>NW_026046716.1:0-300000 GCF_023864275.1 Schistocerca cancellata | reverse complement strand
AATAAATTCGTGGTTACAAATCAAATTTGGAACTCTACACTCCTACACAACAATAGGCGGTACGTATTTCAGAATTCACCTGCCGATTCGTACTGTTTTGTCGTTTTCAAAGTCTTCTTGGCAAACGTGGTTAGCACATTCTCTCTCAAACTGAGTTAATTACTGCATTTTCGTACCATTACAGTAGTTTAAAAGGCTTAAGGAAGCATCTTTGTCACAACAGAAAGGTAGTTTGAAAATTGGGCTGGCGACATAAAAACATAACAGGAAGGGAGCCAACAGCACCCGGGTTTCCCAGGCGGTCACCCATCCAAGTACTAGCCGGGCCCGATGATGCTTAACTTCGGTGATCGGACGAGAACCGGTGTATTCATCATGGTATGGCCGTTGGCGCTCATCTAATGTAGGAGCACGGCAGAATTCGCGTTCGGCTTTTCTCCCAACACACAAAATGTTAGTTTTCGGCCGCATTTGACGAAAGCGCTTCCTTCCGCAACCGCCAGTTCCTCGAGGACGGCGCGGGGAGGCGCGCCCGGCGTCCCAGCAGAGTGACGGCCGAATTGGCGGGCGCACCGCCGCGTGTGTGAGACGCACTGCTGCTCGTTGCACCCCCTGTCATTCGCTGGGCGCGTGCAGCCTTCGACACTAGAGGAGGACGCATCTTGTCCCTGGTGCTCAGCGGAGGGCCTGTGCGGGGTGCGCCAGTGTCGTGCTGGAGGGCCCACTGGTAGCGATGTGGGCTTCCTCGCCTCGCCTCGCCTCACACCAGGTGTCTGCGTAGTTTGCAGTGCATTCGCACCATTCCTATCCCTGTCCCGGTCCCCGTCCCGACTTGTCCCGACTTTGCTCGACTGCCGCTCGCTGCCGCTCGGGTCGTGGTCCATATGACAGCGCAAGCACGACAAACGTCTGCGGGACGAGACGAGACGAGACGACTAAGGAATAAATTCGTGGTTACAAATCAAATTTGGAACTCTACACTCCTACACAACAATAGGCGGTACGTATTTCAGAATTCACCTGCCGATTCGTACTGTTTTGTCGTTTTCAAAGTCTTCTTGGCAAACGTGGTTAGCACATTCTCTCTCAAACTGAGTTAATTACTGCATTTTCGTACCATTACAGTAGTTTAAAAGGCTTAAGGAAGCATCTTTGTCACAACAGAAAGGTAGTTTGAAAATTGGGCTGGCGACATAACAAAAAACATAACAGGAAGGGAGCCAACAGCACCCGGGTTTCCCAGGCGGTCACCCATCCAAGTACTAGCCGGGCCCGATGATGCTTAACTTCGGTGATCGGACGAGAACCGGTGTATTCATCATGGTATGGCCGTTGGCGCTCATCTAATGTAGGAGCACGGCAGAATTCGCGTTCGGCTTTTCTCCCAACACACAAAATGTTAGTTTTCGGCCGCATTTGACGAAAGCGCTTCCTTCCGCAACCGCCAGTTCCTCGAGGACGGCGCGGGGAGGCGCGCCCGGCGTCCCAGCAGAGTGACGGCCGAATTGGCGGGCGCACCGCCGCGTGTGTGAGACGCACTGCTGCTCGTTGCACCCCCTGTCATTCGCTGGGCGCGTGCAGCCTTCGACACTAGCGGAGGACGCATCTTGTCCCTGGTGCTCAGCGGAGGGCCTGTGCGGGGTGCGCCAGTGTCGTGCTGGAGGGCCCACTGGTAGCGATGTGGGCTTCCTCGCCTCGCCTCGCCTCACACCAGGTGTCTGCGTAGTTTGCAGTGCATTCGCACCATTCCTATCCCTGTCCCGGTCCCCGTCCCGACTTGTCCCGACTTTGCTCGACTGCCGCTCGCTGCCGCTCGGGTCGTGGTCCATATGACAGCGCAAGCACGACAAACGTCTGCGGGACGAGACGAGACGAGACGAGACGAGACGACTAAGGAATAAATTCGTGGTTACAAATCAAATTTGGAACTCTACACTCCTACACAACAATAGGCGGTACGTATTTCAGAATTCACCTGCCGATTCGTACTGTTTTGTCGTTTTCAAAGTCTTCTTGGCAAACGTGGTTAGCACATTCTCTCTCAAACTGAGTTAATTACTGCATTTTCGTACCATTACAGTAGTTTAAAAGGCTTAAGGAAGCATCTTTGTCACAACAGAAAGGTAGTTTGAAAATTGGGCTGGCGACATAAAAACATAACAGGAAGGGAGCCAACAGCACCCGGGTTTCCCAGGCGGTCACCCATCCAAGTACTAGCCGGGCCCGATGATGCTTAACTTCGGTGATCGGACGAGAACCGGTGTATTCATCATGGTATGGCCGTTGGCGCTCATCTAATGTAGGAGCACGGCAGAATTCGCGTTCGGCTTTTCTCCCAACACACAAAATGTTAGTTTTCGGCCGCATTTGACGAAAGCGCTTCCTTCCGCAACCGCCAGTTCCTCGAGGACGGCGCGGGGAGGCGCGCCCGGCGTCCCAGCAGAGTGACGGCCGAATTGGCGGGCGCACTGCCGCGTGTGTGAGACGCACTGCTGCTCGTTGCACCCCCTGTCATTCGCTGGGCGCGTGCAGCCTTCGACACTAGCGGAGGACGCATCTTGTCCCTGGTGCTCAGCGGAGGGCCTGTGCGGGGTGCGCCAGTGTCGTGCTGGAGGGCCCACTGGTAGCGATGTGGGCTTCCTCGCCTCGCCTCGCCTCACACCAGGTGTCTGCGTAGTTTGCAGTGCATTCGCACCATTCCTATCCCTGTCCCGGTCCCCGTCCCGACTTGTCCCGACTTTGCTCGACTGCCGCTCGCTGCCGCTCGGGTCGTGGTCCATATGACAGCGCAAGCACGACAAACGTCTGCGGGACGAGACGAGACGAGACGACTAAGGAATAAATTCGTGGTTACAAATCAAATTTGGAACTCTACACTCCTACACAACAATAGGCGGTACGTATTTCAGAAATCACCTGCCGATTCGTACTGTTTTGTCGTTTTCAAAGTCTTCTTGGCAAACGTGGTTAGCACGTTCTCTCTCAAACTGAGTTAATTACTGCATTTTCGTACCATTACAGTAGTTTAAAAGGCTTAAGGAAGCATCTTTGTCACAACAGAAAGGTAGTTTGAAAATTGGGCTGGCGACATAACAAAAAACATAACAGGAAAAGAGCCAACAGCACCCGGGTTTCCCAGGCGGTCACCCATCCAAGTACTAGCCGGGCCCGATGATGCTTAACTTCGGTGATCGGACGAGAACCGGTGTATTCATCATGGTATGGCCGTTGGCGCTCATCTAATGTAGGAGCACGGCAGAATTCGCGTTCGGCTTATCTCCCAACACACAAAATGTTAGTTTTCGGCCGCATTTGACGAAAGCGCTTCCTTCCGCAACCGCCAGTTCCTCGAGGACGGCGCGGGGAGGCGCGCCCGGCGTCCCAGCAGAGTGACGGCCGAATTGGCGGGCGCACCGCCGCGTGTGTGAGACGCACTGCTGCTCGTTGCACCCCCTGTCATTCGCTGGGCGCGTGCAGCCTTCGACACTAGCGGAGGACGCATCTTGTCCCTGGTGCTCAGCGGAGGGCCTGTGCGGGGTGCGCCAGTGTCGTGCTGGAGGGCCCACTGGTAGCGATGTGGGCTTCCTCGCCTCGCCTCGCCTCACACCAGGTGTCTGCGTAGTTTGCAGTGCATTCGCACCATTCCTATCCCTGTCCCGGTCCCCGTCCCGACTTGTCCCGACTTTGCTCGACTGCCGCTCGCTGCCGCTCGGGTCGTGGTCCATATGACAGCGCAAGCACGACAAACGTCTGCGGGACGAGACGAGACGAGACGAGACGAGACGACTAAGGAATAAATTCGTGGTTACAAATCAAATTTGGAACTCTACACTCCTACACAACAATAGGCGGTACGTATTTCAGAATTCACCTGCCGATTCGTACTGTTTTGTCGTTTTCAAAGTCTTCTTGGCAAACGTGGTTAGCACATTCTCTCTCAAACTGAGTTAATTACTGCATTTTCGTACCATTACAGTAGTTTAAAAGGCTTAAGGAAGCATCTTTGTCACAACAGAAAGGTAGTTTGAAAATTGGGCTGGCGACATAAAAACATAACAGGAAGGGAGCCAACAGCACCCGGGTTTCCCAGGCGGTCACCCATCCAAGTACTAGCCGGGCCCGATGATGCTTAACTTCGGTGATCGGACGAGAACCGGTGTATTCATCATGGTATGGCCGTTGGCGCTCATCTAATGTAGGAGCACGGCAGAATTCGCGTTCGGCTTTTCTCCCAACACACAAAATGTTAGTTTTCGGCCGCATTTGACGAAAGCGCTTCCTTCCGCAACCGCCAGTTCCTCGAGGACGGCGCGGGGAGGCGCGCCCGGCGTCCCAGCAGAGTGACGGCCGAATTGGCGGGCGCACCGCCGCGTGTGTGAGACGCACTGCTGCTCGTTGCACCCCCTGTCATTCGCTGGGCGCGTGCAGCCTTCGACACTAGCGGAGGACGCATCTTGTCCCTGGTGCTCAGTGGAGGGCCTGTGCGGGGTGCGCCAGTGTCGTGCTGGAGGGCCCACTGGTAGCGATGTGGGCTTCCTCGCCTCGCCTCGCCTCACACCAGGTGTCTGCGTAGTTTGCAGTGCATTCGCACCATTCCTATCCCTGTCCCGGTCCCCGTCCCGACTTGTCCCGACTTTGCTCGACTGCCGCTCGCTGCCGCTCGGGTCGTGGTCCATATGACAGCGCAAGCACGACAAACGTCTGCGGGACGAGACGAGACGAGACGACTAAGGAATAAATTCGTGGTTACAAATCAAATTTGGAACTCTACACTCCTACACAACAATAGGCGGTACGTATTTCAGAAATCACCTGCCGATTCGTACTGTTTTGTCGTTTTCAAAGTCTTCTTGGCAAACGTGGTTAGCACGTTCTCTCTCAAACTGAGTTAATTACTGCATTTTCGTACCATTACAGTAGTTTAAAAGGCTTAAGGAAGCATCTTTGTCACAACAGAAAGGTAGTTTGAAAATTGGGCTGGCGACATAACAAAAAACATAACAGGAAAAGAGCCAACAGCACCCGGGTTTCCCAGGCGGTCACCCATCCAAGTACTAGCCGGGCCCGATGATGCTTAACTTCGGTGATCGGACGAGAACCGGTGTATTCATCATGGTATGGCCGTTGGCGCTCATCTAATGTAGGAGCACGGCAGAATTCGCGTTCGGCTTATCTCCCAACACACAAAATGTTAGTTTTCGGCCGCATTTGACGAAAGCGCTTCCTTCCGCAACCGCCAGTTCCTCGAGGACGGCGCGGGGAGGCGCGCCCGGCGTCCCAGCAGAGTGACGGCCGAATTGGCGGGCGCACCGCCGCGTGTGTGAGACGCACTGCTGCTCGTTGCACCCCCTGTCATTCGCTGGGCGCGTGCAGCCTTCGACACTAGCGGAGGACGCATCTTGTCCCTGGTGCTCAGCGGAGGGCCTGTGCGGGGTGCGCCAGTGTCGTGCTGGAGGGCCCACTGGTAGCGATGTGGGCTTCCTCGCCTCGCCTCGCCTCACACCAGGTGTCTGCGTAGTTTGCAGTGCATTCGCACCATTCCTATCCCTGTCCCGGTCCCCGTCCCGACTTGTCCCGACTTTGCTCGACTGCCGCTCGCTGCCGCTCGGGTCGTGGTCCATATGACAGCGCAAGCACGACAAACGTCTGCGGGACGAGACGAGACGAGACGAGACGAGACGACTAAGGAATAAATTCGTGGTTACAAATCAAATTTGGAACTCTACACTCCTACACAACAATAGGCGGTACGTATTTCAGAATTCACCTGCCGATTCGTACTGTTTTGTCGTTTTCAAAGTCTTCTTGGCAAACGTGGTTAGCACATTCTCTCTCAAACTGAGTTAATTACTGCATTTTCGTACCATTACAGTAGTTTAAAAGGCTTAAGGAAGCATCTTTGTCACAACAGAAAGGTAGTTTGAAAATTGGGCTGGCGACATAAAAACATAACAGGAAGGGAGCCAACAGCACCCGGGTTTCCCAGGCGGTCACCCATCCAAGTACTAGCCGGGCCCGATGATGCTTAACTTCGGTGATCGGACGAGAACCGGTGTATTCATCATGGTATGGCCGTTGGCGCTCATCTAATGTAGGAGCACGGCAGAATTCGCGTTCGGCTTTTCTCCCAACACACAAAATGTTAGTTTTCGGCCGCATTTGACGAAAGCGCTTCCTTCCGCAACCGCCAGTTCCTCGAGGACGGCGCGGGGAGGCGCGCCCGGCGTCCCAGCAGAGTGACGGCCGAATTGGCGGGCGCACCGCCGCGTGTGTGAGACGCACTGCTGCTCGTTGCACCCCCTGTCATTCGCTGGGCGCGTGCAGCCTTCGACACTAGCGGAGGACGCATCTTGTCCCTGGTGCTCAGTGGAGGGCCTGTGCGGGGTGCGCCAGTGTCGTGCTGGAGGGCCCACTGGTAGCGATGTGGGCTTCCTCGCCTCGCCTCGCCTCACACCAGGTGTCTGCGTAGTTTGCAGTGCATTCGCACCATTCCTATCCCTGTCCCGGTCCCCGTCCCGACTTGTCCCGACTTTGCTCGACTGCCGCTCGCTGCCGCTCGGGTCGTGGTCCATATGACAGCGCAAGCACGACAAACGTCTGCGGGACGAGACGAGACGAGACGACTAAGGAATAAATTCGTGGTTACAAATCAAATTTGGAACTCTACACTCCTACACAACAATAGGCGGTACGTATTTCAGAAATCACCTGCCGATTCGTACTGTTTTGTCGTTTTCAAAGTCTTCTTGGCAAACGTGGTTAGCACGTTCTCTCTCAAACTGAGTTAATTACTGCATTTTCGTACCATTACAGTAGTTTAAAAGGCTTAAGGAAGCATCTTTGTCACAACAGAAAGGTAGTTTGAAAATTGGGCTGGCGACATAACAAAAAACATAACAGGAAAAGAGCCAACAGCACCCGGGTTTCCCAGGCGGTCACCCATCCAAGTACTAGCCGGGCCCGATGATGCTTAACTTCGGTGATCGGACGAGAACCGGTGTATTCATCATGGTATGGCCGTTGGCGCTCATCTAATGTAGGAGCACGGCAGAATTCGCGTTCGGCTTTTCTCCCAACACACAAAATGTTAGTTTTCGGCCGCATTTGACGAAAGCGCTTCCTTCCGCAACCGCCAGTTCCTCGAGGACGGCGCGGGGAGGCGCGCCCGGCGTCCCAGCAGAGTGACGGCCGAATTGGCGGGCGCACCGCCGCGTGTGTGAGACGCACTGCTGCTCGTTGCACCCCCTGTCATTCGCTGGGCGCGTGCAGCCTTCGACACTAGCGGAGGACGCATCTTGTCCCTGGTGCTCAGCGGAGGGCCTGTGCGGGGTGCGCCAGTGTCGTGCTGGAGGGCCCACTGGTAGCGATGTGGGCTTCCTCGCCTCGCCTCGCCTCACACCAGGTGTCTGCGTAGTTTGCAGTGCATTCGCACCATTCCTATCCCTGTCCCGGTCCCCGTCCCGACTTGTCCCGACTTTGCTCGACTGCCGCTCGCTGCCGCTCGGGTCGTGGTCCATATGACAGCGCAAGCACGACAAACGTCTGCGGGACGAGACGAGACGAGACGAGACGAGACGACTAAGGAATAAATTCGTGGTTACAAATCAAATTTGGAACTCTACACTCCTACACAACAATAGGCGGTACGTATTTCAGAATTCACCTGCCGATTCGTACTGTTTTGTCGTTTTCAAAGTCTTCTTGGCAAACGTGGTTAGCACATTCTCTCTCAAACTGAGTTAATTACTGCATTTTCGTACCATTACAGTAGTTTAAAAGGCTTAAGGAAGCATCTTTGTCACAACAGAAAGGTAGTTTGAAAATTGGGCTGGCGACATAACAAAAAACATAACAGGAAGGGAGCCAACAGCACCCGGGTTTCCCAGGCGGTCACCCATCCAAGTACTAGCCGGGCCCGATGATGCTTAACTTCGGTGATCGGACGAGAACCGGTGTATTCATCATGGTATGGCCGTTGGCGCTCATCTAATGTAGGAGCACGGCAGAATTCGCGTTCGGCTTTTCTCCCAACACACAAAATGTTAGTTTTCGGCCGCATTTGACGAAAGCGCTTCCTTCCGCAACCGCCAGTTCCTCGAGGACGGCGCGGGGAGGCGCGCCCGGCGTCCCAGCAGAGTGACGACCGAATTGGCGGGCGCACTGCCGCGTGTGTGAGACGCACTGCAGCTCGTTGCACCCCCTGTCATTCGCTGGGCGCGTGCAGCCTTCGACACTAGCGGAGGACGCATCTTGTCCCTGGTGTTCAGCGGAGGGCCTGTGCGGGGTGCGCCAGTGTCGTGCTGGAGGGCCCACTGGTAGCGATGTGGGCTTCCTCGCCTCGCCTCGCCTCACACCAGGTGTCTGCGTAGTTTGCAGTGCATTCGCACCATTCCTATCCCTGTCCCGGTCCCCGTCCCGACTTGTCCCGACTTTGCTCGACTGCCGCTCGCTGCCGCTCGGGTCGTGGTCCATATGACAGCGCAAGCACGACAAACGTCTGCGGGACGAGACGAGACGAGACGACTAAGGAATAAATTCGTGGTTACAAATCAAATTTGGAACTCTACACTCCTACACAACAATAGGCGGTACGTATTTCAGAAATCACCTGCCGATTCGTACTGTTTTGTCGTTTTCAAAGTCTTCTTGGCAAACGTGGTTAGCACGTTCTCTCTCAAACTGAGTTAATTACTGCATTTTCGTACCATTACAGTAGTTTAAAAGGCTTAAGGAAGCATCTTTGTCACAACAGAAAGGTAGTTTGAAAATTGGGCTGGCGACATAACAAAAAACATAACAGGAAAAGAGCCAACAGCACCCGGGTTTCCCAGGCGGTCACCCATCCAAGTACTAGCCGGGCCCGATGATGCTTAACTTCGGTGATCGGACGAGAACCGGTGTATTCATCATGGTATGGCCGTTGGCGCTCATCTAATGTAGGAGCACGGCAGAATTCGCGTTCGGCTTTTCTCCCAACACACAAAATGTTAGTTTTCGGCCGCATTTGACGAAAGCGCTTCCTTCCGCAACCGCCAGTTCCTCGAGGACGGCGCGGGGAGGCGCGCCCGGCGTCCCAGCAGAGTGACGGCCGAATTGGCGGGCGCACCGCCGCGTGTGTGAGACGCACTGCTGCTCGTTGCACCCCCTGTCATTCGCTGGGCGCGTGCAGCCTTCGACACTAGCGGAGGACGCATCTTGTCCCTGGTGCTCAGCGGAGGGCCTGTGCGGGGTGCGCCAGTGTCGTGCTGGAGGGCCCACTGGTAGCGATGTGGGCTTCCTCGCCTCGCCTCGCCTCACACCAGGTGTCTGCGTAGTTTGCAGTGCATTCGCACCATTCCTATCCCTGTCCCGGTCCCCGTCCCGACTTGTCCCGACTTTGCTCGACTGCCGCTCGCTGCCGCTCGGGTCGTGGTCCATATGACAGCGCAAGCACGACAAACGTCTGCGGGACGAGACGAGACGAGACGAGACGAGACGACTAAGGAATAAATTCGTGGTTACAAATCAAATTTGGAACTCTACACTCCTACACAACAATAGGCGGTACGTATTTCAGAATTCACCTGCCGATTCGTACTGTTTTGTCGTTTTCAAAGTATTCTTGGCAAACGTGGTTAGCACATTCTCTCTCAAACTGAGTTAATTACTGCATTTTCGTACCATTACAGTAGTTTAAAAGGCTTAAGGAAGCATCTTTGTCACAACAGAAAGGTAGTTTGAAAATTGGGCTGGCGACATAACAAAAAACATAACAGGAAGGGAGCCAACAGCACCCGGGTTTCCCAGGCGGTCACCCATCCAAGTACTAGCCGGGCCCGATGATGCTTAACTTCGGTGATCGGACGAGAACCGGTGTATTCATCATGGTATGGCCGTTGGCGCTCATCTAATGTAGGAGCACGGCAGAATTCGCGTTCGGCTTTTCTCCCAACACACAAAATGTTAGTTTTCGGCCGCATTTGACGAAAGCGCTTCCTTCCGCAACCGCCAGTTCCTCGAGGACGGCGCGGGGAGGCGCGCCCGGCGTCCCAGCAGAGTGACGGCCGAATTGGCGGGCGCACCGCCGCGTGTGTGAGACGCACTGCTGCTCGTTGCACCCCCTGTCATTCGCTGGGCGCGTGCAGCCTTCGACACTAGCGGAGGACGCATCTTGTCCCTGGTGCTCAGCGGAGGGCCTGTGCGGGGTGCGCCAGTGTCGTGCTGGAGGGCCCACTGGTAGCGATGTGGGCTTCCTCGCCTCGCCTCGCCTCACACCAGGTGTCTGCGTAGTTTGCAGTGCATTCGCACCATTCCTATCCCTGTCCCGGTCCCCGTCCCGACTTGTCCCGACTTTGCTCGACTGCCGCTCGCTGCCGCTCGGGTCGTGGTCCATATGACAGCGCAAGCACGACAAACGTCTGCGGGACGAGACGAGACGAGACGAGACGAGACGACTAAGGAATAAATTCGTGGTTACAAATCAAATTTGGAACTCTACACTCCTACACAACAATAGGCGGTACGTATTTCAGAATTCACCTGCCGATTCGTACTGTTTTGTCGTTTTCAAAGTCTTCTTGGCAAACGTGGTTAGCACATTCTCTCTCAAACTGAGTTAATTACTGCATTTTCGTACCATTACAGTAGTTTAAAAGGCTTAAGGAAGCATCTTTGTCACAACAGAAAGGTAGTTTGAAAATTGGGCTGGCGACATAAAAACATAACAGGAAGGGAGCCAACAGCACCCGGGTTTCCCAGGCGGTCACCCATCCAAGTACTAGCCGGGCCCGATGATGCTTAACTTCGGTGATCGGACGAGAACCGGTGTATTCATCATGGTATGGCCGTTGGCGCTCATCTAATGTAGGAGCACGGCAGAATTCGCGTTCGGCTTTTCTCCCAACACACAAAATGTTAGTTTTCGGCCGCATTTGACGAAAGCGCTTCCTTCCGCAACCGCCAGTTCCTCGAGGACGGCGCGGGGAGGCGCGCCCGGCGTCCCAGCAGAGTGACGGCCGAATTGGCGGGCGCACCGCCGCGTGTGTGAGACGCACTGCTGCTCGTTGCACCCCCTGTCATTCGCTGGGCGCGTGCAGCCTTCGACACTAGCGGAGGACGCATCTTGTCCCTGGTGCTCAGCGGAGGGCCTGTGCGGGGTGCGCCAGTGTCGTGCTGGAGGGCCCACTGGTAGCGATGTGGGCTTCCTCGCCTCGCCTCGCCTCACACCAGGTGTCTGCGTAGTTTGCAGTGCATTCGCACCATTCCTATCCCTGTCCCGGTCCCCGTCCCGACTTGTCCCGACTTTGCTCGACTGCCGCTCGCTGCCGCTCGGGTCGTGGTCCATATGACAGCGCAAGCACGACAAACGTCTGCGGGACGAGACGAGACGAGACGAGACGAGACGACTAAGGAATAAATTCGTGGTTACAAATCAAATTTGGAACTCTACACTCCTACACAACAATAGGCGGTACGTATTTCAGAATTCACCTGCCGATTCGTACTGTTTTGTCGTTTTCAAAGTCTTCTTGGCAAACGTGGTTAGCACATTCTCTCTCAAACTGAGTTAATTACTGCATTTTCGTACCATTACAGTAGTTTAAAAGGCTTAAGGAAGCATCTTTGTCACAACAGAAAGGTAGTTTGAAAATTGGGCTGGCGACATAACAAAAAACATAACAGGAAGGGAGCCAACAGCACCCGGGTTTCCCAGGCGGTCACCCATCCAAGTACTAGCCGGGCCCGATGATGCTTAACTTCGGTGATCGGACGAGAACCGGTGTATTCATCATGGTATGGCCGTTGGCGCTCATCTAATGTAGGAGCACGGCAGAATTCGCGTTCGGCTTTTCTCCCAACACACAAAATGTTAGTTTTCGGCCGCATTTGACGAAAGCGCTTCCTTCCGCAACCGCCAGTTCCTCGAGGACGGCGCGGGGAGGCGCGCCCGGCGTCCCAGCAGAGTGACGGCCGAATTGGCGGGCGCACCGCCGCGTGTGTGAGACGCACTGCTGCTCGTTGCACCCCCTGTCATTCGCTGGGCGCGTGCAGCCTTCGACACTAGCGGAGGACGCATCTTGTCCCTGGTGCTCAGCGGAGGGCCTGTGCGGGGTGCGCCAGTGTCGTGCTGGAGGGCCCACTGGTAGCGATGTGGGCTTCCTCGCCTCGCCTCGCCTCACACCAGGTGTCTGCGTAGTTTGCAGTGCATTCGCACCATTCCTATCCCTGTCCCGGTCCCCGTCCCGACTTGTCCCGACTTTGCTCGACTGCCGCTCGCTGCCGCTCGGGTCGTGGTCCATATGACAGCGCAAGCACGACAAACGTCTGCGGGACGAGACGAGACGAGACGAGACGAGACGACTAAGGAATAAATTCGTGGTTACAAATCAAATTTGGAACTCTACACTCCTACACAACAATAGGCGGTACGTATTTCAGAATTCACCTGCCGATTCGTACTGTTTTGTCGTTTTCAAAGTCTTCTTGGCAAACGTGGTTAGCACATTCTCTCTCAAACTGAGTTAATTACTGCATTTTCGTACCATTACAGTAGTTTAAAAGGCTTAAGGAAGCATCTTTGTCACAACAGAAAGGTAGTTTGAAAATTGGGCTGGCGACATAACAAAAAATATAACAGGAAGGGAGCCAACAGCACCCGGGTTTCCCAGGCGGTCACCCATCCAAGTACTAGCCGGGCCCGATGATGCTTAACTTCGGTGATCGGACGAGAACCGGTGTATTCATCATGGTATGGCCGTTGGCGCTCATCTAATGTAGGAGCACGGCAGAATTCGCGTTCGGCTTTTCTCCCAACACACAAAATGTTAGTTTTCGGCCGCATTTGACGAAAGCGCTTCCTTCCGCAACCGCCAGTTCCTCGAGGACGGCGCGGGGAGGCGCGCCCGGCGTCCCAGCAGAGTGACGGCCGAATTGGCGGGCGCACCGCCGCGTGTGTGAGACGCACTGCTGCTCGTTGCACCCCCTGTCATTCGCTGGGCGCGTGCAGCCTTCGACACTAGCGGAGGACGCATCTTGTCCCTGGTGCTCAGCGGAGGGCCTGTGCGGGGTGCGCCAGTGTCGTGCTGGAGGGCCCACTGGTAGCGATGTGGGCTTCCTCGCCTCGCCTCGCCTCACACCAGGTGTCTGCGTAGTTTGCAGTGCATTCGCACCATTCCTATCCCTGTCCCGGTCCCCGTCCCGACTTGTCCCGACTTTGCTCGACTGCCGCTCGCTGCCGCTCGGGTCGTGGTCCATATGACAGCGCAAGCACGACAAACGTCTGCGGGACGAGACGAGACGAGACGAGACGAGACGACTAAGGAATAAATTCGTGGTTACAAATCAAATTTGGAACTCTACACTCCTACACAACAATAGGCGGTACGTATTTCAGAATTCACCTGCCGATTCGTACTGTTTTGTCGTTTTCAAAGTCTTCTTGGCAAACGTGGTTAGCACATTCTCTCTCAAACTGAGTTAATTACTGCATTTTCGTACCATTACAGTAGTTTAAAAGGCTTAAGGAAGCATCTTTGTCACAACAGAAAGGTAGTTTGAAAATTGGGCTGGCGACATAACAAAAAACATAACAGGAAGGGAGCCAACAGCACCCGGGTTTCCCAGGCGGTCACCCATCCAAGTACTAGCCGGGCCCGATGATGCTTAACTTCGGTGATCGGACGAGAACCGGTGTATTCATCATGGTATGGCCGTTGGCGCTCATCTAATGTAGGAGCACGGCAGAATTCGCGTTCGGCTTTTCTCCCAACACACAAAATGTTAGTTTTCGGCCGCATTTGACGAAAGCGCTTCCTTCCGCAACCGCCAGTTCCTCGAGGACGGCGCGGGGAGGCGCGCCCGGCGTCCCAGCAGAGTGACGGCCGAATTGGCGGGCGCACCGCCGCGTGTGTGAGACGCACTGCTGCTCGTTGCACCCCCTGTCATTCGCTGGGCGCGTGCAGCCTTCGACACTAGCGGAGGACGCATCTTGTCCCTGGTGCTCAGCGGAGGGCCTGTGCGGGGTGCGCCAGTGTCGTGCTGGAGGGCCCACTGGTAGCGATGTGGGCTTCCTCGCCTCGCCTCGCCTCACACCAGGTGTCTGCGTAGTTTGCAGTGCATTCGCACCATTCCTATCCCTGTCCCGGTCCCCGTCCCGACTTGTCCCGACTTTGCTCGACTGCCGCTCGCTGCCGCTCGGGTCGTGGTCCATATGACAGCGCAAGCACGACAAACGTCTGCGGGACGAGACGAGACGAGACGAGACGAGACGACTAAGGAATAAATTCGTGGTTACAAATCAAATTTGGAACTCTACACTCCTACACAACAATAGGCGGTACGTATTTCAGAATTCACCTGCCGATTCGTACTGTTTTGTCGTTTTCAAAGTCTTCTTGGCAAACGTGGTTAGCACATTCTCTCTCAAACTGAGTTAATTACTGCATTTTCGTACCATTACAGTAGTTTAAAAGGCTTAAGGAAGCATCTTTGTCACAACAGAAAGGTAGTTTGAAAATTGGGCTGGCGACATAACAAAAAATATAACAGGAAGGGAGCCAACAGCACCCGGGTTTCCCAGGCGGTCACCCATCCAAGTACTAGCCGGTCCCGATGATGCTTAACTTCGGTGATCGGACGAGAACCGGTGTATTCATCATGGTATGGCCGTTGGCGCTCATCTAATGTAGGAGCACGGCAGAATTCGCGTTCGGCTTTTCTCCCAACACACAAAATGTTAGTTTTCGGCCGCATTTGACGAAAGCGCTTCCTTCCGCAACCGCCAGTTCCTCGAGGACGGCGCGGGGAGGCGCGCCCGGCGTCCCAGCAGAGTGACGGCCGAATTGGCGGGCGCACCGCCGCGTGTGTGAGACGCACTGCTGCTCGTTGCACCCCCTGTCATTCGCTGGGCGCGTGCAGCCTTCGACACTAGCGGAGGACGCATCTTGTCCCTGGTGCTCAGCGGAGGGCCTGTGCGGGGTGCGCCAGTGTCGTGCTGGAGGGCCCACTGGTAGCGATGTGGGCTTCCTCGCCTCGCCTCGCCTCACACCAGGTGTCTGCGTAGTTTGCAGTGCATTCGCACCATTCCTATCCCTGTCCCGGTCCCCGTCCCGACTTGTCCCGACTTTGCTCGACTGCCGCTCGCTGCCGCTCGGGTCGTGGTCCATATGACAGCGCAAGCACGACAAACGTCTGCGGGACGAGACGAGACGAGACGAGACGAGACGACTAAGGAATAAATTCGTGGTTACAAATCAAATTTGGAACTCTACACTCCTACACAACAATAGGCGGTACGTATTTCAGAATTCACCTGCCGATTCGTACTGTTTTGTCGTTTTCAAAGTCTTCTTGGCAAACGTGGTTAGCACATTCTCTCTCAAACTGAGTTAATTACTGCATTTTCGTACCATTACAGTAGTTGAAAAGGCTTAAGGAAGCATCTTTGTCACAACAGAAAGGTAGTTTGAAAATTGGGCTGGCGACATAACAAAAAACATAACAGGAAGGGAGCCAACAGCACCCGGGTTTCCCAGGCGGTCACCCATCCAAGTACTAGCCGGGCCCGATGATGCTTAACTTCGGTGATCGGACGAGAACCGGTGTATTCATCATGGTATGGCCGTTGGCGCTCATCTAATGTAGGAGCACGGCAGAATTCGCGTTCGGCTTTTCTCCCAACACACAAAATGTTAGTTTTCGGCCGCATTTGACGAAAGCGCTTCCTTCCGCAACCGCCAGTTCCTCGAGGACGGCGCGGGGAGGCGCGCCCGGCGTCCCAGCAGAGTGACGGCCGAATTGGCGGGCGCACCGCCGCGTGTGTGAGACGCACTGCTGCTCGTTGCACCCCCTGTCATTCGCTGGGCGCGTGCAGCCTTCGACACTAGCGGAGGACGCATCTTGTCCCTGGTGCTCAGCGGAGGGCCTGTGCGGGGTGCGCCAGTGTCGTGCTGGAGGGCCCACTGGTAGCGATGTGGGCTTCCTCGCCTCGCCTCGCCTCACACCAGGTGTCTGCGTAGTTTGCAGTGCATTCGCACCATTCCTATCCCTGTCCCGGTCCCCGTCCCGACTTGTCCCGACTTTGCTCGACTGCCGCTCGCTGCCGCTCGGGTCGTGGTCCATATGACAGCGCAAGCACGACAAACGTCTGCGGGACGAGACGAGACGAGACGACTAAGGAATAAATTCGTGGTTACAAATCAAATTTGGAACTCTACACTCCTACACAACAATAGGCGGTACGTATTTCAGAAATCACCTGCCGATTCGTACTGTTTTGTCGTTTTCAAAGTCTTCTTGGCAAACGTGGTTAGCACGTTCTCTCTCAAACTGAGTTAATTACTGCATTTTCGTACCATTACAGTAGTTTAAAAGGCTTAAGGAAGCATCTTTGTCACAACAGAAAGGTAGTTTGAAAATTGGGCTGGCGACATAACAAAAAACATAACAGGAAAAGAGCCAACAGCACCCGGGTTTCCCAGGCGGTCACCCATCCAAGTACTAGCCGGGCCCGATGATGCTTAACTTCGGTGATCGGACGAGAACCGGTGTATTCATCATGGTATGGCCGTTGGCGCTCATCTAATGTAGGAGCACGGCAGAATTCGCGTTCGGCTTTTCTCCCAACACACAAAATGTTAGTTTTCGGCCGCATTTGACGAAAGCGCTTCCTTCCGCAACCGCCAGTTCCTCGAGGACGGCGCGGGGAGGCGCGCCCGGCGTCCCAGCAGAGTGACGGCCGAATTGGCGGGCGCACCGCCGCGTGTGTGAGACGCACTGCTGCTCGTTGCACCCCCTGTCATTCGCTGGGCGCGTGCAGCCTTCGACACTAGCGGAGGACGCATCTTGTCCCTGGTGCTCAGCGGAGGGCCTGTGCGGGGTGCGCCAGTGTCGTGCTGGAGGGCCCACTGGTAGCGATGTGGGCTTCCTCGCCTCGCCTCGCCTCACACCAGGTGTCTGCGTAGTTTGCAGTGCATTCGCACCATTCCTATCCCTGTCCCGGTCCCCGTCCCGACTTGTCCCGACTTTGCTCGACTGCCGCTCGCTGCCGCTCGGGTCGTGGTCCATATGACAGCGCAAGCACGACAAACGTCTGCGGGACGAGACGAGACGAGACGAGACGAGACGACTAAGGAATAAATTCGTGGTTACAAATCAAATTTGGAACTCTACACTCCTACACAACAATAGGCGGTACGTATTTCAGAATTCACCTGCCGATTCGTACTGTTTTGTCGTTTTCAAAGTCTTCTTGGCAAACGTGGTTAGCACATTCTCTCTCAAACTGAGTTAATTACTGCATTTTCGTACCATTACAGTAGTTTAAAAGGCTTAAGGAAGCATCTTTGTCACAACAGAAAGGTAGTTTGAAAATTGGGCTGGCGACATAACAAAAAATATAACAGGAAGGGAGCCAACAGCACCCGGGTTTCCCAGGCGGTCACCCATCCAAGTACTAGCCGGGCCCGATGATGCTTAACTTCGGTGATCGGACGAGAACCGGTGTATTCATCATGGTATGGCCGTTGGCGCTCATCTAATGTAGGAGCACGGCAGAATTCGCGTTCGGCTTTTCTCCCAACACACAAAATGTTAGTTTTCGGCCGCATTTGACGAAAGCGCTTCCTTCCGCAACCGCCAGTTCCTCGAGGACGGCGCGGGGAGGCGCGCCCGGCGTCCCAGCAGAGTGACGGCCGAATTGGCGGGCGCACCGCCGCGTGTGTGAGACGCACTGCTGCTCGTTGCACCCCCTGTCATTCGCTGGGCGCGTGCAGCCTTCGACACTAGCGGAGGACGCATCTTGTCCCTGGTGCTCAGCGGAGGGCCTGTGCGGGGTGCGCCAGTGTCGTGCTGGAGGGCCCACTGGTAGCGATGTGGGCTTCCTCGCCTCGCCTCGCCTCACACCAGGTGTCTGCGTAGTTTGCAGTGCATTCGCACCATTCCTATCCCTGTCCCGGTCCCCGTCCCGACTTGTCCCGACTTTGCTCGACTGCCGCTCGCTGCCGCTCGGGTCGTGGTCCATATGACAGCGCAAGCACGACAAACGTCTGCGGGACGAGACGAGACGAGACGAGACGAGACGACTAAGGAATAAATTCGTGGTTACAAATCAAATTTGGAACTCTACACTCCTACACAACAATAGGCGGTACGTATTTCAGAATTCACCTGCCGATTCGTACTGTTTTGTCGTTTTCAAAGTCTTCTTGGCAAACGTGGTTAGCACATTCTCTCTCAAACTGAGTTAATTACTGCATTTTCGTACCATTACAGTAGTTGAAAAGGCTTAAGGAAGCATCTTTGTCACAACAGAAAGGTAGTTTGAAAATTGGGCTGGCGACATAACAAAAAACATAACAGGAAGGGAGCCAACAGCACCCGGGTTTCCCAGGCGGTCACCCATCCAAGTACTAGCCGGGCCCGATGATGCTTAACTTCGGTGATCGGACGAGAACCGGTGTATTCATCATGGTATGGCCGTTGGCGCTCATCTAATGTAGGAGCACGGCAGAATTCGCGTTCGGCTTTTCTCCCAACACACAAAATGTTAGTTTTCGGCCGCATTTGACGAAAGCGCTTCCTTCCGCAACCGCCAGTTCCTCGAGGACGGCGCGGGGAGGCGCGCCCGGCGTCCCAGCAGAGTGACGGCCGAATTGGCGGGCGCACCGCCGCGTGTGTGAGACGCACTGCTGCTCGTTGCACCCCCTGTCATTCGCTGGGCGCGTGCAGCCTTCGACACTAGCGGAGGACGCATCTTGTCCCTGGTGCTCAGCGGAGGGCCTGTGCGGGGTGCGCCAGTGTCGTGCTGGAGGGCCCACTGGTAGCGATGTGGGCTTCCTCGCCTCGCCTCGCCTCACACCAGGTGTCTGCGTAGTTTGCAGTGCATTCGCACCATTCCTATCCCTGTCCCGGTCCCCGTCCCGACTTGTCCCGACTTTGCTCGACTGCCGCTCGCTGCCGCTCGGGTCGTGGTCCATATGACAGCGCAAGCACGACAAACGTCTGCGGGACGAGACGAGACGAGACGACTAAGGAATAAATTCGTGGTTACAAATCAAATTTGGAACTCTACACTCCTACACAACAATAGGCGGTACGTATTTCAGAAATCACCTGCCGATTCGTACTGTTTTGTCGTTTTCAAAGTCTTCTTGGCAAACGTGGTTAGCACGTTCTCTCTCAAACTGAGTTAATTACTGCATTTTCGTACCATTACAGTAGTTTAAAAGGCTTAAGGAAGCATCTTTGTCACAACAGAAAGGTAGTTTGAAAATTGGGCTGGCGACATAACAAAAAACATAACAGGAAAAGAGCCAACAGCACCCGGGTTTCCCAGGCGGTCACCCATCCAAGTACTAGCCGGGCCCGATGATGCTTAACTTCGGTGATCGGACGAGAACCGGTGTATTCATCATGGTATGGCCGTTGGCGCTCATCTAATGTAGGAGCACGGCAGAATTCGCGTTCGGCTTTTCTCCCAACACACAAAATGTTAGTTTTCGGCCGCATTTGACGAAAGCGCTTCCTTCCGCAACCGCCAGTTCCTCGAGGACGGCGCGGGGAGGCGCGCCCGGCGTCCCAGCAGAGTGACGGCCGAATTGGCGGGCGCACCGCCGCGTGTGTGAGACGCACTGCTGCTCGTTGCACCCCCTGTCATTCGCTGGGCGCGTGCAGCCTTCGACACTAGCGGAGGACGCATCTTGTCCCTGGTGCTCAGCGGAGGGCCTGTGCGGGGTGCGCCAGTGTCGTGCTGGAGGGCCCACTGGTAGCGATGTGGGCTTCCTCGCCTCGCCTCGCCTCACACCAGGTGTCTGCGTAGTTTGCAGTGCATTCGCACCATTCCTATCCCTGTCCCGGTCCCCGTCCCGACTTGTCCCGACTTTGCTCGACTGCCGCTCGCTGCCGCTCGGGTCGTGGTCCATATGACAGCGCAAGCACGACAAACGTCTGCGGGACGAGACGAGACGAGACGAGACGAGACGACTAAGGAATAAATTCGTGGTTACAAATCAAATTTGGAACTCTACACTCCTACACAACAATAGGCGGTACGTATTTCAGAATTCACCTGCCGATTCGTACTGTTTTGTCGTTTTCAAAGTCTTCTTGGCAAACGTGGTTAGCACATTCTCTCTCAAACTGAGTTAATTACTGCATTTTCGTACCATTACAGTAGTTGAAAAGGCTTAAGGAAGCATCTTTGTCACAACAGAAAGGTAGTTTGAAAATTGGGCTGGCGACATAACAAAAAACATAACAGGAAGGGAGCCAACAGCACCCGGGTTTCCCAGGCGGTCACCCATCCAAGTACTAGCCGGGCCCGATGATGCTTAACTTCGGTGATCGGACGAGAACCGGTGTATTCATCATGGTATGGCCGTTGGCGCTCATCTAATGTAGGAGCACGGCAGAATTCGCGTTCGGCTTTTCTCCCAACACACAAAATGTTAGTTTTCGGCCGCATTTGACGAAAGCGCTTCCTTCCGCAACCGCCAGTTCCTCGAGGACGGCGCGGGGAGGCGCGCCCGGCGTCCCAGCAGAGTGACGGCCGAATTGGCGGGCGCACCGCCGCGTGTGTGAGACGCACTGCTGCTCGTTGCACCCCCTGTCATTCGCTGGGCGCGTGCAGCCTTCGACACTAGCGGAGGACGCATCTTGTCCCTGGTGCTCAGCGGAGGGCCTGTGCGGGGTGCGCCAGTGTCGTGCTGGAGGGCCCACTGGTAGCGATGTGGGCTTCCTCGCCTCGCCTCGCCTCACACCAGGTGTCTGCGTAGTTTGCAGTGCATTCGCACCATTCCTATCCCTGTCCCGGTCCCCGTCCCGACTTGTCCCGACTTTGCTCGACTGCCGCTCGCTGCCGCTCGGGTCGTGGTCCATATGACAGCGCAAGCACGACAAACGTCTGCGGGACGAGACGAGACGAGACGAGACGAGACGACTAAGGAATAAATTCGTGGTTACAAATCAAATTTGGAACTCTACACTCCTACACAACAATAGGCGGTACGTATTTCAGAATTCACCTGCCGATTCGTACTGTTTTGTCGTTTTCAAAGTCTTCTTGGCAAACGTGGTTAGCACATTCTCTCTCAAACTGAGTTAATTACTGCATTTTCGTACCATTACAGTAGTTTAAAAGGCTTAAGGAAGCATCTTTGTCACAACAGAAAGGTAGTTTGAAAATTGGGCTGGCGACATAACAAAAAACATAACAGGAAGGGAGCCAACAGCACCCGGGTTTCCCAGGCGGTCACCCATCCAAGTACTAGCCGGGCCCGATGATGCTTAACTTCGGTGATCGGACGAGAACCGGTGTATTCATCATGGTATGGCCGTTGGCGCTCATCTAATGTAGGAGCACGGCAGAATTCGCGTTCGGCTTTTCTCCCAACACACAAAATGTTAGTTTTCGGCCGCATTTGACGAAAGCGCTTCCTTCCGCAACCGCCAGTTCCTCGAGGACGGCGCGGGGAGGCGCGCCCGGCGTCCCAGCAGAGTGACGGCCGAATTGGCGGGCGCACCGCCGCGTGTGTGAGACGCACTGCTGCTCGTTGCACCCCCTGTCATTCGCTGGGCGCGTGCAGCCTTCGACACTAGCGGAGGACGCATCTTGTCCCTGGTGCTCAGCGGAGGGCCTGTGCGGGGTGCGCCAGTGTCGTGCTGGAGGGCCCACTGGTAGCGATGTGGGCTTCCTCGCCTCGCCTCGCCTCACACCAGGTGTCTGCGTAGTTTGCAGTGCATTCGCACCATTCCTATCCCTGTCCCGGTCCCCGTCCCGACTTGTCCCGACTTTGCTCGACTGCCGCTCGCTGCCGCTCGGGTCGTGGTCCATATGACAGCGCAAGCACGACAAACGTCTGCTGGACGAGACGAGACGAGACGAGACGAGACGACTAAGGAATAAATTCGTGGTTACAAATCAAATTTGGAACTCTACACTCCTACACAACAATAGGCGGTACGTATTTCAGAATTCACCTGCCGATTCGTACTGTTTTGTCGTTTTCAAAGTCTTCTTGGCAAACGTGGTTAGCACATTCTCCCTCAAACTGAGTTAATTACTGCATTTTCGTACCATTACAGTAGTTGAAAAGGCTTAAGGAAGCATCTTTGTCACAACAGAAAGGTAGTTTGAAAATTGGGCTGGCGACATAACAAAAAACATAACAGGAAGGGAGCCAACAGCACCCGGGTTTCCCAGGCGGTCACCCATCCAAGTACTAGCCGGGCCCGATGATGCTTAACTTCGGTGATCGGACGAGAACAGGTGTATTCATCATGGTATGGCCGTTGGCGCTCATCTAATGTAGGAACACGGCAGAATTCGCGTTCGGCTTTTCTCCCAACACACAAAATGTTAGTTTTCGGCCGCATTTGACGAAAGCGCTTCCTTCCGCAACCGCCAGTTCCTCGAGGACGGCGCGGGGAGGCGCGCCCGGCGTCCCAGCAGAATGACGGCCGAATTGGCGGGCGCACCGCCGCGTGTGTGAGACGCACTGCTGCTCGTAGCACCCCCTGTCATTCGCTCGGCGCGTGCAGCCTTCGACACTAGCGGAGGACGCATCTTGTCCCTGGTGCTCAGCGGAGGGCCTGTGCGGGGTGCGCCAGTGTCGTGCTGGAGGGCCCACTGGTAGCGATGTGGGCTTCCTCGCCTCGCCTCGCCTCGCCTCGCCTCACACCAGGTGTCTGCGTAGTTTGCAGTGCATTCGCACCATTCCTATCCCTGTCCCTGTCCCCGTCCCGACTTGTCCCGACTTTGCTCGACTGCCGCTCGCTGCCGCTCGGGTCGTGGTCCATATGACAGCGCAAGCACGACAAACGTCTGCTGGACGAGACGAGACGAGACGAGACGAGACGACTAAGGAATAAATTCGTGGTTACAAATCAAATTTGGAACTCTACACTCCTACACAACAATAGGCGGTACGTATTTCAGAATTCACCTGCCGATTCGTACTGTTTTGTCGTTTTCAAAGTCTTCTTGGCAAACGTGGTTAGCACATTCTCCCTCAAACTGAGTTAATTACTGCATTTTCGTACCATTACAGTAGTTTAAAAGGCTTAAGGAAGCATCTTTGTCACAACAGAAAGGTAGTTTGAAAATTGGGCTGGCGACATAACAAAAAAAAAAAAAAAACAGGAATGGAGCCAACAGCACCCGGGTTTCCCAGGCGGTCACCCATCCAAGTACTAGCCGGTCCCGATGATGCTTAATTTCGGTGATCGGACGAGAACCGGTGTATTCATCATGGTATGGCCGTTGGCGCTCATCTAATGTAGGAGCACGGCAGAATTCGCGTTCCGCTTTTCTCCCAACACACAAAATGTTAGTTTTCGGCCGCATTTGACGAAAGCGCTTCCTTCCGCAACCGCCAGTTCCTCGAGGACGGCGCGGGGAGGCGCGCCCGGCGTCCCAGCAGAGTGACGGCCGAATTGGCGGGCGCACCGCCGCGTGTGTGAGACGCACTGCTGCTCGTTGCACCCCCTGTCATTCGCTGGGCGCGTGCAGCCTTCGACACTAGCGGAGGACGCATCTTGTCCCTGGTGTTCAGCGGAGGGCCTGTGCGGGGTGCGCCAGTGTCGTGCTGGAGGGCCCACTGGTAGCGATGTGGGCTTCCTCGCCTCGCCTCGCCTCACACCAGGTGTCTGCGTAGTTTGCAGTGCATTCGCACTATTCCTATCCCTGTCCCTGTCCCCGTCCCGACTTGTCCCGACTTTGCTCGACTGCCGCTCGCTGCCGCTCGGGTCGTGGTCCATATGACAGCGCAAGCACGACAAACGTCTGCGGGACGAGACGAGACGAGACGAGACGAGACGACTAAGGAATAAATTCGTGGTTACAAATCAAATTTGGAACTCTACACTCCTACACAACAATAGGCGGTGACGTATTTCAGAAATCACCTGCCGATTCGTACTGTTTTGTCGTTTTCAAAGTCTTCTTGGCAAACTTGGTTAGCACATTCTCCCTCAAACTGAGTTAATTACTGCATTTTCGTACCATTACAGTAGTTTAAAAGGCTTAAGGAAGCATCTTTGTCACAACAGAAAGGTAGTTTGAAAATTGGGCTGGCGACATAACAAAAAAAAAAAACAGGAAGGGAGCCAACAGCACCCGTGTTTCCCAGGCGGTCACCCATCCAAGTACTAGCCGGGCCCGATGATGCTTAACTTCGGTGATCGGACGAGAACCGGTGTATTCATCATGGTATGGCCGTTGGCGCTCATCTAATGTAGGAGCACGGCAGAATTCGCGTTCCGCTTTTCTCCCAACACACAAAATGTTAGTTTTCGGCCGCATTTGACGAAAGCGCTTCCTTCCGCAACCGCCAGTTCCTTGAGGACGGCGCGGGGACTCGCGCCCGGCGTCCCAGCAGAGTGACGGCCGAATTGGCGGGCGCATCGCCGCGTGTGTGAGACGCACTGCTGCTCGTTGCACCCCCTGTCATTCGCTGGGCGCGTGCAGCCTTCGACACTAGCGGAGGACGCATCTTGTCCCTGGTGCTCAGCGGAGGGCCTGTGCGGGGTGCGCCAGTGTCGTGCTGGAGGGCCCACTGGTAGCGATGTGGACTTCCTCGCCTCGCCTCGCCTCACACCAGGTGTCTGCGTAGTTTGCAGTGCATTCGCACCATTCCTATCCCTGTCCCTGTCCCCGTCCCGACTTGTCCCGACTTTGCTCGACTGCCGCTCGCTGCCGCTCGGGTCGTGGTCCATATGACAGCGCAAGCACGACAAACGTCTGCGGGACGAGACGAGACGAGACGAGACGAGACGACTAAGGAATAAATTCGTGGTTACAAATCAAATTTGGAACTCTACACTCCTACACAACAATAGGCGGTACGTATTTCAGAATTCACCTGCCGATTCGTACTGTTTTGTCGTTTTCAAAGTCTTCTTGGCAAACGTGGTTAGCACATTCTCCCTCAAACTGAGTTAATTACTGCATTTTCGTACCATTACAGTAGTTTAAAAGGCTTAAGGAAGCATCTTTGTCACAACAGAAAGGTAGTTTGAAAATTGGGCTGGCGACATAACAAAAAAAAAAACAGGAAGGGAGCCAACAGCACCCGGGTTTCCCAGGCGGTCACCCATCCAAGTACTAGCCGGGCCCGATGATGCTTAACTTCGGTGATCGGACGAGAACCGGTGTATTCATCATGGTATGGCCGTTGGCCCTCATCTAATGTAGGAGCACGGCAGAATTCGCGTTCGGCTTTTCTCCCAACACACAAAATGTTAGTTTTCGGCCGCATTTGACGAAAGCGCTTCCTTCCGCAACCGCCAGTTCCTCGAGGGCGGCGCGGGGAGGCGCGCCCGGCGTCCCAGCAGAGTGACGACCGAATTGGCGGGCGCACCGCCGCGTGTGTGAGACGCACTGCTGCTCGTTGCACCCCCTGTCATTCGCTGGGCGCGTGCAGCCTTCGACACTAGCGGAGGACGCATCTTGTCCCTGGTGTTCAGCGGAGGGCCTGTGCGGGGTGCGCCAGTGTCGTGCTGGAGGGCCCACTGGTAGCGATGTGGGCTTCCTCGCCTCGCCTCGCCTCGCCTCACACCAGGTGTCTGCGTAGTTTGCAGTGCATTCGCACTATTCCTATCCCTGTCCCTGTCCCCGTCCCGACTTGTCCCGACT
Source organism: Schistocerca cancellata (assembly GCF_023864275.1). Taxonomy (NCBI): domain Eukaryota; kingdom Metazoa; phylum Arthropoda; class Insecta; order Orthoptera; family Acrididae; genus Schistocerca; species Schistocerca cancellata. The sequence goes on along the minus strand of NW_026046716.1, from coordinate 274,391 downwards.
TTGCTCGACTGCCGCTCGCTGCCGCTCGGGTCGTGGTCCATATGACAGCGCAAGCACGACAAACGTCTGCGGGACGAGACGAGACGAGACGAGACGAGACGACTAAGGAATAAATTCGTGGTTACAAATCAAATTTGGAACTCTACACTCCTACACAACAATAGGCGGTACGTATTTCATAATTCACCTGCCGATTCGTACTGTTTTGTCGTTTTCAAAGTCTTCTTGGCAAACGTGGTTAGCACATTCTCCCTCAAACTGAGTTAATTACTGCATTTTCGTACCATTACAGTAGTTTAAAAGGCTTAAGGAAGCATCTTTGTCACAACAGAAAGGTAGTTTGAAAATTGGGCTGGCGACATAACAAAAAACATAACAGGAAGGGAGCCAACAGCACCCGGGTTTCCCAGGCGGTCACCCATCCAAGTACTAGCCGGGCCCGATGATGCTTAACTTCGGTGATCGGACGAGAACCGGTGTATTCATCATGGTATGGCCGTTGGCGCTCATCTAATGTAGGAGCACGGCAGAATTCGCGTTCGGCTTTTCTCCCAACACACAAAATGTTAGTTTTCGGCCGCATTTGACGAAAGCGCTTCCTTCCGCAACCGCCAGTTCCTCGAGGACGGCGCGGGGAGGCGCGCCCGGCGTCCCAGCAGAATGACGGCCGAATTGGCGGGCGCACCGCCGCGTGTGTGAGACGCACTGCTGCTCGTAGCACCCCCTGTCATTCGCTCGGCGCGTGCAGCCTTCGACACTAGCGGAGGACGCATCTTGTCCCTGGTGCTCAGCGGAGGGCCTGTGCGGGGTGCGCCAGTGTCGTGCTGGAGGGCCCACTGGTAGCGATGTGGGCTTCCTCGCCTCGCCTCGCCTCGCCTCGCCTCACACCAGGTGTCTGCGTAGTTTGCAGTGCATTCGCACCATTCCTATCCCTGTCCCTGTCCCCGTCCCGACTTGTCCCGACTTTGCTCGACTGCCGCTCGCTGCCGCTCGGGTCGTGGTCCATATGACAGCGCAAGCACGACAAACGTCTGCGGGACGAGACGAGACGAGACGAGACGAGACGACTAAGGAATAAATTCGTGGTTACAAATCAAATTTGGAACTCTACACTCCTACACAACAATAGGCGGTACGTATTTCAGAATTCACCTGCCGATTCGTACTGTTTTGTCGTTTTCAAAGTCTTCTTGGCAAACGTGTTTAGCACATTCTCCCTCAAACTGAGTTAATTACTGCATTTTCGTACCATTACAGTAGTTTAAAAGGCTTAAGGAAGCATCTTTGTCACAACAGAAAGGTAGTTTGAAAATTGGGCTGGCGACATAACAAAAAAAAAAAAAACAGGAATGGAGCCAACAGCACCCGGATTTCCCAGGCGGTCACCCATCCAAGTACTAGCCGTGCCCGATGATGCTTAATTTCGGTGATCGGACGAGAACCGGTGTATTCAACATGGTATGGCCGTTGGCGCTCATCTAATGTAGGAGCACGGCAGAATTCGCGTTCCGCTTTTCTCCCAACACACAAAATGTTAGTTTTCGGCCGCATTTGACGAAAGCGCTTCCTTCCGCAACCGCCAGTTCCTCGAGGACGGCGCGGGGAGGCGCGCCCGGCGTCCCAGCAGAGTGACGGCCGAATTGGCGGGCGCACCGCCGCGTGTGTGAGACGCACTGCTGCTCGTTGCACCCCCTGTCATTCGCTGGGCGCGTGCAGCCTTCGACACTAGCGGAGGACGCATCTAGTCCCTGGTGCTCAGCGGAGGGCCTGTGCGGGGTGCGCCAGTGTCGTGCTGGAGGGCCCATTGGTAGCGATGTGGGCTTCCTCGCCTCGCCTCGCCTCACACCAGGTGTCTGCGTAGTTTGCAGTGCATTCGCACCATTCCTATCCCTGTCCCTGTCCCCGTCCCGACTTGTCCCGACTTTGCTCGACTGCCGCTCGCTGCCGCTCGGGTCGTGGTCCATATGACAGCGCAAGCACGACAAACGTCTGCGGGACGAGACGAGACGAGACGAGACGAGACGACTAAGGAATAAATTCGTGGTTACAAATCAAATTTGGAACTCTACACTCCTACACAACAATAGGCGGTACGTATTTCAGAATTCACCTGCCGATTCGTACTGTTTTGTCGTTTTCAAAGTCTTCTTGGCAAACGTGGTTAGCACATTCTCCCTCAAACTGAGTTAATTACTGCATTTTCGTACCATTACAGTAGTTTAAAAGGCTTAAGGAAGCATCTTTGTCACAACAGAAAGGTAGTTTGAAAATTGGGCTGGCGACATAACAAAAAAAAAAACAGGAAGGGAGCCAACAGCACCCGGGTTTCCCAGGCGGTCACCCATCCAAGTACTAGCCGGGCCCGATGATGCTTAACTTCGGTGATCGGACGAGAACCGGTGTATTCATCATGGTATGGCCGTTGGCCCTCATCTAATGTAGGAGCACGGCAGAATTCGCGTTCGGCTTTTCTCCCAACACACAAAATGTTAGTTTTCGGCCGCATTTGACGAAAGCGCTTCCTTCCGCAACCGCCAGTTCCTCGAGGGCGGCGCGGGGAGGCGCGCCCGGCGTCCCAGCAGAGTGACGACCGAATTGGCGGGCGCACCGCCGCGTGTGTGAGACGCACTGCTGCTCGTTGCACCCCCTGTCATTCGCTGGGCGCGTGCAGCCTTCGACACTAGCGGAGGACGCATCTTGTCCCTGGTGTTCAGCGGAGGGCCTGTGCGGGGTGCGCCAGTGTCGTGTTGGAGGGCCCACTGGTAGCGATGTGGGCTTCCTCGCCTCGCCTCGCCTCACACCAGGTGTCTGCGTAGTTTGCAGTGCATTCGCACTATTCCTATCCCTGTCCCTGTCCCCGTCCCGACTTGTCCCGACTTTGCTCGACTGCCGCTCGCTGCCGCTCGGGTCGTGGTCCATATGACAGCGCAAGCACGACAAACGTCTGCGGGACGAGACGAGACGAGACGAGACGAGACGACTAAGGAATAAATTCGTGGTTACAAATCAAATTTGGAACTCTACACTCCTACACAACAATAGGCGGTACGTATTTCAGAATTCACCTGCCGATTCGTACTGTTTTGTCGTTTTCAAAGTCTTCTTGGCAAACGTGGTTAGCACATTCTCCCTCAAACTGAGTTAATTACTGCATTTTCGTACCATTACAGTAGTTTAAAAGGCTTAAGGAAGCATCTTTGTCACAACAGAAAGGTAGTTTGAAAATTGGGCTGGCGACATAACAAAAAAAAAAACAGGAAGGGAGCCAACAGCACCCGGGTTTCCCAGGCGGTCACCCATCCAAGTACTAGCCGGGCCCGATGATGCTTAACTTCGGTGATCGGACGAGAACCGGTGTATTCATCATGGTATGGCCGTTGGCCCTCATCTAATGTAGGAGCACGGCAGAATTCGCGTTCGGCTTTTCTCCCAACACACAAAATGTTAGTTTTCGGCCGCATTTGACGAAAGCGCTTCCTTCCGCAACCGCCAGTTCCTCGAGGGCGGCGCGGGGAGGCGCGCCCGGCGTCCCAGCAGAGTGACGACCGAATTGGCGGGCGCACCGCCGCGTGTGTGAGACGCACTGCTGCTCGTTGCACCCCCTGTCATTCGCTGGGCGCGTGCAGCCTTCGACACTAGCGGAGGACGCATCTTGTCCCTGGTGTTCAGCGGAGGGCCTGTGCGGGGTGCGCCAGTGTCGTGTTGGAGGGCCCACTGGTAGCGATGTGGGCTTCCTCGCCTCGCCTCGCCTCACACCAGGTGTCTGCGTAGTTTGCAGTGCATTCGCACTATTCCTATCCCTGTCCCTGTCCCCGTCCCGACTTGTCCCGACTTTGCTCGACTGCCGCTCGCTGCCGCTCGGGTCGTGGTCCATATGACAGCGCAAGCACGACAAACGTCTGCGGGACGAGACGAGACGAGACGAGACGAGACGACTAAGGAATAAATTCGTGGTTACAAATCAAATTTGGAACTCTACACTCCTACACAACAATAGGCGGTGACGTATTTCAGAAATCACCTGCCGATTCGTACTAAAAAAAATGGCTCTGAGCACTATGGGACTCAACTGCTGAGGTCATTAGTCCCCTAGAACTTAGAACTAGTTAAACCTAACTAACCTAAGGACATCACACATATCCATGCCCGAGGCAGGATTCGAACCTGCGACCGTAGCGGTCTTGCGGTTCCAGACTGCAGCGCCAGAACCGCGCGGCCACTTCGGCCGGCCCGATTCGTACTGTTTTGTCGTTTTCAAAGTCTTCTTGGCAAACTTGGTTAGCACATTCTCCCTCAAACTGAGTTAATTACTGCATTTTCGTACCATTACAGTAGTTTAAAAGGCTTAAGGAAGCATCTTTGTCACAACAGAAAGGTAGTTTGAAAATTGGGCTGGCGACATAACAAAAAAAAAAAAACAGGAAGGGAGCCAACAGCACCCGGGTTTCCCAGGCGGTCACCCATCCAAGTACTAGCCGGGCCCGATGATGCTTAACTTCGGTGATCGGACGAGAACCGGTGTATTCATCATGGTATGGCCGTTGGCGCTCATCTAATGTAGGAGCACGGCAGAATTCGCGTTCCGCTTTTCTCCCAACACACAAAATGTTAGTTTTCGGCCGCATTTGACGAAAGCGCTTCCTTCCGCAACCGCCAGTTCCTTGAGGACGGCGCGGGGACTCGCGCCCGGCGTCCCAGCAGAGTGACGGCCGAATTGGCGGGCGCACCGCCGCGTGTGTGAGACGCACTGCTGCTCGTTGCACCCCCTGTCATTCGCTGGGCGCGTGCAGCCTTCGACACTAGCGGAGGACGCATCTTGTCCCTGGTGCTCAGCGGAGGGCCTGTGCGGGGTGCGCCAGTGTCGTGCTGGAGGGCCCACTGGTAGCGATGTGGGCTTCCTCGCCTCGCCTCGCCTCACACCAGGTGTCTGCGTAGTTTGCAGTGCATTCGCACCATTCCTATCCCTGTCCCTGTCCCCGTCCCGACTTGTCCCGACTTTGCTCGACTGCCGCTCGCTGCCGCTCGGGTCGTGGTCCATATGACAGCGCAAGCACGACAAACGTCTGCGGGACGAGACGAGACGAGACGAGACGAGACGACTAAGGAATAAATTCGTGGTTACAAATCAAATTTGGAACTCTACACTCCTACACAACAATAGGCGGTACGTATTTCAGAATTCACCTGCCGATTCGTACTGTTTTGTCGTTTTCAAAGTCTTCTTGGCAAACGTGGTTAGCACATTCTCCCTCAAACTGAGTTAATTACTGCATTTTCGTACCATTACAGTAGTTTAAAAGGCTTAAGGAAGCATCTTTGTCACAACAGAAAGGTAGTTTGAAAATTGGGCTGGCGACATAACAAAAAACATAACAGGAAGGGAGCCAACAGCACCCGGGTTTCCCAGGCGGTCACCCATCCAAGTACTAGCCGGGCCCGATGATGCTTAACTTCGGTGATCGGACGAGAACCGGTGTATTCATCATGGTATGGCCGTTGGCGCTCATCTAATGTAGGAGCACGGCAGAATTCGCGTTCCGCTTTTCTCCCAACACACAAAATGTTAGTTTTCGGCCGCATTTGACGAAAGCGCTTCCTTCCGCAACCGCCAGTTCCTCGAGGACGGCGCGGGGAGGCGCGCCCGGCGTCCCAGCAGAGTGACGGCCGAATTGGCGGGCGCACCGCCGCGTGTGTGAGACGCACTGCTGCTCGTTGCACCACCTGTCATTCGCTGGGCGCGTGCAGCCTTCGACACTAGCGGAGGACGCATCTTGTCCCTGGTGCTCAGCGGAGGGCCTGTGCGGGGTGCGCCAGTGTCGTGCTGGAGGGCCCACTGGTAGCGATGTGGGCTTCCTCGCCTCGCCTCGCCTCACACCAGGTGTCTGCGTAGTTTGCAGTGCATTCGCACCATTCCTATCCCTGTACCTGTCCCCGTCCCGACTTGTCCCGACTTTGCTCGACTGCCGCTCGCTGCCGCTCGGGTCGTGGTCCATATGACAGCGCAAGCACGACAAACGTCTGCGGGACGAGACGAGACGAGACGAGACGAGACGACTAAGGAATAAATTCGTGGTTACAAATCAAATTTGGAACTCTACACTCCTACACAACAATAGGCGGTGACGTATTTCAGAAATCACCTGCCGATTCGTACTGTTTTGTCGTTTTCAAAGTCTTCTTGGCAAACTTGGTTAGCACATTCTCCCTCAAACTGAGTTAATTACTGCATTTTCGTACCATTACAGTAGTTTAAAAGGCTTAAGGAAGCATCTTTGTCACAACAGAAAGGTAGTTTGAAAATTGGGCTGGCGACATAACAAAAAAAAAAAAACAGGAAGGGAGCCAACAGCACCCGGGTTTCCCAGGCGGTCACCCATCCAAGTACTAGCCGGGCCCGATGATGCTTAACTTCGGTGATCGGACGAGAACCGGTGTATTCATCATGGTATGGCCGTTGACGCTCATCTAATGTAGGAGCACGGCAGAATTCGCGTTCCGCTTTTCTCCCAACACACAAAATGTTAGTTTTCGGCCGCATTTGACGAAAGCGCTTCCCTCCGCAACCGCCAGTTCCTTGAGGACGGCGCGGGGACTCGCGCCCGGCGTCCCAGCAGAGTGACGGCCGAATTGGCGGGCGCACCGCCGCGTGTGTGAGACGCACTGCTGCTCGTTGCACCCCCTGTCATTCGCTGGGCGCGTGCAGCCTTCGACACTAGCGGAGGACGCATCTTGTCCCTGGTGCTCAGCGGAGGGCCTGTGCGGGGTGCGCCAGTGTCGTGCTGGAGGGCCCACTGGTAGCGATGTGGGCTTCCTCGCCTCGCCTCGCCTCACACCAGGTGTCTGCGTAGTTTGCAGTGCATTCGCACCATTCCTATCCCTGTCCCTGTCCCCGTCCCGACTTGTCCCGACTTTGCTCGACTGCCGCTCGCTGCCGCTCGGGTCGTGGTCCATATGACAGCGCAAGCACGACAAACGTCTGCGGGACGAGACGAGACGAGACGAGACGAGACGACTAAGGAATAAATTCGTGGTTACAAATCAAATTTGGAACTCTACACTCCTACACAACAATAGGCGGTACGTATTTCAGAATTCACCTGCCGATTCGTACTGTTTGGTCGTTTTCAAAGTCTTCTTGGCAAACGTGGTTAGCACATTCTCCCTCAAACTGAGTTAATTACTGCATTTTCGTACCATTACAGTAGTTTAAAAGGCTTAAGGAAGCATCTTTGTCACAACAGAAAGGTAGTTTGAAAATTGGGCTGGCGACATAACAAAAAACATAACAGGAAGGGAGCCAACAGCACCCGGGTTTCCCAGGCGGTCACCCATCCAAGTACTAGCCGGGCCCGATGATGCTTAACTTCGGTGATCGGACGAGAACCGGTGTATTCATCATGGTATGGCCGTTGGCGCTCATCTAATGTAGGAGCACGGCAGAATTCGCGTTCCGCTTTTCTCCCAACACACAAAATGTTAGTTTTCGGCCGCATTTGACGAAAGCGCTTCCTTCCGCAACCGCCAGTTCCTCGAGGACGGCGCGGGGAGGCGCGCCCGGCGTCCCAGCAGAGTGACGGCCGAATTGGCGGGCGCACCGCCGCGTGTGTGAGACGCACTGCTGCTCGTTGCACCACCTGTCATTCGCTGGGCGCGTGCAGCCTTCGACACTAGCGGAGGACGCATCTTGTCCCTGGTGCTCAGCGGAGGGCCTGTGCGGGGTGCGCCAGTGTCGTGCTGGAGGGCCCACTGGTAGCGATGTGGGCTTCCTCGCCTCGCCTCGCCTCACACCAGGTGTCTGCGTAGTTTGCAGTGCATTCGCACCATTCCTATCCCTGTACCTGTCCCCGTCCCGACTTGTCCCGACTTTGCTCGACTGCCGCTCGCTGCCGCTCGGGTCGTGGTCCATATGACAGCGCAAGCACGACAAACGTCTGCGGGACGAGACGAGACGAGACGAGACGAGACGACTAAGGAATAAATTCGTGGTTACAAATCAAATTTGGAACTCTACACTCCTACACAACAATAGGCGGTGACGTATTTCAGAAATCACCTGCCGATTCGTACTGTTTTGTCGGTTTCAAAGTCTTCTTGGCAAACTTGGTTAGCACATTCTCCCTCAAACTGAGTTAATTACTGCATTTTCGTACCATTACAGTAGTTTAAAAGGCTTAAGGAAGCATCTTTGTCACAACAGAAAGGTAGTTTGAAAATTGGGCTGGCGACATAACAAAAAAAAAAAAACAGGAAGGGAGCCAACAGCACCCGGGTTTCCCAGGCGGTCACCCATCCAAGTACTAGCCGGGCCCGATGATGCTTAACTTCGGTGATCGGACGAGAACCGGTGTATTCATCATGGTATGGCCGTTGACGCTCATCTAATGTAGGAGCACGGCAGAATTCGCGTTCCGCTTTTCTCCCAACACACAAAATGTTAGTTTTCGGCCGCATTTGACGAAAGCGCTTCCTTCCGCAACCGCCAGTTCCTTGAGGACGGCGCGGGGACTCGCGCCCGGCGTCCCAGCAGAGTGACGGCCGAATTGGCGGGCGCACCGCCGCGTGTGTGAGACGCACTGCTGCTCGTTGCACCCCCTGTCATTCGCTGGGCGCGTGCAGCCTTCGACACTAGCGGAGGACGCATCTTGTCCCTGGTGCTCAGCGGAGGGCCTGTGCGGGGTGCGCCAGTGTCGTGCTGGAGGGCCCACTGGTAGCGATGTGGGCTTCCTCGCCTCGCCTCGCCTCACACCAGGTGTCTGCGTAGTTTGCAGTGCATTCGCACCATTCCTATCCCTGTCCCTGTCCCCGTCCCGACTTGTCCCGACTTTGCTCGACTGCCGCTCGCTGCCGCTCGGGTCGTGGTCCATATGACAGCGCAAGCACGACAAACGTCTGCGGGACGAGACGAGACGAGACGAGACGAGACGACTAAGGAATAAATTCGTGGTTACAAATCAAATTTGGAACTCTACACTCCTACACAACAATAGGCGGTACGTATTTCAGAATTCACCTGCCGATTCGTACTGTTTTGTCGTTTTCAAAGTCTTCTTGGCAAACGTGGTTAGCACATTCTCCCTCAAACTGAGTTAATTACTGCATTTTCGTACCATTACAGTAGTTTAAAAGGCTTAAGGAAGCATCTTTGTCACAACAGAAAGGTAGTTTGAAAATTGGGCTGGCGACATAACAAAAAACATAACAGGAAGGGAGCCAACAGCACCCGGCTTTCCCAGGCGGTCACCCATCCAAGTACTAGCCGGGCCCGATGATGCTTAACTTCGGTGATCGGACGAGAACCGGTGTATTCATCATGGTATGGCCGTTGGCGCTCATCTAATGTAGGAGCACGGCAGAATTCGCGTTCCGCTTTTCTCCCAACACACAAAATGTTAGTTTTCGGCCGCATTTGACGAAAGCGCTTCCTTCCGCAACCGCCAGTTCCTCGAGGACGGCGCGGGCAGGCGCGCCCGGCGTCCCAGCAGAGTGACGGCCGAATTGGCGGGCGCACCGCCGCGTGTGTGAGACGCACTGCTGCTCGTTGCACCACCTGTCATTCGCTGGGCGCGTGCAGCCTTCGACACTAGCGGAGGACGCATCTTGTCCCTGGTGCTCAGCGGAGGGCCTGTGCGGGGTGCGCCAGTGTCGTGCTGGAGGGCCCACTGGTAGCGATGTGGGCTTCCTCGCCTCGCCTCGCCTCACACCAGGTGTCTGCGTAGTTTGCAGTGCATTCGCACCATTCCTATCCCTGTACCTGTCCCCGTCCCGACTTGTCCCGACTTTGCTCGACTGCCGCTCGCTGCCGCTCGGGTCGTGGTCCATATGACAGCGCAAGCACGACAAACGTCTGCGGGACGAGACGAGACGAGACGAGACGAGACGACTAAGGAATAAATTCGTGGTTACAAATCAAATTTGGAACTCTACACTCCTACACAACAATAGGCGGTGACGTATTTCAGAAATCACCTGCCGATTCGTACTGTTTTGTCGTTTTCAAAGTCTTCTTGGCAAACTTGGTTAGCACATTCTCCCTCAAACTGAGTTAATTACTGCATTTTCGTACCATTACAGTAGTTTAAAAGGCTTAAGGAAGCATCTTTGTCACAACAGAAAGGTAGTTTGAAAATTGGGCTGGCGACATAACAAAAAAAAAAAAACAGGAAGGGAGCCAACAGCACCCGGGTTTCCCAGGCGGTCACCCATCCAAGTACTAGCCGGGCCCGATGATGCTTAACTTCGGTGATCGGACGAGAACCGGTGTATTCATCATGGTATGGCCGTTGGCGCTCATCTAATGTAGGAGCACGGCAGAATTCGCGTTCCGCTTTTCTCCCAACACACAAAATGTTAGTTTTCGGCCGCATTTGACGAAAGCGCTTCCTTCCGCAACCGCCAGTTCCTTGAGGACGGCGCGGGGACTCGCGCCCGGCGTCCCAGCAGAGTGACGGCCGAATTGGCGGGCGCACCGCCGCGTGTGTGAGACGCACTGCTGCTCGTTGCACCCCCTGTCATTCGCTGGGCGCGTGCAGCCTTCGACACTAGCGGAGGACGCATCTTGTCCCTGGTGCTCAGCGGAGGGCCTGTGCGGGGTGCGCCAGTGTCGTGCTGGAGGGCCCACTGGTAGCGATGTGGGCTTCCTCGCCTCGCCTCGCCTCACACCAGGTGTCTGCGTAGTTTGCAGTGCATTCGCACCATTCCTATCCCTGTCCCTGTCCCCGTCCCGACTTGTCCCGACTTTGCTCGACTGCCGCTCGCTGCCGCTCGGGTCGTGGTCCATATGACAGCGCAAGCACGACAAACGTCTGCGGGACGAGACGAGACGAGACGAGACGAGACGACTAAGGAATAAATTCGTGGTTACAAATCAAATTTGGAACTCTACACTCCTACACAACAATAGGCGGTACGTATTTCAGAATTCACCTGCCGATTCGTACTGTTTGGTCGTTTTCAAAGTCTTCTTGGCAAACGTGGTTAGCACATTCTCCCTCAAACTGAGTTAATTACTGCATTTTCGTACCATTACAGTAGTTTAAAAGGCTTAAGGAAGCATCTTTGTCACAACAGAAAGGTAGTTTGAAAATTGGGCTGGCGACATAACAAAAAAAAAAACAGGAAGGGAGCCAACAGCACCCGGGTTTCCCAGGCGGTCACCCATCCAAGTACTAGCAGGGCCCGATGATGCTTAACTTCGGTGATCGGACGAGAACCGGTGTATTCATCATGGTATGGCCGTTGGCGCTCATCTAATGTAGGAGCACGGCAGAATTCGCGTTCGGCTTTTCTCCCAACACACAAAATGTTAGTTTTCGGCCGCATTTGACGAAAACGCTTCCTTCCGCAACCGCCAGTTCCTCGAGGGCGGCGCGGGGAGGCGCGCCCGGCGTCCCAGCAGAGTGACGACCGAATTGGCGGGCGCACCGCCGCGTGTGTGAGACGCACTGCTGCTCGTTGCACCCCCTGTCATTCGCTGGGCGCGTGCAGCCTTCGACACTAGCGGAGGACGCATCTTGTCCCTGGTGTTCAGCGGAGGGCCTGTGCGGGGTGCGCCAGTGTCGTGCTGGAGGGCCCACTGGTAGCGATGTGGGCTTCCTCGCCTCGCCTCGCCTCACACCAGGTGTCTGCGTAGTTTGCAGTGCATTCGCACTATTCCTATCCCTGTCCCTGTCCCCGTCCCGACTTGTCCCGACTTTGCTCGACTGCCGCTCGCTGCCGCTCGGGTCGTGGTCCATATGACAGCGCAAGCACGACAAACGTCTGCGGGACGAGACGAGACGAGACGAGACGAGACGACTAAGGAATAAATTCGTGGTTACAAATCAAATTTGGAACTCTACACTCCTACACAAGAATAGGCGGTGACGTATTTCAGAAATCACCTGCCGATTCGTACTGTTTTGTCGTTTTCAAAGTCTTCTTGGCAAACGTGGTTAGCACATTCTCCCTCAAACTGAGTTAATTACTGCATTTTCGTACCATTACAGTAGTTTAAAAGGCTTAAGGAAGCATCTTTGTCACAACAGAAAGGTAGTTTGAAAATTGGGCTGGCGACATAACAAAAAAAAAAAAAAAACAGGAAGGGAGCCAACAGCACCCGGGTTTCCCAGGCGGTCACCCATCCAAGTACTAGCCGGGCCCGATGATGCTTAACTTCGGTGATCGGACGAGAACCGGTGTATTCATCATGGTATGGCCGTTGGCGCTCATCTAATGTAGGAGCACGGCAGAATTCGCGTTCCGCTTTTCTCCCAACACACAAAATGTTAGTTTTCGGCCGCATTTGACGAAAGCGCTTCCTTCCGCAACCGCCAGTTCCTTGAGGACGGCGCGGGGAGGCGCGCCCGGCGTCCCAGCAGAGTGACGGCTGAATTGGCGGGCGCACCGCCGCGTGTGTGAGACGCACTGCTGCTCGTTGCACCCCCTGTCATTCGCTGGGCGCGTGCAGCCTTCGACACTAGCGGAGGACGCATCTTGTCCCTGGTGCTCAGCGGAGGGCCTGTGCGGGGTGCGCCAGTGTCGTGCTGGAGGGCCCACTGGTAGCGATGTGGGCTTCTCGCCTCGCCTCGCCTCACACCAGGTGTCTGCGTAGTTTGCAGTGCATTCGCACCATTCCTATCCCTGTCCCTGTCCCCGTCCCGACTTGTCCCGACTTTGCTCGACTGCCGCTCGCTGCCGCTCGGGTCGTGGTCCATATGACAGCGCAAGCACGACAAACGTCTGCGGGACGAGACGAGACGAGACGAGACGAGACGACTAAGGAATAAATTCGTGGTTACAAATCAAATTTGGAACTCTACACTCCTACACAACAATAGGCGGTACGTATTTCAGAATTCACCTGCCGATTCGTACTGTTTTGTCGTTTTCAAAGTCTTCTTGGCAAACGTGGTTAGCACATTCTCCCTCAAACTGAGTTAATTACTGCATTTTCGTACCATTACAGTAGTTTAAAAGGCTTAAGGAAGCATCTTTGTCACAACAGAAAGGTAGTTTGAAACTTGGGCTGGCGACATAACAAAAAAAAAAAAAAACAGGAATGGAGCCAACAGCACCCGGGTTTCCCAGGCGGTCACCCATCCAAGTACTAGCCGGGCCCGATGATGCTTAACTTCGGTGATCGGACGAGAACCGGTGTATTCATCATGGTATGGCCGTTGGCGCTCATCTAATGTAGGAGCACGGCAGAATTCGCGTTCGGCTTTTCTCCCAACACACAAAATGTTAGTTTTCGGCCGCATTTGACGAAAGCGCTTCCTTCCGCAACCGCCAGTTCCTCGAGGACGGCGCGGGGAGGCGCGCCCGGCGTCCCAGCAGAGTGACGGCCGAATTGGCGGGCGCACCGCCGCGTGTGTGAGACGCACTGCTGCTCGTTGCACCCCCTGTCATTCGCTGGGCGCGTGCAGCCTTCGACACTAGCGGAGGACGCATCTTGTCCCTGGTGCTCAGCGGAGGGCCTGTGCGGGGTGCGCCAGTGTCGTGCTGGAGGGCCCACTGGTAGCGATGTGGGCTTCCTCGCCTCGCCTCGCCTCACACCAGGTGTCTGCGTAGTTTGCAGTGCATTCGCACCATTCCTATCCCTGTACCTGTCCCCGTCCCGACTTGTCCCGACTTTGCTCGACTGCCGCTCGCTGCCGCTCGGGTCGTGGTCCATATGACAGCGCAAGCACGACAAACGTCTGCGGGACGAGACGAGACGAGACGAGACGAGACGACTAAGGAATAAATTCGTGGTTACAAATCTAATTTGGAACTCTACACTCCTACACAACAATAGGCGGTACGTATTTCAGAATTCACCTGCCGATTCGTACTGTTTTGTTGTTTTCAAAGTCTTCTTGGCAAACGTGGTTAGCACATTCTCCCTCAAACTGAGTTAATTACTGCATTTTCGTACCATTACAGTAGTTTAAAAGGCTTAAGGAAGCATCTTTGTCACAACAGAAAGGTAGTTTGAAACTTGGGCTGGCGACATAACAAAAAAAAAAAAAAACAGGAATGGAGCCAACAGCACCCGGGTTTCCCAGGCGGTCACCCATCCAAGTACTAGCCGGGCCCGATGATGCTTAACTTCGGTGATCGGACGAGAACCGGTGTATTCATCATGGTATGGCCGTTGGCGCTCATCTAATGTAGGAGCACGGCAGAATTCGCGTTCGGCTTTTCTCCCAACACACAAAATGTTAGTTTTCGGCCGCATTTGACGAAAGCGCTTCCTTCCGCAACCGCCAGTTCCTCGAGGACGGCGCGGGGAGGCGCGCCCGGCGTCCCAGCAGAGTGACGGCCGAATTGGCGGGCGCACCGCCGCGTGTGTGAGACGCACTGCTGCTCGTTGCACCCCCTGTCATTCGCTGGGCGCGTGCAGCCTTCGACACTAGCGGAGGACGCATCTTGTCCCTGGTGCTCAGCGGAGGGCCTGTGCGGGGTGCGCCAGTGTCGTGCTGGAGGGCCCACTGGTAGCGATGTGGGCTTCCTCGCCTCGCCTCGCCTCACACCAGGTGTCTGCGTAGTTTGCAGTGCATTCGCACCATTCCTATCCCTGTACCTGTCCCCGTCCCGACTTGTCCCGACTTTGCTCGACTGCCGCTCGCTGCCGCTCGGGTCGTGGTCCATATGACAGCGCAAGCACGACAAACGTCTGCGGGACGAGACGAGACGAGACGAGACGAGACGACTAAGGAATAAATTCGTGGTTACAAATCAAATTTGGAACTCTACACTCCTACACAACAATAGGCGGTACGTATTTCAGAATTCACCTGCCGATTCGTACTGTTTGGTCGTTTTCAAAGTCTTCTTGGCAAACGTGGTTAGCACATTCTCCCTCAAACTGAGTTAATTACTGCATTTTCGTACCATTACAGTAGTTTAAAAGGCTTAAGGAAGCATCTTTGTCACAACAGAAAGGTAGTTTGAAAATTGGGCTGGCGACATAACAAAAAAAAAAACAGGAAGGGAGCCAACAGCACCCGGGTTTCCCAGGCGGTCACCCATCCAAGTACTAGCAGGGCCCGATGATGCTTAACTTCGGTGATCGGACGAGAACCGGTGTATTCATCATGGTATGGCCGTTGGCGCTCATCTAATGTAGGAGCACGGCAGAATTCGCGTTCGGCTTTTCTCCCAACACACAAAATGTTAGTTTTCGGCCGCATTTGACGAAAACGCTTCCTTCCGCAACCGCCAGTTCCTCGAGGGCGGCGCGGGGAGGCGCGCCCGGCGTCCCAGCAGAGTGACGACCGAATTGGCGGGCGCACCGCCGCGTGTGTGAGACGCACTGCTGCTCGTTGCACCCCCTGTCATTCGCTGGGCGCGTGCAGCCTTCGACACTAGCGGAGGACGCATCTTGTCCCTGGTGTTCAGCGGAGGGCCTGTGCGGGGTGCGCCAGTGTCGTGCTGGAGGGCCCACTGGTAGCGATGTGGGCTTCCTCGCCTCGCCTCGCCTCACACCAGGTGTCTGCGTAGTTTGCAGTGCATTCGCACTATTCCTATCCCTGTCCCTGTCCCCGTCCCGACTTGTCCCGACTTTGCTCGACTGCCGCTCGCTGCCGCTCGGGTCGTGGTCCATATGACAGCGCAAGCACGACAAACGTCTGCGGGACGAGACGAGACGAGACGAGACGAGACGACTAAGGAATAAATTCGTGGTTACAAATCAAATTTGGAACTCTACACTCCTACACAAGAATAGGCGGTGACGTATTTCAGAAATCACCTGCCGATTCGTACTGTTTTGTCGTTTTCAAAGTCTTCTTGGCAAACGTGGTTAGCACATTCTCCCTCAAACTGAGTTAATTACTGCATTTTCGTACCATTACAGTAGTTTAAAAGGCTTAAGGAAGCATCTTTGTCACAACAGAAAGGTAGTTTGAAAATTGGGCTGGCGACATAACAAAAAAAAAAAAAAAACAGGAAGGGAGCCAACAGCACCCGGGTTTCCCAGGCGGTCACCCATCCAAGTACTAGCCGGGCCCGATGATGCTTAACTTCGGTGATCGGACGGGAACCGGTGTATTCATCATGGTATGGCCGTTGGCGCTCATCTAATGTAGGAGCACGGCAGAATTCGCGTTCCGCTTTTCTCCCAACACACAAAATGTTAGTTTTCGGCCGCATTTGACGAAAGCGCTTCCTTCCGCAACCGCCAGTTCCTTGAGGACGGCGCGGGGAGGCGCGCCCGGCGTCCCAGCAGAGTGACGGCTGAATTGGCGGGCGCACCGCCGCGTGTGTGAGACGCACTGCTGCTCGTTGCACCCCCTGTCATTCGCTGGGCGCGTGCAGCCTTCGACACTAGCGGAGGACGCATCTTGTCCCTGGTGCTCAGCGGAGGGCCTGTGCGGGGTGCGCCAGTGTCGTGCTGGAGGGCCCACTGGTAGCGATGTGGGCTTCTCGCCTCGCCTCGCCTCACACCAGGTGTCTGCGTAGTTTGCAGTGCATTCGCACCATTCCTATCCCTGTCCCTGTCCCCGTCCCGACTTGTCCCGACTTTGCTCGACTGCCGCTCGCTGCCGCTCGGGTCGTGGTCCATATGACAGCGCAAGCACGACAAACGTCTGCGGGACGAGACGAGACGAGACGAGACGAGACGACTAAGGAATAAATTCGTGGTTACAAATCAAATTTGGAACTCTACACTCCTACACAACAATAGGCGGTACGTATTTCAGAATTCACCTGCCGATTCGTACTGTTTTGTCGTTTTCAAAGTCTTCTTGGCAAACGTGGTTAGCACATTCTCCCTCAAACTGAGTTAATTACTGCATTTTCGTACCATTACAGTAGTTTAAAAGGCTTAAGGAAGCATCTTTGTCACAACAGAAAGGTAGTTTGAAAATTGGGCTGGCGACATAACAAAAAACATAACAGGAAGGGAGCCAACAGCACCCGGGTTTCCCAGGCGGTCACCCATCCAAGTACTAGCCGGGCCCGATGATGCTTAACTTCGGTGATCGGACGAGAACCGGTGTATTCATCATGGTATGGCCGTTGGCGCTCATCTAATGTAGGAGCACGGCAGAATTCGCGTTCCGCTTTTCTCCCAACACACAAAATGTTAGTTTTCGGCCGCATTTGACGAAAGCGCTTCCTTCCGCAACCGCCGGTTCCTCGAGGACGGCGCGGGGAGGCGCGCCCGGCGTCCCAGCAGAGTGACGGCCGAATTGGCGGGCGCACCGCCGCGTGTGTGAGACGCACTGCTGCTCGTTGCACCCCCTGTCATTCGCTGGGCGCGTGCAGCCTTCGACACTAGCGGAGGACGCATCTTGTCCCTGGTGCTCAGCGGAGGGCCTGTGCGGGGTGCGCCAGTGTCGTGCTGGAGGGCCCACTGGTAGCGATGTGGGCTTCTCGCCTCGCCTCGCCTCACACCAGGTGTCTGCGTAGTTTGCAGTGCATTCGCACCATTCCTATCCCTGTCCCTGTCCCCGTCCCGACTTGTCCCGACTTTGCTCGACTGCCGCTCGCTGCCGCTCGGGTCGTGGTCCATATGACAGCGCAAGCACGACAAACGTCTGCGGGACGAGACGAGACGAGACGAGACGAGACGACTAAGGAATAAATTCGTGGTTACAAATCAAATTTGGAACTCTACACTCCTACACAACAATAGGCGGTACGTATTTCAGAATTCACCTGCCGATTCGTACTGTTTTGTCGTTTTCAAAGTCTTCTTGGCAAACGTGGTTAGCACATTCTCCCTCAAACTGAGTCAATTACTGCATTTTCGTACCATTACAGTAGTTTAAAAGGCTTAAGGAAGCATCTTTGTCACAACAGAAAGGTAGTTTGAAAATTGGGCTGGCGACATAACAAAAAACATAACAGGAAGGGAGCCAACAGCACCCGGGTTTCCCAGGCGGTCACCCATCCAAGTACTAGCCGGGCCCGATGATGCTTAACTTCGGTGATCGGACGAGAACCGGTGTATTCATCATGGTATGGCCGTTGGCGCTCATCTAATGTAGGAGCACGGCAGAATTCGCGTTCCGCTTTTCTCCCAACACACAAAATGTTAGTTTTCGGCCGCATTTGACGAAAGCGCTTCCTTCCGCAACCGCCAGTTCCTCGAGGACGGCGCGGGGAGGCGCGCCCGGCGTCCCAGCAGAGTGACGGCCGAATTGGCGGGCGCACCGCCGCGTGTGTGAGACGCACTGCTGCTCGTTGCACCCCCTGTCATTCGCTGGGCGCGTGCAGCCTTCGACACTAGCGGAGGACGCATCTTGTCCCTGGTGCTCAGCGGAGGGCCTGTGCGGGGTGCGCCAGTGTCGTGCTGGAGGGCCCACTGGTAGCGATGTGGGCTTCCTCGCCTCGCCTCGCCTCACACCAGGTGTCTGCGTAGTTTGCAGTGCATTCGCACCATTCCTATCCCTGTACCTGTCCCCGTCCCGACTTGTCCCGACTTTGCTCGACTGCCGCTCGCTGCCGCTCGGGTCGTGGTCCATATGACAGCGCAAGCACGACAAACGTCTGCGGGACGAGACGAGACGAGACGAGACGAGACGACTAAGGAATAAATTCGTGGTTACAAATCTAATTTGGAACTCTACACTCCTACACAACAATAGGCGGTACGTATTTCAGAATTCACCTGCCGATTCGTACTGTTTTGTCGTTTTCAAAGTCTTCTTGGCAAACGTGGTTAGCACATTCTCCCTCAAACTGAGTTAATTACTGCATTTTCGTACCATTACAGTTGTTTAAAAGGCTTAAGGAAGCATCTTTGTCACAACAGAAAGGTAGTTTGAAACTTGGGCTGGCGACATAACAAAAAAAAAAAAAAACAGGAATGGAGCCAACAGCACCCGGGTTTCCCAGGCGGTCACCCATCCAAGTACTAGCCGGGCCCGATGATGCTTAACTTCGGTGATCGGACGAGAACCGGTGTATTCATCATGGTATGGCCGTTGGCGCTCATCTAATGTAGGAGCACGGCAGAATTCGCGTTCGGCTTTTCTCCCAACACACAAAATGTTAGTTTTCGGCCGCATTTGACGAAAGCGCTTCCTTCCGCAACCGCCAGTTCCTCGAGGACGGCGCGGGGAGGCGCGCCCGGCGTCCCAGCAGAGTGACGGCCGAATTGGCGGGCGCACCGCCGCGTGTGTGAGACGCACTGCTGCTCGTTGCACCCCCTGTCATTCGCTGGGCGCGTGCAGCCTTCGACACTAGCGGAGGACGCATCTTGTCCCTGGTGCTCAGCGGAGGGCCTGTGCGGGGTGCGCCAGTGTCGTGCTGGAGGGCCCACTGGTAGCGATGTGGGCTTCCTCGCCTCGCCTCGCCTCACACCAGGTGTCTGCGTAGTTTGCAGTGCATTCGCACCATTCCTATCCCTGTCCCTGTCCCCGTCCCGACTTGTCCCGACTTTGCTCGACTGCCGCTCGCTGCCGCTCGGGTCGTGGTCCATATGACAGCGCAAGCACGACAAACGTCTGCGGGACGAGACGAGACGAGACGAGACGAGACGACTAAGGAATAAATTCGTGGTTACAAATCAAATTTGGAACTCTACACTCCTACACAACAATAGGCGGTACGTATTTCAGAATTCACCTGCCGATTCGTACTGTTTTGTCGTTTTCAAAGTCTTCTTGGCAAACGTGGTTAGCACATTCTCCCTCAAACTGAGTTAATTACTGCATTTTCGTACCATTACAGTAGTTTAAAAGGCTTAAGGAAGCATCTTTGTCACAACAGAAAGGTAGTTTGAAAATTGGGCTGGCGACATAACAAAAAACATAACAGGAAGGGAGCCAACAGCACCCGGGTTTCCCAGGCGGTCACCCATCCAAGTACTAGCCGGGCCCGATGATGCTTAACTTCGGTGATCGGACGAGAACCGGTGTATTCATCATGGTATGGCCGTTGGCGCTCATCTAATGTAGGAGCACGGCAGAATTCGCGTTCCGCTTTTCTCCCAACACACAAAATGTTAGTTTTCGGCCGCATTTGACGAAAGCGCTTCCTTCCGCAACCGCCAGTTCCTCGAGGACGGCGCGGGGAGGCGCGCCCGGCGTCCCAGCAGAGTGACGGCCGAATTGGCGGGCGCACCGCCGCGTGTGTGAGACGCACTGCTGCTCGTTGCACCCCCTGTCATTCGCTGGGCGCGTGCAGCCTTCGACACTAGCGGAGGACGCATCTTGTCCCTGGTGCTCAGCGGAGGGCCTGTGCGGGGTGCGCCAGTGTCGTGCTGGAGGGCCCACTGGTAGCGATGTGGGCTTCTCGCCTCGCCTCGCCTCACACCAGGTGTCTGCGTAGTTTGCAGTGCATTCGCACCATTCCTATCCCTGTCCCTGTCCCCGTCCCGACTTGTCCCGACTTTGCTCGACTGCCGCTCGCTGCCGCTCGGGTCGTGGTCCATATGACAGCGCAAGCACGACAAACGTCTGCGGGACGAGACGAGACGAGACGAGACGAGACGACTAAGGAATAAATTCGTGGTTACAAATCAAATTTGGAACTCTACACTCCTACACAACAATAGGCGGTACGTATTTCAGAATTCACCTGCCGATTCGTACTGTTTTGTCGTTTTCAAAGTCTTCTTGGCAAACGTGGTTAGCACATTCTCCCTCAAACTGAGTCAATTACTGCATTTTCGTACCATTACAGTAGTTTAAAAGGCTTAAGGAAGCATCTTTGTCACAACAGAAAGGTAGTTTGAAAATTGGGCTGGCGACATAACAAAAAACATAACAGGAAGGGAGCCAACAGCACCCGGGTTTCCCAGGCGGTCACCCATCCAAGTACTAGCCGGGCCAGATGATGCTTAACTTCGGTGATCGGACGAGAACCGGTGTATTCATCATGGTATGGCCGTTGGCGCTCATCTAATGTAGGAGCACGGCAGAATTCGCGTTCCGCTTTTCTCCCAACACACAAAATGTTAGTTTTCGGCCGCATTTGACGAAAGCGCTTCCTTCCGCAACCGCCAGTTCCTCGAGGACGGCGCGGGGAGGCGCGCCCGGCGTCCCAGCAGAGTGACGGCCGAATTGGCGGGCGCACCGCCGCGTGTGTGAGACGCACTGCTGCTCGTTGCACCCCCTGTCATTCGCTGGGCGCGTGCAGCCTTCGACACTAGCGGAGGACGCATCTTGTCCCTGGTGCTCAGCGGAGGGCCTGTGCGGGGTGCGCCAGTGTCGTGCTGGAGGGCCCACTGGTAGCGATGTGGGCTTCCTCGCCTCGCCTCGCCTCACACCAGGTGTCTGCGTAGTTTGCAGTGCATTCGCACCATTCCTATCCCTGTACCTGTCCCCGTCCCGACTTGTCCCGACTTTGCTCGACTGCCGCTCGCTGCCGCTCGGGTCGTGGTCCATATGACAGCGCAAGCACGACAAACGTCTGCGGGACGAGACGAGACGAGACGAGACGAGACGACTAAGGAATAAATTCGTGGTTACAAATCTAATTTGGAACTCTACACTCCTACACAACAATAGGCGGTACGTATTTCAGAATTCACCTGCCGATTCGTACTGTTTTGTCGTTTTCAAAGTCTTCTTGGCAAACGTGGTTAGCACATTCTCCCTCAAACTGAGTTAATTACTGCATTTTCGTACCATTACAGTAGTTTAAAAGGCTTAAGGAAGCATCTTTGTCACAACAGAAAGGTAGTTTGAAAATTGGGCTGGCGACATAACAAAAAAAAAAAAAAACAGGAATGGAGGCAACAGCACCCGGGTTTCCCAGGCGGTCACCCATCCAAGTACTAGCCAGGCCCGATGATGCTTAACTTCGGTGATCGGACGAGAACCGGTGTATTCATCATGGTATGGCCGTTGGCGCTCATCTAATGTAGGAGCACGGCAGAATTCGCGTTCCGCTTTTCTCCCAACACACAAAATGTTAGTTTTCGGCCGCATTTGACGAAAGCGCTTCCTTCCGCAACCGCCAGTTCCTTGAGGACGGCGCGGGGACTCGCGCCCGGCGTCCCAGCAGAGTGACGGCCGAATTGGCGGGCGCACCGCCGCGTGTGTGAGACGCACTGCTGCTCGTTGCACCCCCTGTCATTCGCTGGGCGCGTGCAGCCTTCGACACTAGCGGAGGACGCATCTTGTCCCTGGTGCTCAGCGGAGGGCCTGTGCGGGGTGCGCCAGTGTCGTGCTGGAGGGCCCACTGGTAGCGATGTGGGCTTCCTCGCCTCGCCTCGCCTCACACCAGGTGTCTGCGTAGTTTGCAGTGCATTCGCACCATTCCTATCCCTGTCCCTGTCCCCGTCCCGACTTGTCCCGACTTTGCTCGACTGCCGCTCGCTGCCGCTCGGGTCGTGGTCCATATGACAGCGCAAGCACGACAAACGTCTGCGGGACGAGACGAGACGAGACGAGACGAGACGACTAAGGAATAAATTCGTGGTTACAAATCAAATTTGGAACTCTACACTCCTACACAACAATAGGCGGTACGTATTTCAGAATTCACCTGCCGATTCGTACTGTTTTGTCGTTTTCAAAGTCTTCTTGGCAAACGTGGTTAGCACATTCTCCCTCAAACTGAGTTAATTACTGCATTTTCGTACCATTACAGTAGTTTAAAAGGCTTAAGGAAGCATCTTTGTCACAACAGAAAGGTAGTTTGAAAATTGGGCTGGCGACATAACAAAAAAAAAAACAGGAAGGGAGCCAACAGCACCCGGGTTTCCCAGGCGGTCACCCATCCAAGTACTAGCCGGGCCCGATGATGCTTAACTTCGGTGATCGGACGAGAACCGGTGTATTCATCATGGTATGGCCGTTGGCGCTCATCTAATGTAGGAGCACGGCAGAATTCGCGTTCGGCTTTTCTCCCAACACACAAAATGTTAGTTTTCGGCCGCATTTGACGAAAGCGCTTCCTTCCGCAACCGCCAGTTCCTCGAGGGCGGCGCGGGGAGGCGCGCCCGGCGTCCCAGCAGAGTGACGACCGAATTGGCGGGCGCACCGCCGCGTGTGTGAGACGCACTGCTGCTCGTTGCACCCCCTGTCATTCGCTGGGCGCGTGCAGCCTTCGACACTAGCGGAGGACGCATCTTGTCCCTGGTGTTCAGCGGAGGGCCTGTGCGGGGTGCGCCAGTGTCGTGCTGGAGGGCCCACTGGTAGCGATGTGGGCTTCCTCGCCTCGCCTCGCCTCACACCAGGTGTCTGCGTAGTTTGCAGTGCATTCGCACTATTCCTATCCCTGTCCCTGTCCCCGTCCCGACTTGTCCCGACTTTGCTCGACTGCCGCTCGCTGCCGCTCGGGTCGTGGTCCATATGACAGCGCAAGCACGACAAACGTCTGCGGGACGAGACGAGACGAGACGAGACGAGACGACTAAGGAATAAATTCGTGGTTACAAATCAAATTTGGAACTCTACACTCCTACACAAGAATAGGCGGTGACGTATTTCAGAAATCACCTGCCGATTCGTACTGTTTTGTCGTTTTCAAAGTCTTCTTGGCAAACTTGGTTAGCACATTCTCCCTCAAACTGAGTTAATTACTGCATTTTCGTACCATTACAGTAGTTTAAAAGGCTTAAGGAAGCATCTTTGTCACAACAGAAAGGTAGTTTGAAAATTGGGCTGGCGACATAACAAAAAAAAAAAAAAAAAACAGGAAGGGAGCCAACAGCACCCGGGTTTCCCAGGCGGTCACCCATCCAAGTACTAGCCGGGCCCGATGATGCTTAACTTCGGTGATCGGACGAGAACCGGTGTATTCATCATGGTATGGCCGTTGGCGCTCATCTAATGTAGGAGCACGGCAGAATTCGCGTTCCGCTTTTCTCCCAACACACAAAATGTTAGTTTTCGGCCGCATTTGACGAAAGCGCTTCCTTCCGCAACCGCCAGTTCCTTGAGGACGGCGCGGGGAGGCGCGCCCGGCGTCCCAGCAGAGTGACGGCTGAATTGGCGGGCGCACCGCCGCGTGTGTGAGACGCACTGCTGCTCGTTGCACCCCCTGTCATTCGCTGGGCGCGTGCAGCCTTCGACACTAGCGGAGGACGCATCTTGTCCCTGGTGCTCAGCGGAGGGCCTGTGCGGGGTGCGCCAGTGTCGTGCTGGAGGGCCCACTGGTAGCGATGTAGGCTTCTCGCCTCGCCTCGCCTCACACCAGGTGTCTGCGTAGTTTGCAGTGCATTCGCACCATTCCTATCCCTGTCCCTGTCCCCGTCCCGACTTGTCCCGACTTTGCTCGACTGCCGCTCGCTGCCGCTCGGGTCGTGGTCCATATGACAGCGCAAGCACGACAAACGTCTGCGGGACGAGACGAGACGAGATGAGACGAGACGACTAAGGAATAAATTCGTGGTTACAAATCAAATTTGGAACTCTACACTCCTACACAACAATAGGCGGTACGTATTTCAGAATTCACCTGCCGATTCGTACTGTTTTGTCGTTTTCAAAGTCTTCTTGGCAAACGTGGTTAGCACATTCTCCCTCAAACTGAGTTAATTACTGCATTTTCGTACCATTACAGTAGTTTAAAAGGCTTAAGGAAGCATCTTTGTCACAACAGAAAGGTAGTTTGAAAATTGGGCTGGCGACATAACAAAAAACATAACAGGAAGGGAGCCAACAGCACCCGGGTTTCCCAGGCGGTCACCCATCCAAGTACTAGCCGGGCCCGATGATGCTTAACTTCGGTGATCGGACGAGAACCGGTGTATTCATCATGGTATGGCCGTTGGCGCTCATCTAATGTAGGAGCACGGCAGAATTCGCGTTCCGCTTTTCTCCCAACACACAAAATGTTAGTTTTCGGCCGCATTTGACGAAAGCGCTTCCTTCCGCAACCGCCAGTTCCTCGAGGACGGCGCGGGGAGGCGCGCCCGGCGTCCCAGCAGAGTGACGGCCGAATTGGCGGGCGCACCGCCGCGTGTGTGAGACGCACTGCTGCTCGTTGCACCCCCTGTCATTCGCTGGGCGCGTGCAGCCTTCGACACTAGCGGAGGACGCATCTTGTCCCTGGTGCTCAGCGGAGGGCCTGTGCGGGGTGCGCCAGTGTCGTGCTGGAGGGCCCACTGGTAGCGATGTGGGCTTCCTCGCCTCGCCTCGCCTCACACCAGGTGTCTGCGTAGTTTGCAGTGCATTCGCACCATTCCTATCCCTGTACCTGTCCCCGTCCCGACTTGTCCCGACTTTGCTCGACTGCCGCTCGCTGCCGCTCGGGTCGTGGTCCATATGACAGCGCAAGCACGACAAACGTCTGCGGGACGAGACGAGACGAGACGAGACGAGACGACTAAGGAATAAATTCGTGGTTACAAATCAAATTTGGAACTCTACACTCCTACACAACAATAGGCGGTACGTATTTCAGAATTCACCTGCCGATTCGTACTGTTTTGTCGTTTTCAAAGTCTTCTTGGCAAACGTGGTTAGCACATTCTCCCTCAAACTGAGTTAATTACTGCATTTTCGTACCATTACAGTAGTTTAAAAGGCTTAAGGAAGCATCTTTGTCACAACAGAAAGGTAGTTTGAAACTTGGGCTGGCGACATAACAAAAAAAAAAAAAACAGGAATGGAGCCAACAGCACCCGGGTTTCCCAGGCGGTCACCCATCCAAGTACTAGCCGGGCCCGATGATGCTTAACTTCGGTGATCGGACGAGAACCGGTGTATTCATCATGGTATGGCCGTTGGCGCTCATCTAATGTAGGAGCACGGCAGAATTCGCGTTCCGCTTTTCTCCCAACACACAAAATGTTAGTTTTCGGCCGCATTTGACGAAAGCGCTTCCTTCCGCAACCGCCAGTTCCTCGAGGACGGCGCGGGGAGGCGCGCCCGGCGTCCCAGCAGAGTGACGGCCGAATTGGCGGGCGCACCGCCGCGTGTGTGAGACGCACTGCTGCTCGTTGCACCCCCTGTCATTCGCTGGGCGCGTGCAGCCTTCGACACTAGCGGAGGACGCATCTTGTCCCTGGTGCTCAGCGGAGGGCCTGTGCGGGGTGCGCCAGTGTCGTGCTGGAGGGCCCACTGGTAGCGATGTGGGCTTCCTCGCCTCGCCTCGCCTCACACCAGGTGTCTGCGTAGTTTGCAGTGCATTCGCACCATTCCTATCCCTGTACCTGTCCCCGTCCCGACTTGTCCCGACTTTGCTCGACTGCCGCTCGCTGCCGCTCGGGTCGTGGTCCATATGACAGCGCAAGCACGACAAACGTCTGCGGGACGAGACGAGACGAGACGAGACGAGACGACTAAGGAATAAATTCGTGGTTACAAATCAAATTTGGAACTCTACACTCCTACACAACAATAGGCGGTGACGTATTTCAGAAATCACCTGCCGATTCGTACTGTTTTGTCGTTTTCAAAGTCTTCTTGGCAAACTTGGTTAGCACATTCTCCCTCAAACTGAGTTAATTACTGCATTTTCGTACCATTACAGTAGTTTAAAAGGCTTAAGGAAGCATCTTTGTCACAACAGAAAGGTAGTTTGAAAATTGGGCTGGCGACATAACAAAAAAAAAAACAGGAAGGGAGCCAACAGCACCCGGGTTTCCCAGGCGGTCACCCATCCAAGTACTAGCCGGGCCCGATGATGCTTAACTTCGGTGATCGGACGAGAACCGGTGTATTCATCATGGTATGGCCGTTGGCGCTCATCTAATGTAGGAGCACGGCAGAATTCGCGTTCCGCTTTTCTCCCAACACACAAAATGTTAGTTTTCGGCCGCATTTGACGAAAGCGCTTCCTTCCGCAACCGCCAGTTCCTTGAGGACGGCGCGGGGAGGCGCGCCCGGCGTCCCAGCAGAGTGACGGCTGAATTGGCGGGCGCACCGCCGCGTGTGTGAGACGCACTGCTGCTCGTTGCACCCCCTGTCATTCGCTGGGCGCGTGCAGCCTTCGACACTAGCGGAGGACGCATCTTGTCCCTGGTGCTCAGCGGAGGGCCTGTGCGGGGTGCGCCAGTGTCGTGCTGGAGGGCCCACTGGTAGCGATGTGGGCTTCCTCGCCTCGCCTCGCCTCACACCAGGTGTCTGCGTAGTTTGCAGTGCATTCGCACCATTCCTATCCCTGTCCCTGTCCCCGTCCCGACTTGTCCCGACTTTGCTCGACTGCCGCTCGCTGCCGCTCGGGTCGTGGTCCATATGACAGCGCAAGCACGACAAACGTCTGCGGGACGAGACGAGACGAGACGAGACGAGACGACTAAGGAATAAATTAGTGGTTACAAATCAAATTTGGAACTCTACACTCCTACACAACAATAGGCGGTACGTATTTCAGAATTCACCTGCCGATTCGTACTGTTTTGTCGTTTTCAAAGTCTTCTTGGCAAACGTGGTTAGCACATTCTCCCTCAAACTGAGTTAATTACTGCATTTTCGTACCATTACAGTAGTTTAAAAGGCTTAAGGAAGCATCTTTGTCACAACAGAAAGGTAGTTTGAAACTTGGGCTGGCGACATAACAAAAAAAAAAAAAACAGGAATGGAGCCAACAGCACCCGGGTTTCCCAGGCGGTCACCCATCCAAGTACTAGCCGGGCCCGATGATGCTTAACTTCGGTGATCGGACGAGAACCGGTGTATTCATCATGGTATGGCCGTTGGCGCTCATCTAATGTAGGAGCACGGCAGAATTCGCGTTCCGCTTTTCTCCCAACACACAAAATGTTATTTTTCGGCCGCATTTGACGAAAGCGCTTCCTTCCGCAACCGCCAGTTCCTCGAGGACGGCGCGGGGAGGCGCGCCCGGCGTCCCAGCAGAGTGACGGCCGAATTGGCGGGCGCACCGCCGCGTGTGTGAGACGCACTGCTGCTCGTTGCACCCCCTGTCATTCGCTGGGCGCGTGCAGCCTTCGACACTAGCGGAGGACGCATCTTGTCCCTGGTGCTCAGCGGAGGGCCTGTGCGGGGTGCGCCAGTGTCGTGCTGGAGGGCCCACTGGTAGCGATGTGGGCTTCCTCGCCTCGCCTCGCCTCACACCAGGTGTCTGCGTAGTTTGCAGTGCATTCGCACCATTCCTATCCCTGTACCTGTCCCCGTCCCGACTTGTCCCGACTTTGCTCGACTGCCGCTCGCTGCCGCTCGGGTCGTGGTCCATATGACAGCGCAAGCACGACAAACGTCTGCGGGACGAGACGAGACGAGACGAGACGAGACGACTAAGGAATAAATTCGTGGTTACAAATCAAATTTGGAACTCTACACTCCTACACAACAATAGGCGGTGACGTATTTCAGAAATCACCTGCCGATTCGTACTGTTTTGTCGTTTTCAAAGTCTTCTTGGCAAACTTGGTTAGCACATTCTCCCTCAAACTGAGTTAATTACTGCATTTTCGTACCATTACAGTAGTTTAAAAGGCTTAAGGAAGCATCTTTGTCACAACAGAAAGGTAGTTTGAAAATTGGGCTGGCGACATAACAAAAAAAAAACAGGAAGGGAGCCAACAGCACCCGGGTTTCCCAGGCGGTCACCCATCCAAGTACTAGCCGGGCCCGATGATGCTTAACTTCGGTGATCGGACGAGAACCGGTGTATTCATCATGGTATGGCCGTTGGCGCTCATCTAATGTAGGAGCACGGCAGAATTCGCGTTCCGCTTTTCTCCCAACACACAAAATGTTAGTTTTCGGCCGCATTTGACGAAAGCGCTTCCTTCCGCAACCGCCAGTTCCTTGAGGACGGCGCGGGGAGGCGCGCCCGGCGTCCCAGCAGAGTGACGGCTGAATTGGCGGGCGCACCGCCGCGTGTGTGAGACGCACTGCTGCTCGTTGCACCCCCTGTCATTCGCTGGGCGCGTGCAGCCTTCGACACTAGCGGAGGACGCATCTTGTCCCTGGTGCTCAGCGGAGGGCCTGTGCGGGGTGCGCCAGTGTCGTGCTGGAGGGCCCACTGGTAGCGATGTAGGCTTCTCGCCTCGCCTCGCCTCACACCAGGTGTCTGCGTAGTTTGCAGTGCATTCGCACCATTCCTATCCCTGTCCCTGTCCCCGTCCCGACTTGTCCCGACTTTGCTCGACTGCCGCTCGCTGCCGCTCGGGTCGTGGTCCATATGACAGCGCAAGCACGACAAACGTCTGCGGGACGAGACGAGACGAGATGAGACGAGACGACTAAGGAATAAATTCGTGGTTACAAATCAAATTTGGAACTCTACACTCCTACACAACAATAGGCGGTACGTATTTCAGAATTCACCTGCCGATTCGTACTGTTTTGTCGTTTTCAAAGTCTTCTTGGCAAACGTGGTTAGCACATTCTCCCTCAAACTGAGTTAATTACTGCATTTTCGTACCATTACAGTAGTTTAAAAGGCTTAAGGAAGCATCTTTGTCACAACAGAAAGGTAGTTTGAAAATTGGGCTGGCGACATAACAAAAAACATAACAGGAAGGGAGCCAACAGCACCCGGGTTTCCCAGGCGGTCACCCATCCAAGTACTAGCCGGGCCCGATGATGCTTAACTTCGGTGATCGGACGAGAACCGGTGTATTCATCATGGTATGGCCGTTGGCGCTCATCTAATGTAGGAGCACGGCAGAATTCGCGTTCCGCTTTTCTCCCAACACACAAAATGTTAGTTTTCGGCCGCATTTGACGAAAGCGCTTCCTTCCGCAACCGCCAGTTCCTCGAGGACGGCGCGGGGAGGCGCGCCCGGCGTCCCAGCAGAGTGACGGCCGAATTGGCGGGCGCACCGCCGCGTGTGTGAGACGCACTGCTGCTCGTTGCACCCCCTGTCATTCGCTGGGCGCGTGCAGCCTTCGACACTAGCGGAGGACGCATCTTGTCCCTGGTGCTCAGCGGAGGGCCTGTGCGGGGTGCGCCAGTGTCGTGCTGGAGGGCCCACTGGTAGCGATGTGGGCTTCCTCGCCTCGCCTCGCCTCACACCAGGTGTCTGCGTAGTTTGCAGTGCATTCGCACCATTCCTATCCCTGTACCTGTCCCCGTCCCGACTTGTCCCGACTTTGCTCGACTGCCGCTCGCTGCCGCTCGGGTCGTGGTCCATATGACAGCGCAAGCACGACAAACGTCTGCGGGACGAGACGAGACGAGACGAGACGAGACGACTAAGGAATAAATTCGTGGTTACAAATCAAATTTGGAACTCTACACTCCTACACAACAATAGGCGGTACGTATTTCAGAATTCACCTGCCGATTCGTACTGTTTTGTCGTTTTCAAAGTCTTCTTGGCAAACGTGGTTAGCACATTCTCCCTCAAACTGAGTTAATTACTGCATTTTCGTACCATTACAGTAGTTTAAAAGGCTTAAGGAAGCATCTTTGTCACAACAGAAAGGTAGTTTGAAAATTGGGCTGGCGACATAACAAAAAACATAACAGGAAGGGAGCCAACAGCACCCGGGTTTCCCAGGCGGTCACCCATCCAAGTACTAGCCGGGCCCGATGATGCTTAACTTCGGTGATCGGACGAGAACCGGTGTATTCATCATGGTATGGCCGTTGGCGCTCATCTAATGTAGGAGCACGGCAGAATTCGCGTTCCGCTTTTCTCCCAACACACAAAATGTTAGTTTTCGGCCGCATTTGACGAAAGCGCTTCCTTCCGCAACCGCCAGTTCCTCGAGGACGGCGCGGGGAGGCGCGCCCGGCGTCCCAGCAGAGTGACGGCCGAATTGGCGGGCGCACCGCCGCGTGTGTGAGACGCACTGCTGCTCGTTGCACCCCCTGTCATTCGCTGGGCGCGTGCAGCCTTCGACACTAGCGGAGGACGCATCTTGTCCCTGGTGCTCAGCGGAGGGCCTGTGCGGGGTGCGCCAGTGTCGTGCTGGAGGGCCCACTGGTAGCGATGTGGGCTTCCTCGCCTCGCCTCGCCTCACACCAGGTGTCTGCGTAGTTTGCAGTGCATTCGCACCATTCCTATCCCTGTACCTGTCCCCGTCCCGACTTGTCCCGACTTTGCTCGACTGCCGCTCGCTGCCGCTCGGGTCGTGGTCCATATGACAGCGCAAGCACGACAAACGTCTGCGGGACGAGACGAGACGAGACGAGACGACTAAGGAATAAATTCGTGGTTACAAATCAAATTTGGAACTCTACACTCCTACACAACAATAGGCGGTACGTATTTCAGAATTCACCTGCCGATTCGTATTGTTTTGTCGTTTTCAAAGTCTTCTTGGCAAACGTGGTTAGCACATTCTCCCTCAAACTGAGTTAATTACTGCATTTTCGTACCATTACAGTAGTTTAAAAGGCTTAAGGAAGCATCTTTGTCACAACAGAAAGGTAGTTTGAAACTTGGGCTGGCGACATAACAAAAAAAAAAAAAACAGGAATGGAGCCAACAGCACCCGGGTTTCCCAGGCGGTCACCCATCCAAGTACTAGCCGGGCCCGATGATGCTTAACTTCGGTGATCGGACGAGAACCGGTGTATTCATCATGGTATGGCCGTTGGCGCTCATCTAATGTAGGAGCACGGCAGAATTCGCGTTCCGCTTTTCTCCCAACACACAAAATGTTAGTTTTCGGCCGCATTTGACGAAAGCGCTTCCTTCCGCAACCGCCAGTTCCTCGAGGACGGCGCGGGGAGGCGCGCCCGGCGTCCCAGCAGAGTGACGGCCGAATTGGCGGGCGCACCGCCGCGTGTGTGAGACGCACTGCTGCTCGTTGCACCCCCTGTCATTCGCTGGGCGCGTGCAGCCTTCGACACTAGCGGAGGACGCATCTTGTCCCTGGTGCTCAGCGGAGGGCCTGTGCGGGGTGCGCCAGTGTCGTGCTGGAGGGCCCACTGGTAGCGATGTGGGCTTCCTCGCCTCGCCTCGCCTCACACCAGGTGTCTGCGTAGTTTGCAGTGCATTCGCACCATTCCTATCCCTGTACCTGTCCCCGTCCCGACTTGTCCCGACTTTGCTCGACTGCCGCTCGCTGCCGCTCGGGTCGTGGTCCATATGACAGCGCAAGCACGACAAACGTCTGCGGGACGAGACGAGACGAGACGAGACGAGACGACTAAGGAATAAATTCGTGGTTACAAATCAAATTTGGAACTCTACACTCCTACACAACAATAGGCGGTGACGTATTTCAGAAATCACCTGCCGATTCGTACTGTTTTGTCGTTTTCAAAGTCTTCTTGGCAAACTTGGTTAGCACATTCTCCCTCAAACTGAGTTAATTACTGCATTTTCGTACCATTACAGTAGTTTAAAAGGCTTAAGGAAGCATCTTTGTCACAACAGAAAGGTAGTTTGAAAATTGGGCTGGCGACATAACAAAAAAAAAAACAGGAAGGGAGCCAACAGCACCCGGGTTTCCCAGGCGGTCACCCATCCAAGTACTAGCCGGGCCCGATGATGCTTAACTTCGGTGATCGGACGAGAACCGGTGTATTCATCATGGTATGGCCGTTGGCGCTCATCTAATGTAGGAGCACGGCAGAATTCGCGTTCCGCTTTTCTCCCAACACACAAAATGTTAGTTTTCGGCCGCATTTGACGAAAGCGCTTCCTTCCGCAACCGCCAGTTCCTTGAGGACGGCGCGGGGAGGCGCGCCCGGCGTCCCAGCAGAGTGACGGCTGAATTGGCGGGCGCACCGCCGCGTGTGTGAGACGCACTGCTGCTCGTTGCACCCCCTGTCATTCGCTGGGCGCGTGCAGCCTTCGACACTAGCGGAGGACGCATCTTGTCCCTGGTGCTCAGCGGAGGGCCTGTGCGGGGTGCGCCAGTGTCGTGCTGGAGGGCCCACTGGTAGCGATGTGGGCTTCCTCGCCTCGCCTCGCCTCACACCAGGTGTCTGCGTAGTTTGCAGTGCATTCGCACCATTCCTATCCCTGTCCCTGTCCCCGTCCCGACTTGTCCCGACTTTGCTCGACTGCCGCTCGCTGCCGCTCGGGTCGTGGTCCATATGACAGCGCAAGCACGACAAACGTCTGCGGGACGAGACGAGACGAGACGAGACGAGACGACTAAGGAATAAATTAGTGGTTACAAATCAAATTTGGAACTCTACACTCCTACACAACAATAGGCGGTACGTATTTCAGAATTCACCTGCCGATTCGTACTGTTTTGTCGTTTTCAAAGTCTTCTTGGCAAACGTGGTTAGCACATTCTCCCTCAAACTGAGTTAATTACTGCATTTTCGTACCATTACAGTAGTTTAAAAGGCTTAAGGAAGCATCTTTGTCACAACAGAAAGGTAGTTTGAAACTTGGGCTGGCGACATAACAAAAAAAAAAAAAAACAGGAATGGAGCCAACAGCACCCGGGTTTCCCAGGCGGTCACCCATCCAAGTACTAGCCGGGCCCGATGATGCTTAACTTCGGTGATCGGACGAGAACCGGTGTATTCATCATGGTATGGCCGTTGGCGCTCATCTAATGTAGGAGCACGGCAGAATTCGCGTTCCGCTTTTCTCCCAACACACAAAATGTTAGTTTTCGGCCGCATTTGACGAAAGCGCTTCCTTCCGCAACCGCCAGTTCCTCGAGGACGGCGCGGGGAGGCGCGCCCGGCGTCCCAGCAGAGTGACGGCCGAATTGGCGGGCGCACCGCCGCGTGTGTGAGACGCACTGCTGCTCGTTGCACCCCCTGTCATTCGCTGGGCGCGTGCAGCCTTCGACACTAGCGGAGGACGCATCTTGTCCCTGGTGCTCAGCGGAGGGCCTGTGCGGGGTGCGCCAGTGTCGTGCTGGAGGGCCCACTGGTAGCGATGTGGGCTTCCTCGCCTCGCCTCGCCTCACACCAGGTGTCTGCGTAGTTTGCAGTGCATTCGCACCATTCCTATCCCTGTACCTGTCCCCGTCCCGACTTGTCCCGACTTTGCTCGACTGCCGCTCGCTGCCGCTCGGGTCGTGGTCCATATGACAGCGCAAGCACGACAAACGTCTGCGGGACGAGACGAGACGAGACGAGACGAGACGACTAAGGAATAAATTCGTGGTTACAAATCTAATTTGGAACTCTACACTCCTACACAACAATAGGCGGTGACGTATTTCAGAAATCACCTGCCGATTCGTACTGTTTTGTCGTTTTCAAAGTCTTCTTGGCAAACTTGGTTAGCACATTCTCCCTCAAACTGAGTTAATTACTGCATTTTCGTACCATTACAGTAGTTTAAAAGGCTTAAGGAAGCATCTTTGTCACAACAGAAAGGTAGTTTGAAAATTGGGCTGGCGACATAACAAAAAAAAAACAGGAAGGGAGCCAACAGCACCCGGGTTTCCCAGGCGGTCACCCATCCAAGTACTAGCCGGGCCCGATGATGCTTAACTTCGGTGATCGGACGAGAACCGGTGTATTCATCATGGTATGGCCGTTGGCGCTCATCTAATGTAGGAGCACGGCAGAATTCGCGTTCCGCTTTTCTCCCAACACACAAAATGTTAGTTTTCGGCCGCATTTGACGAAAGCGCTTCCTTCCGCAACCGCCAGTTCCTTGAGGACGGCGCGGGGAGGCGCGCCCGGCGTCCCAGCAGAGTGACGGCTGAATTGGCGGGCGCACCGCCGCGTGTGTGAGACGCACTGCTGCTCGTTGCACCCCCTGTCATTCGCTGGGCGCGTGCAGCCTTCGACACTAGCGGAGGACGCATCTTGTCCCTGGTGCTCAGCGGAGGGCCTGTGCGGGGTGCGCCAGTGTCGTGCTGGAGGGCCCACTGGTAGCGATGTGGGCTTCCTCGCCTCGCCTCGCCTCACACCAGGTGTCTGCGTAGTTTGCAGTGCATTCGCACCATTCCTATCCCTGTCCCTGTCCCCGTCCCGACTTGTCCCGACTTTGCTCGACTGCCGCTCGCTGCCGCTCGGGTCGTGGTCCATATGACAGCGCAAGCACGACAAACGTCTGCGGGACGAGACGAGACGAGACGAGACGAGACGACTAAGGAATAAATTAGTGGTTACAAATCAAATTTGGAACTCTACACTCCTACACAACAATAGGCGGTACGTATTTCAGAATTCACCTGCCGATTCGTACTGTTTTGTCGTTTTCAAAGTCTTCTTGGCAAACGTGGTTAGCACATTCTCCCTCAAACTGAGTTAATTACTGCATTTTCGTACCATTACAGTAGTTTAAAAGGCTTAAGGAAGCATCTTTGTCACAACAGAAAGGTAGTCTGAAACTTGGGCTGGCGACATAACAAAAAAAAAAAAAACAGGAATGGAGCCAACAGCACCCGGGTTTCCCAGGCGGTCACCCATCCAAGTACTAGCCGGGCCCGATGATGCTTAACTTCGGTGATCGGACGAGAACCGGTGTATTCATCATGGTATGGCCGTTGGCGCTCATCTAATGTAGGAGCACGGCAGAATTCGCGTTCCGCTTTTCTCCCAACACACAAAATGTTAGTTTTCGGCCGCATTTGACGAAAGCGCTTCCTTCCGCAACCGCCAGTTCCTCGAGGACGGCGCGGGGAGGCGCGCCCGGCGTCCCAGCAGAGTGACGGCCGAATTGGCGGGCGCACCGCCGCGTGTGTGAGACGCACTGCTGCTCGTTGCACCCCCTGTCATTCGCTGGGCGCGTGCAGCCTTCGACACTAGCGGAGGACGCATCTTGTCCCTGGTGCTCAGCGGAGGGCCTGTGCGGGGTGCGCCAGTGTCGTGCTGGAGGGCCCACTGGTAGCGATGTGGGCTTCCTCGCCTCGCCTCGCCTCACACCAGGTGTCTGCGTAGTTTGCAGTGCATTCGCACCATTCCTATCCCTGTACCTGTCCCCGTCCCGACTTGTCCCGACTTTGCTCGACTGCCGCTCGCTGCCGCTCGGGTCGTGGTCCATATGACAGCGCAAGCACGACAAACGTCTGCGGGACGAGACGAGACGAGACGAGACGAGACGACTAAGGAATAAATTCGTGGTTACAAATCAAATTTGGAACTCTACACTCCTACACAAGAATAGGCGGTGACGTATTTCAGAAATCACCTGCCGATTCGTACTGTTTTGTCGTTTTCAAAGTCTTCTTGGCAAACTTGGTTAGCACATTCTCCCTCAAACTGAGTTAATTACTGCATTTTCGTACCATTACAGTAGTTTAAAAGGCTTAAGGAAGCATCTTTGTCACAACAGAAAGGTAGTTTGAAAATTGGGCTGGCGACATAACAAAAAAAAAACAGGAAGGGAGCCAACAGCACCCGGGTTTCCCAGGCGGTCACCCATCCAAGTACTAGCCGGGCCCGATGATGCTTAACTTCGGTGATCGGACGAGAACCGGTGTATTCATCATGGTATGGCCGTTGGCGCTCATCTAATGTAGGAGCACGGCAGAATTCGCGTTCCGCTTTTCTCCCAACACACAAAATGTTAGTTTTCGGCCGCATTTGACGAAAGCGCTTCCTTCCGCAACCGCCAGTTCCTTGAGGACGGCGCGGGGAGGCGCGCCCGGCGTCCCAGCAGAGTGACGGCTGAATTGGCGGGCGCACCGCCGCGTGTGTGAGACGCACTGCTGCTCGTTGCACCCCCTGTCATTCGCTGGGCGCGTGCAGCCTTCGACACTAGCGGAGGACGCATCTTGTCCCTGGTGCTCAGCGGAGGGCCTGTGCGGGGTGCGCCAGTGTCGTGCTGGAGGGCCCACTGGTAGCGATGTGGGCTTCCTCGCCTCGCCTCGCCTCACACCAGGTGTCTGCGTAGTTTGCAGTGCATTCGCACCATTCCTATCCCTGTCCCTGTCCCCGTCCCGACTTGTCCCGACTTTGCTCGACTGCCGCTCGCTGCCGCTCGGGTCGTGGTCCATATGACAGCGCAAGCACGACAAACGTCTGCGGGACGAGACGAGACGAGACGAGACGAGACGACTAAGGAATAAATTAGTGGTTACAAATCAAATTTGGAACTCTACACTCCTACACAACAATAGGCGGTACGTATTTCAGAATTCACCTGCCGATTCGTACTGTTTTGTCGTTTTCAAAGTCTTCTTGGCAAACGTGGTTAGCACATTCTCCCTCAAACTGAGTTAATTACTGCATTTTCGTACCATTACAGTAGTTTAAAAGGCTTAAGGAAGCATCTTTGTCACAACAGAAAGGTAGTTTGAAAATTGGGCTGGCGACATAACAAAAAACATAACAGGAAGGGAGCCAACAGCACCCGGGTTTCCCAGGCGGTCACCCATCCAAGTACTAGCCGGGCCCGATGATGCTTAACTTCGGTGATCGGACGAGAACCGGTGTATTCATCATGGTATGGCCGTTGGCGCTCATCTAATGTAGGAGCACGGCAGAATTCGCGTTCCGCTTTTCTCCCAACACACAAAATGTTAGTTTTCGGCCGCATTTGACGAAAGCGCTTCCTTCCGCAACCGCCAGTTCCTCGAGGACGGCGCGGGGAGGCGCGCCCGGCGTCCCAGCAGAGTGACGGCCGAATTGGCGGGCGCACCGCCGCGTGTGTGAGACGCACTGCTGCTCGTTGCACCCCCTGTAATTCGCTGGGCGCGTGCAGCCTTCGACACTAGCGGAGGACGCATCTTGTCCCTGGTGCTCAGCGGAGGGCCTGTGCGGGGTGCGCCAGTGTCGTGCTGGAGGGCCCACTGGTAGCGATGTGGGCTTCCTCGCCTCGCCTCGCCTCACACCAGGTGTCTGCGTAGTTTGCAGTGCATTCGCACCATTCCTATCCCTGTACCTGTCCCCGTCCCGACTTGTCCCGACTTTGCTCGACTGCCGCTCGCTGCCGCTCGGGTCGTGGTCCATATGACAGCGCAAGCACGACAAACGTCTGCGGGACGAGACGAGACGAGACGAGACGAGACGACTAAGGAATAAATTCGTGGTTACAAATCTAATTTGGAACTCTACACTCCTACACAACAATAGGCGGTACGTATTTCAGAATTCACCTGCCGATTCGTACTGTTTTGTCGTTTTCAAAGTCTTCTTGGCAAACGTGGTTAGCACATTCTCCCTCAAACTGAGTTAATTACTGCATTTTCGTACCATTACAGTAGTTTAAAAGGCTTAAGGAAGCATCTTTGTCACAACAGAAAGGTAGTTTGAAACTTGGGCTGGCGACATAACAAAAAAAAAAAAAAAACAGGAATGGAGCCAACAGCACCCGGGTTTCCCAGGCGGTCACCCATCCAAGTACTAGCCGGGCCCGATGATGCTTAACTTCGGTGATCGGACGAGAACCGGTGTATTCATCATGGTATGGCCGTTGGCGCTCATCTAATGTAGGAGCACGGCAGAATTCGCGTTCCGCTTTTCTCCCAACACACAAAATGTTAGTTTTCGGCCGCATTTGACGAAAGCGCTTCCTTCCGCAACCGCCAGTTCCTCGAGGACGGCGCGGGGAGGCGCGCCCGGCGTCCCAGCAGAGTGACGGCCGAATTGGCGGGCGCACCGCCGCGTGTGTGAGACGCACTGCTGCTCGTTGCACCCCCTGTCATTCGCTGGGCGCGTGCAGCCTTCGACACTAGCGGAGGACGCATCTTGTCCCTGGTGCTCAGCGGAGGGCCTGTGCGGGGTGCGCCAGTGTCGTGCTGGAGGGCCCACTGGTAGCGATGTGGGCTTCCTCGCCTCGCCTCGCCTCACACCAGGTGTCTGCGTAGTTTGCAGTGCATTCGCACCATTCCTATCCATGTCCCTGTCCCCGTCCCGACTTGTCCCGACTTTGCTCGACTGCCGCTCGCTGCCGCTCGGGTCGTGGTCCATATGACAGCGCAAGCACGACAAACGTCTGCGGGACGAGACGAGACGAGACGAGACGAGACGACTAAGGAATAAATTCGTGGTTACAAATCAAATTTGGAACTCTACACTCCTACACAACAATAGGCGGTACGTATTTCAGAATTCACCTGCCGATTCGTACTGTTTTGTCGTTTTCAAAGTCTTCTTGGCAAACGTGGTTAGCACATTCTCCCTCAAACTGAGTTAATTACTGCATTTTCGTACCATTACAGTAGTTTAAAAGGCTTAAGGAAGCATCTTTGTCACAACAGAAAGGTAGTTTGAAAATTGGGCTGGCGACATAACAAAAAACATAACAGGAAGGGAGCCAACAGCACCCGGGTTTCCCAGGCGGTCACCCATCCAAGTACTAGCCGGGCCCGATGATGCTTAACTTCGGTGATCGGACGAGAACCGGTGTATTCATCATGGTATGGTCGTTGGCGCTCATCTAATGTAGGAGCACGGCAGAATTCGCGTTCCGCTTTTCTCCCAACACACAAAATGTTAGTTTTCGGCCGCATTTGACGAAAGCGCTTCCTTCCGCAACCGCCAGTTCCTCGAGGACGGCGCGGGGAGGCGCGCCCGGCGTCCCAGCAGAGTGACGGCCGAATTCGCGGGCGCACCGCCGCGTGTGTGAGACGCACTGCTGCTCGTTGCACCCCCTGTCATTCGCTGGGCGCGTGCAGCCTTCGACACTAGCGGAGGACGCATCTTGTCCCTGGTGCTCAGCGGAGGGCCTGTGCGGGGTGCGCCAGTGTCGTGCTGGAGGGCCCACTGGTAGCGATGTGGGCTTCCTCGCCTCGCCTCGCCTCACACCAGGTGTCTGCGTAGTTTGCAGTGCATTCGCACCATTCCTATCCCTGTACCTGTCCCCGTCCCGACTTGTCCCGACTTTGCTCGACTGCCGCTCGCTGCCGCTCGGGTCGTGGTCCATATGACAGCGCAAGCACGACAAACGTCTGCGGGACGAGACGAGACGAGACGAGACGAGACGACTAAGGAATAAATTCGTGGTTACAAATCAAATTTGGAACTCTACACTCCTACACAACAATAGGCGGTACGTATTTCAGAATTCACCTGCCGATTCGTACTGTTTTGTCGTTTTCAAAGTCTTCTTGGCAAACGTGGTTAGCACATTCTCCCTCAAACTGAGTTAATTACTGCATTTTCGTACCATTACAGTAGTTTAAAAGGCTTAAGGAAGCATCTTTGTCACAACAGAAAGGTAGTTTGAAAATTGGGCTGGCGACATAACAAAAAACATAACAGGAAGGGAGCCAACAGCACCCGGGTTTCCCAGGCGGTCACCCATCCAAGTACTAGCCGGGCCCGATGATGCTTAACTTCGGTGATCGGACGAGAACCGGTGTATTCATCATGGTATGGCCGTTGGCGCTCATCTAATGTAGGAGCACGGCAGAATTCGCGTTCCGCTTTTCTCCCAACACACAAAATGTTAGTTTTCGGCCGCATTTGACGAAAGCGCTTCCTTCCGCAACCGCCAGTTCCTCGAGGACGGCGCGGGGAGGCGCGCCCGGCGTCCCAGCAGAGTGACGGCCGAATTGGCGGGCGCACCGCCGCGTGTGTGAGACGCACTGCTGCTCGTTGCACCCCCTGTCATTCGCTGGGCGCGTGCAGCCTTCGACACTAGCGGAGGACGCATCTTGTCCCTGGTGCTCAGCGGAGGGCCTGTGCGGGGTGCGCCAGTGTCGTGCTGGAGGGCCCACTGGTAGCGATGTGGGCTTCCTCGCCTCGCCTCGCCTCACACCAGGTGTCTGCGTAGTTTGCAGTGCATTCGCACCATTCCTATCCCTGTACCTGTCCCCGTCCCGACTTGTCCCGACTTTGCTCGACTGCCGCTCGCTGCCGCTCGGGTCGTGGTCCATATGACAGCGCAAGCACGACAAACGTCTGCGGGACGAGACGAGACGAGACGAGACGAGACGACTAAGGAATAAATTCGTGGTTACAAATCAAATTTGGAACTCTACACTCCTACACAAGAATAGGCGGTGACGTATTTCAGAAATCACCTGCCGATTCGTACTGTTTTGTCGTTTTCAAAGTCTTCTTGGCAAACTTGGTTAGCACATTCTCCCTCAAACTGAGTTAATTACTGCATTTTCGTACCATTACAGTAGTTTAAAAGGCTTAAGGAAGCATCTTTGTCACAACAGAAAGGTAGTTTGAAAATTGGGCTGGCGACATAACAAAAAAAAAAAAAACAGGAATGGAGCCAACAGCACCCGGGTTTCCCAGGCGGTCACCCATCCAAGTACTAGCCGGGCCCGATGATGCTTAACTTCGGTGATCGGACGAGAACCGGTGTATTCATCATGGTATGGCCGTTGGCGCTCATCTAATGTAGGAGCACGGCAGAATTCGCGTTCCGCTTTTCTCCCAACACACAAAATGTTAGTTTTCGGCCGCATTTGACGAAAGCGCTTCCTTCCGCAACCGCCAGTTCCTTGAGGACGGCGCGGGGAGGCGCGCCCGGCGTCCCAGCAGAGTGACGGCCGAATTGGCGGGCGCACCGCCGCGTGTGTGAGACGCACTGCTGCTCGTTGCACCCCCTGTCATTCGCTGGGCGCGTGCAGCCTTCGACACTAGCGGAGGACGCATCTTGTCCCTGGTGCTCAGCGGAGGGCCTGTGCGGGGTGCGCCAGTGTCGTGCTGGAGGGCCCACTGGTAGCGATGTGGGCTTCCTCGCCTCGCCTCGCCTCACACCAGGTGTCTGCGTAGTTTGCAGTGCATTCGCACCATTCCTATCCCTGTCCCTGTCCCCGTCCCGACTTGTCCCGACTTTGCTCGACTGCCGCTCGCTGCCGCTCGGGTCGTGGTCCATATGACAGCGCAAGCACGACAAACGTCTGCGGGACGAGACGAGACGAGACGAGACGAGACGACTAAGGAATAAATTCGTGGTTACAAATCAAATTTGGAACTCTACACTCCTACACAACAATAGGCGGTACGTATTTCAGAATTCACCTGCCGATTCGTACTGTTTTGTCGTTTTCAAAGTCTTCTTGGCAAACGTGGTTAGCACATTCTCCCTCAAACTGAGTTAATTACTGCATTTTCGTACCATTACAGTAGTTTAAAAGGCTTAAGGAAGCATCTTTGTCACAACAGAAAGGTAGTTTGAAAATTGGGCTGGCGACATAACAAAAAACATAACAGGAAGGGAGCCAACAGCACCCGGGTTTCCCAGGCGGTCACCCATCCAAGTACTAGCCGGGCCCGATGATGCTTAACTTCGGTGATCGGACGAGAACCGGTGTATTCATCATGGTATGGCCGTTGGCGCTCATCTAATGTAGGAGCACGGCAGAATTCGCGTTCCGCTTTTCTCCCAACACACAAAATGTTAGTTTTCGGCCGCATTTGACGAAAGCGCTTCCTTCCGCAACCGCCAGTTCCTCGAGGACGGCGCGGGGAGGCGCGCCCGGCGTCCCAGCAGAGTGACGGCCGAATTGGCGGGCGCACCGCCGCGTGTGTGAGACGCACTGCTGCTCGTTGCACCCCCTGTCATTCGCTGGGCGCGTGCAGCCTTCGACACTAGCGGAGGACGCATCTTGTCCCTGGTGCTCAGCGGAGGGCCTGTGCGGGGTGCGCCAGTGTCGTGCTGGAGGGCCCACTGGTAGCGATGTGGGCTTCCTCGCCTCGCCTCGCCTCACACCAGGTGTCTGCGTAGTTTGCAGTGCATTCGCACCATTCCTATCCCTGTCCCGGTCCCCGTCCCGACTTGTCCCGACTTTGCTCGACTGCCGCTCGCTGCCGCTCGGGTCGTGGTCCATATGACAGCGCAAGCACGACAAACGTCTGCGGGACGAGACGAGACGAGACGAGACGAGACGACTAAGGAATAAATTCGTGGTTACAAATCAAATTTGGAACTCTACACTCCTACACAAGAATAGGCGGTGACGTATTTCAGAAATCACCTGCCGATTCGTACTGTTTTGTCGTTTTCAAAGTCTTCTTGGCAAACTTGGTTAGCACATTCTCCCTCAAACTGAGTTAATTACTGCATTTTCGTACCATTACAGTAGTTTAAAAGGCTTAAGGAAGCATCTTTGTCACAACAGAAAGGTAGTTTGAAAATTGGGCTGGCGACATAACAAAAAAAAAAAAAACAGGAATGGAGCCAACAGCACCCGGGTTTCCCAGGCGGTCACCCATCCAAGTACTAGCCGGGCCCGATGATGCTTAACTTCGGTGATCGGACGAGAACCGGTGTATTCATCATGGTATGGCCGTTGGCGCTCATCTAATGTAGGAGCACGGCAGAATTCGCGTTCCGCTTTTCTCCCAACACACAAAATGTTAGTTTTCGGCCGCATTTGACGAAAGCGCTTCCTTCCGCAACCGCCAGTTCCTTGAGGACGGCGCGGGGAGGCGCGCCCGGCGTCCCAGCAGAGTGACGGCCGAATTGGCGGGCGCACCGCCGCGTGTGTGAGACGCACTGCTGCTCGTTGCACCCCCTGTCATTCGCTGGGCGCGTGCAGCCTTCGACACTAGCGGAGGACGCATCTTGTCCCTGGTGCTCAGCGGAGGGCCTGTGCGGGGTGCGCCAGTGTCGTGCTGGAGGGCCCACTGGTAGCGATGTGGGCTTCCTCGCCTCGCCTCGCCTCACACCAGGTGTCTGCGTAGTTTGCAGTGCATTCGCACCATTCCTATCCCTGTCCCTGTCCCCGTCCCGACTTGTCCCGACTTTGCTCGACTGCCGCTCGCTGCCGCTCGGGTCGTGGTCCATATGACAGCGCAAGCACGACAAACGTCTGCGGGACGAGACGAGACGAGACGAGACGAGACGACTAAGGAATAAATTCGTGGTTACAAATCAAATTTGGAACTCTACACTCCTACACAACAATAGGCGGTACGTATTTCAGAATTCACCTGCCGATTCGTACTGTTTTGTCGTTTTCAAAGTCTTCTTGGCAAACGTGGTTAGCACATTCTCCCTCAAACTGAGTTAATTACTGCATTTTCGTACCATTACAG
This sequence comes from Schistocerca cancellata, assembly GCF_023864275.1. Classification (NCBI taxonomy): domain Eukaryota; kingdom Metazoa; phylum Arthropoda; class Insecta; order Orthoptera; family Acrididae; genus Schistocerca; species Schistocerca cancellata. The sequence continues at coordinate 230,837 of NW_026046716.1, read as the reverse complement.
TAGTTTAAAAGGCTTAAGGAAGCATCTTTGTCACAACAGAAAGGTAGTTTGAAAATTGGGCTGGCGACATAACAAAAAACATAACAGGAAGGGAGCCAACAGCACCCGGGTTTCCCAGGCGGTCACCCATCCAAGTACTAGCCGGGCCCGATGATGCTTAACTTCGGTGATCGGACGAGAACCGGTGTATTCATCATGGTATGGCCGTTGGCGCTCATCTAATGTAGGAGCACGGCAGAATTCGCGTTCCGCTTTTCTCCCAACACACAAAATGTTAGTTTTCGGCCGCATTTGACGAAAGCGCTTCCTTCCGCAACCGCCAGTTCCTCGAGGACGGCGCGGGGAGGCGCGCCCGGCGTCCCAGCAGAGTGACGGCCGAATTGGCGGGCGCACCGCCGCGTGTGTGAGACGCACTGCTGCTCGTTGCACCCCCTGTCATTCGCTGGGCGCGTGCAGCCTTCGACACTAGCGGAGGACGCATCTTGTCCCTGGTGTTCAGCGGAGGGCCTGTGCGGGGTGCGCCAGTGTCGTGCTGGAGGGCCCACTGGTAGCGATGTGGGCTTCCTCGCCTCGCCTCGCCTCACACCAGGTGTCTGCGTAGTTTGCAGTGCATTCGCACCATTCCTATCCCTGTACCTGTCCCCGTCCCGACTTGTCCCGACTTTGCTCGACTGCCGCTCGCTGCCGCTCGGGTCGTGGTCCATATGACAGCGCAAGCACGACAAACGTCTGCGGGACGAGACGAGACGAGACGAGACGAGACGACTAAGGAATAAATTCGTGGTTACAAATCAAATTTGGAACTCTACACTCCTACACAAGAATAGGCGGTGACGTATTTCAGAAATCACCTGCCGATTCGTACTGTTTTGTCGTTTTCAAAGTCTTCTTGGCAAACTTGGTTAGCACATTCTCCCTCAAACTGAGTTAATTACTGCATTTTCGTACCATTACAGTAGTTTAAAAGGCTTAAGGAAGCATCTTTGTCACAACAGAAAGGTAGTTTGAAAATTGGGCTGGCGACATAACAAAAAAAAAACAGGAAGGGAGCCAACAGCACCCGGGTTTCCCAGGCGGTCACCCATCCAAGTACTAGCCGGGCCCGATGATGCTTAACTTCGGTGATCGGACGAGAACCGGTGTATTCATCATGGTATGGCCGTTGGCGCTCATCTAATGTAGGAGCACGGCAGAATTCGCGTTCCGCTTTTCTCCCAACACACAAAATGTTAGTTTTCGGCCGCATTTGACGAAAGCGCTTCCTTCCGCAACCGCCAGTTCCTTGAGGACGGCGCGGGGAGGCGCGCCCGGCGTCCCAGCAGAGTGACGGCTGAATTGGCGGGCGCACCGCCGCGTGTGTGAGACGCACTGCTGCTCGTTGCACCCCCTGTCATTCGCTGGGCGCGTGCAGCCTTCGACACTAGCGGAGGACGCATCTTGTCCCTGGTGCTCAGCGGAGGGCCTGTGCGGGGTGCGCCAGTGTCGTGCTGGAGGGCCCACTGGTAGCGATGTGGGCTTCCTCGCCTCGCCTCGCCTCACACCAGGTGTCTGCGTAGTTTGCAGTGCATTCGCACCATTCCTATCCCTGTCCCTGTCCCCGTCCCGACTTGTCCCGACTTTGCTCGACTGCCGCTCGCTGCCGCTCGGGTCGTGGTCCATATGACAGCGCAAGCACGACAAACGTCTGCGGGACGAGACGAGACGAGACGAGACGAGACGACTAAGGAATAAATTCGTGGTTACAAATCAAATTTGGAACTCTACACTCCTACACAACAATAGGCGGTACGTATTTCAGAATTCACCTGCCGATTCGTACTGTTTTGTCGTTTTCAAAGTCTTCTTGGCAAACGTGGTTAGCACATTCTCCCTCAAACTGAGTTAATTACTGCATTTTCGTACCATTACAGTAGTTTAAAAGGCTTAAAGAAGCAACTTTGTCACAACAGAAAGGTAGTTTGAAAATTGGGCTGGCGACATAACAAAAAACATAACAGGAAGGGAGCCAACAGCACCCGGGTTTCCCAGGCGGTCACCCATCCAAGTACTAGCCGGGCCCGATGATGCTTAACTTCGGTGATCGGACGAGAACCGGTGTATTCATCATGGTATGGCCGTTGGCGCTCATCTAATGTAGGAGCACGGCAGAATTCGCGTTCCGCTTTTCTCCCAACACACAAAATGTTAGTTTTCGGCCGCATTTGACGAAAGCGCTTCCTTCCGCAACCGCCAGTTCCCCGAGGACGGCGCGGGGAGGCGCGCCCGGCGTCCCAGCAGAGTGACGGCCGAATTGGCGGGCGCACCGCCGCGTGTGTGAGACGCACTGCTGCTCGTTGCACCCCCTGTCATTCGCTGGGCGCGTGCAGCCTTCGACACTAGCGGAGGACGCATCTTGTCCCTGGTGCTCAGCGGAGGGCCTGTGCGGGGTGCGCCAGTGTCGTGCTGGAGGGCCCACTGGTAGCGATGTGGGCTTCCTCGCCTCGCCTCGCCTCACACCAGGTGTCTGCGTAGTTTGCAGTGCATTCGCACCATTCCTATCCCTGTACCTGTCCCCGTCCCGACTTGTCCCGACTTTGCTCGACTGCCGCTCGCTGCCGCTCGGGTCGTGGTCCATATGACAGCGCAAGCACGACAAACGTCTGCGGGACGAGACGAGACGAGACGAGACGAGACGACTAAGGAATAAATTCGTGGTTACAAATCAAATTTGGAACTCTACACTCCTACACAAGAATAGGCGGTGACGTATTTCAGAAATCACCTGCCGATTCGTACTGTTTTGTCGTTTTCAAAGTCTTCTTGGCAAACTTGGTTAGCACATTCTCCCTCAAACTGAGTTAATTACTGCATTTTCGTACCATTACAGTAGTTTAAAAGGCTTAAGGAAGCATCTTTGTCACAACAGAAAGGTAGTTTGAAAATTGGGCTGGCGACATAACAAAAAAAAAACAGGAAGGGAGCCAACAGCACCCGGGTTTCCCAGGCGGTCACCCATCCAAGTACTAGCCGGGCCCGATGATGCTTAACTTCGGTGATCGGACGAGAACCGGTGTATTCATCATGGTATGGCCGTTGGCGCTCATCTAATGTAGGAGCACGGCAGAATTCGCGTTCCGCTTTTCTCCCAACACACAAAATGTTAGTTTTCGGCCGCATTTGACGAAAGCGCTTCCTTCCGCAACCGCCAGTTCCTTGAGGACGGCGCGGGGAGGCGCGCCCGGCGTCCCAGCAGAGTGACGGCTGAATTGGCGGGCGCACCGCCGCGTGTGTGAGACGCACTGCTGCTCGTTGCACCCCCTGTCATTCGCTGGGCGCGTGCAGCCTTCGACACTAGCGGAGGACGCATCTTGTCCCTGGTGCTCAGCGGAGGGCCTGTGCGGGGTGCGCCAGTGTCGTGCTGGAGGGCCCACTGGTAGCGATGTGGGCTTCCTCGCCTCGCCTCGCCTCACACCAGGTGTCTGCGTAGTTTGCAGTGCATTCGCACCATTCCTATCCCTGTCCCTGTCCCCGTCCCGACTTGTCCCGACTTTGCTCGACTGCCGCTCGCTGCCGCTCGGGTCGTGGTCCATATGACAGCGCAAGCACGACAAACGTCTGCGGGACGAGACGAGACGAGACGAGACGAGACGACTAAGGAATAAATTCGTGGTTACAAATCAAATTTGGAACTCTACACTCCTACACAACAATAGGCGGTACGTATTTCAGAATTCACCTGCCGATTCGTACTGTTTTGTCGTTTTCAAAGTCTTCTTGGCAAACGTGGTTAGCACATTCTCCCTCAAACTGAGTTAATTACTGCATTTTCGTACCATTACAGTAGTTTAAAAGGCTTAAGGAAGCATCTTTGTCACAACAGAAAGGTAGTTTGAAAATTGGGCTGGCGACATAACAAAAAACATAACAGGAAGGGAGCCAACAGCACCCGGGTTTCCCAGGCGGTCACCCATCCAAGTACTAGCCGGGCCCGATGATGCTTAACTTCGGTGATCGGACGAGAACCGGTGTATTCATCATGGTATGGCCGTTGGCGCTCATCTAATGTAGGAGCACGGCAGAATTCGCGTTCCGCTTTTCTCCCAACACACAAAATGTTAGTTTTCGGCCGCATTTGACGAAAGCGCTTCCTTCCGCAACCGCCAGTTCCTCGAGGACGGCGCGGGGAGGCGCGCCCGGCGTCCCAGCAGAGTGACGGCCGAATTGGCGGGCGCACCGCCGCGTGTGTGAGACGCACTGCTGCTCGTTGCACCCCCTGTCATTCGCTGGGCGCGTGCAGCCTTCGACACTAGCGGAGGACGCATCTTGTCCCTGGTGCTCAGCGGAGGGCCTGTGCGGGGTGCGCCAGTGTCGTGCTGGAGGGCCCACTGGTAGCGATGTGGGCTTCCTCGCCTCGCCTCGCCTCACACCAGGTGTCTGCGTAGTTTGCAGTGCATTCGCACCATTCCTATCCCTGTACCTGTCCCCGTCCCGACTTGTCCCGACTTTGCTCGACTGCCGCTCGCTGCCGCTCGGGTCGTGGTCCATATGACAGCGCAAGCACGACAAACGTCTGCGGGACGAGACGAGACGAGACGAGACGAGACGACTAAGGAATAAATTCGTGGTTACAAATCAAATTTGGAACTCTACACTCCTACACAACAATAGGCGGTGACGTATTTCAGAAATCACCTGCCGATTCGTACTGTTTTGTCGTTTTCAAAGTCTTCTTGGCAAACTTGGTTAGCACATTCTCCCTCAAACTGAGTTAATTACTGCATTTTCGTACCATTACAGTAGTTTAAAAGGCTTAAGGAAGCATCTTTGTCACAACAGAAAGGTAGTTTGAAAATTGGGCTGGCGACATAACAAAAAAAAAAAAAAACAGGAATGGAGCCAACAGCACCCGGGTTTCCCAGGCGGTCACCCATCCAAGTACTAGCCGGGCCCGATGATGCTTAACTTCGGTGATCGGACGAGAACCGGTGTATTCATCATGGTATGGCCGTTGGCGCTCATCTAATGTAGGAGCACGGCAGAATTCGCGTTCCGCTTTTCTCCCAACACACAAAATGTTAGTTTTCGGCCGCATTTGACGAAAGCGCTTCCTTCCGCAACCGCCAGTTCCTTGAGGACGGCGCGGGGAGGCGCGCCCGGCGTCCCAGCAGAGTGACGGCCGAATTGGCGGGCGCACCGCCGCGTGTGTGAGACGCACTGCTGCTCGTTGCACCCCCTGTCATTCGCTGGGCGCGTGCAGCCTTCGACACTAGCGGAGGACGCATCTTGTCCCTGGTGCTCAGCGGAGGGCCTGTGCGGGGTGCGCCAGTGTCGTGCTGGAGGGCCCACTGGTAGCGATGTGGGCTTCCTCGCCTCGCCTCGCCTCACACCAGGTGTCTGCGTAGTTTGCAGTGCATTCGCACCATTCCTATCCCTGTCCCTGTCCCCATCCCGACTTGTCCCGACTTTGCTCGACTGCCGCTCGCTGCCGCTCGGGTCGTGGTCCATATGACAGCGCAAGCACGACAAACGTCTGCGGGACGAGACGAGACGAGACGAGACGAGACGACTAAGGAATAAATTCGTGGTTACAAATCAAATTTGGAACTCTACACTCCTACACAACAATAGGCGGTACGTATTTCAGAATTCACCTGCCGATTCGTACTGTTTTGTCGTTTTCAAAGTCTTCTTGGCAAACGTGGTTAGCACATTCTCCCTCAAACTGAGTTAATTACTGCATTTTCGTACCATTACAGTAGTTTAAAAGGCTTAAGGAAGCATCTTTGTCACAACAGAAAGGTAGTTTGAAAATTGGGCTGGCGACATAACAAAAAACATAACAGGAAGGGAGCCAACAGCACCCGGGTTTCCCAGGCGGTCACCCATCCAAGTACTAGCCGGGCCCGATGATGCTTAACTTCGGTGATCGGACGAGAACCGGTGTATTCATCATGGTATGGCCGTTGGCGCTCATCTAATGTAGGAGCACGGCAGAATTCGCGTTCCGCTTTTCTCCCAACACACAAAATGTTAGTTTTCGGCCGCATTTGACGAAAGCGCTTCCTTCCGCAACCGCCAGTTCCTCGAGGACGGCGCGGGGAGGCGCGCCCGGCGTCCCAGCAGAGTGACGGCCGAATTGGCGGGCGCACCGCCGCGTGTGTGAGACGCACTGCTGCTCGTTGCACCCCCTGTCATTCGCTGGGCGCGTGCAGCCTTCGACACTAGCGGAGGACGCATCTTGTCCCTGGTGCTCAGCGGAGGGCCTGTGCGGGGTGCGCCAGTGTCGTGCTGGAGGGCCCACTGGTAGCGATGTGGGCTTCCTCGCCTCGCCTCGCCTCACACCAGGTGTCTGCGTAGTTTGCAGTGCATTCGCACCATTCCTATCCCTGTACCTGTCCCCGTCCCGACTTGTCCCGACTTTGCTCGACTGCCGCTCGCTGCCGCTCGGGTCGTGGTCCATATGACAGCGCAAGCACGACAAACGTCTGCGGGACGAGACGAGACGAGACGAGACGAGACGACTAAGGAATAAATTCGTGGTTACAAATCAAATTTGGAACTCTACACTCCTACACAAGAATAGGCGGTGACGTATTTCAGAAATCACCTGCCGATTCGTACTGTTTTGTCGTTTTCAAAGTCTTCTTGGCAAACTTGGTTAGCACATTCTCCCTCAAACTGAGTTAATTACTGCATTTTCGTACCATTACAGTAGTTTAAAAGGCTTAAGGAAGCATCTTTGTCACAACAGAAAGGTAGTTTGAAAATTGGGCTGGCGACATAACAAAAAAAAAACAGGAAGGGAGCCAACAGCACCCGGGTTTCCCAGGCGGTCACCCATCCAAGTACTAGCCGGGCCCGATGATGCTTAACTTCGGTGATCGGACGAGAACCGGTGTATTCATCATGGTATGGCCGTTGGCGCTCATCTAATGTAGGAGCACGGCAGAATTCGCGTTCCGCTTTTCTCCCAACACACAAAATGTTAGTTTTCGGCCGCATTTGACGAAAGCGCTTCCTTCCGCAACCGCCAGTTCCTTGAGGACGGCGCGGGGAGGCGCGCCCGGCGTCCCAGCAGAGTGACGGCTGAATTGGCGGGCGCACCGCCGCGTGTGTGAGACGCACTGCTGCTCGTTGCACCCCCTGTCATTCGCTGGGCGCGTGCAGCCTTCGACACTAGCGGAGGACGCATCTTGTCCCTGGTGCTCAGCGGAGGGCCTGTGCGGGGTGCGCCAGTGTCGTGCTGGAGGGCCCACTGGTAGCGATGTGGGCTTCCTCGCCTCGCCTCGCCTCACACCAGGTGTCTGCGTAGTTTGCAGTGCATTCGCACCATTCCTATCCCTGTCCCTGTCCCCGTCCCGACTTGTCCCGACTTTGCTCGACTGCCGCTCGCTGCCGCTCGGGTCGTGGTCCATATGACAGCGCAAGCACGACAAACGTCTGCGGGACGAGACGAGACGAGACGAGACGAGACGACTAAGGAATAAATTCGTGGTTACAAATCAAATTTGGAACTCTACACTCCTACACAACAATAGGCGGTACGTATTTCAGAATTCACCTGCCGATTCGTACTGTTTTGTCGTTTTCAAAGTCTTCTTGGCAAACGTGGTTAGCACATTCTCCCTCAAACTGAGTTAATTACTGCATTTTCGTACCACTACAGTAGTTTAAAAGGCTTAAAGAAGCAACTTTGTCACAACAGAAAGGTAGTTTGAAAATTGGGCTGGCGACATAACAAAAAACATAACAGGAAGGGAGCCAACAGCACCCGGGTTTCCCAGGCGGTCACCCATCCAAGTACTAGCCGGGCCCGATGATGCTTAACTTCGGTGATCGGACGAGAACCGGTGTATTCATCATGGTATGGCCGTTGGCGCTCATCTAATGTAGGAGCACGGCAGAATTCGCGTTCCGCTTTTCTCCCAACACACAAAATGTTAGTTTTCGGCCGCATTTGACGAAAGCGCTTCCTTCCGCAACCGCCAGTTCCCCGAGGACGGCGCGGGGAGGCGCGCCCGGCGTCCCAGCAGAGTGACGGCCGAATTGGCGGGCGCACCGCCGCGTGTGTGAGACGCACTGCTGCTCGTTGCACCCCCTGTCATTCGCTGGGCGCGTGCAGCCTTCGACACTAGCGGAGGACGCATCTTGTCCCTGGTGCTCAGCGGAGGGCCTGTGCGGGGTGCGCCAGTGTCGTGCTGGAGGGCCCACTGGTAGCGATGTGGGCTTCCTCGCCTCGCCTCGCCTCACACCAGGTGTCTGCGTAGTTTGCAGTGCATTCGCACCATTCCTATCCCTGTACCTGTCCCCGTCCCGACTTGTCCCGACTTTGCTCGACTGCCGCTCGCTGCCGCTCGGGTCGTGGTCCATATGACAGCGCAAGCACGACAAACGTCTGCGGGACGAGACGAGACGAGACGAGACGAGACGACTAAGGAATAAATTCGTGGTTACAAATCAAATTTGGAACTCTACACTCCTACACAACAATAGGCGGTACGTATTTCAGAATTCACCTGCCGATTCGTACTGTTTTGTCGTTTTCAAAGTCTTCTTGGCAAACGTGGTTAGCACATTCTCCCTCAAACTGAGTTAATTACTGCATTTTCGTACCATTACAGTAGTTTAAAAGGCTTAAGGAAGCATCTTTGTCACAACAGAAAGGTAGTTTGAAAATTGGGCTGGCGACATAACAAAAAACATAACAGGAAGGGAGCCAACAGCACCCGGGTTTCCCAGGCGGTCACCCATCCAAGTACTAGCCGGGCCCGATGATGCTTAACTTCGGTGATCGGACGAGAACCGGTGTATTCATCATGGTATGGCCGTTGGCGCTCATCTAATGTAGGAGCACGGCAGAATTCGCGTTCGGCTTTTCTCCCAACACACAAAATGTTAGTTTTCGGCCGCATTTGACGAAAGCGCTTCCTTCCGCAACCGCCAGTTCCTCGAGGACGGCGCGGGGAGGCGCGCCCGGCGTCCCAGCAGAGTGACGGCCGAATTGGCGGGCGCACCGCCGCGTGTGTGAGACGCACTGCTGCTCGTTGCACCCCCTGTCATTCGCTGGGCGCGTGCAGCCTTCGACACTAGCGGAGGACGCATCTTGTCCCTGGTGCTCAGCGGAGGGCCTGTGCGGGGTGCGCCAGTGTCGTGCTGGAGGGCCCACTGGTAGCGATGTGGGCTTCCTCGCCTCGCCTCGCCTCACACCAGGTGTCTGCGTAGTTTGCAGTGCATTCGCACCATTCCTATCCCTGTACCTGTCCCCGTCCCGACTTGTCCCGACTTTGCTCGACTGCCGCTCGCTGCCGCTCGGGTCTGGGTCCGTATGACAGCGCAAGCACGACAAACGTCTGCGGGACGAGACGAGACGAGACGAGACGAGACGACTAAGGAATAAATTCGTGGTTACAAATCAAATTTGGAACTCTACACTCCTACACAACAATAGGCGGTACGTATTTCAGAATTCACCTGCCGATTCGTACTGTTTTGTCGTTTTCAAAGTCTTCTTGGCAAACGTGGTTAGCACATTCTCCCTCAAACTGAGTTAATTACTGCATTTTCGTACCATTACAGTAGTTTAAAAGGCTTAAGGAAGCATCTTTGTCACAACAGAAAGGTAGTTTGAAAATTGGGCTGGCGACATAACAAAAAACATAACAGGAAGGGAGCCAACAGCACCCGGGTTTCCCAGGCGGTCACCCATCCAAGTACTAGCCGGGCCCGATGATGCTTAACTTCGGTGATCGGACGAGAACCGGTGTATTCATCATGGTATGGCCGTTGGCCCTCATCTAATGTAGGAGCACGGCAGAATTCGCGTTCGGCTTTTCTCCCAACACACAAAATGTTAGTTTTCGGCCGCATTTGACGAAAGCGCTTCCTTCCGCAACCGCCAGTTCCTCGAGGACGGCGCGGGGAGGCGCGCCCGGCGTCCCAGCAGAGTGACGACCGAATTGGCGGGCGCACCGCCGCGTGTGTGAGACGCACTGCTGCTCGTTGCACCCCCTGTCATTCGCTGGGCGCGTGCAGCCTTCGACACTAGCGGAGGACGCATCTTGTCCCTGGTGTTCTGCGGAGGGCCTGTGCGGGGTGCGCCAGTGTCGTGCTGGAGGGCCCACTGGTAGCGATGTGGGCTTCCTCGCCTCGCCTCGCCTCACACCAGGTGTCTGCGTAGTTTGCAGTGCATTCGCACCATTCCTATCCCTGTCCCTGTCCCCGTCCCGACTTGTCCCGACTTTGCTCGACTGCCGCTCGCTGCCGCTCGGGTCGTGGTCCATATGACAGCGCAAGCACGACAAACGTCTGCGGGACGAGACGAGACGAGACGAGACGAGACGACTAAGGAATAAATTCGTGGCTACAAATCAAATTTGGAACTCTACACTCCTACACAACGATAGGCGGTGACGTATTTCAGAAATCACCTGCCGATTCGTACTGTTTTGTCGTTTTCAAAGTCTTCTTGGCAAACTTGGTTAGCACATTCTCCCTCAAACTGAGTTAATTACTGCATTTTCGTACCATTACAGTAGTTTAAAAGGCTTAAGGAAGCATCTTTGTCACAACAGAAAGGTAGTTTGAAAATTGGGCTGGCGACATAACAAAAAAAAAAAAAAACAGGAATGGAGCCAACAGCACCCGGGTTTCCCAGGCGGTCACCCATCCAAGTACTAGCCGGGCCCGATGATGCTTAACTTCGGTGATCGGACGAGAACCGGTGTATTCATCATGGTATGGCCGTTGGCCCTCATCTAATGTAGGAGCACGGCAGAATTCGCGTTCGGCTTTTCTCCCAACACACAAAATGTTAGTTTTCGGCCGCATTTGACGAAAGCGCTTCCTTCCGCAACCGCCAGTTCCTCGAGGACGGCGCGGGGAGGCGCGCCCGGCGTCCCAGCAGAGTGACGACCGAATTGGCGGGCGCACCGCCGCGTGTGTGAGACGCACTGCTGCTCGTTGCACCCCCTGTCATTCGCTGGGCGCGTGCAGCCTTCGACACTAGCGGAGGACGCATCTTGTCCCTGGTGTTCTGCGGAGGGCCTGTGCGGGGTGCGCCAGTGTCGTGCTGGAGGGCCCACTGGTAGCGATGTGGGCTTCCTCGCCTCGCCTCGCCTCACACCAGGTGTCTGCGTAGTTTGCAGTGCATTCGCACCATTCGTATCCCTGTCCCTGTCCCCGTCCCGACTTGTCCCGACTTTGCTCGACTGCCGCTCGCTGCCGCTCGGGTCGTGGTCCATATGACAGCGCAAGCACGACAAACGTCTGCGGGACGAGACGAGACGAGACGAGACGACTAAGGAATAAATTCGTGGTTACAAATCAAATTTGGAACTCTACACTCCTACACAACAATAGGCGGTGACGTATTTCAGAAATCACCTGCCGATTCGTACTGTTTTGTCGTTTTCAAAGTCTTCTTGGCAAACTTGGTTAGCACATTCTCCCTCAAACTGAGTTAATTACTGCATTTTCGTACCATTACAGTAGTTTAAAAGGCTTAAGGAAGCATCTTTGTCACAACAGAAAGGTAGTTTGAAAATTGGGCTGGCGAAATAACAAAAAAAAAAAAAAAACAGGAATGGAGCCAACAGCACCCGGGTTTCCCAGGCGGTCACCCATCCAAGTACTAGCCGGGCCCGATGATGCTTAACTTCGGTGATCGGACGAGAACCGGTGTATTCATCATGGTATGGCCGTTGGCGCTCATCTAATGTAGGAGCACGGCAGAATTCGCGTTCGGCTTTTCTCCCAACACACAAAATGTTAGTTTTCGGCCGCATTTGACGAAAGCGCTTCCTTCCGCAACCGCCAGTTCCTCGAGGACGGCGCGGGGAGGCGCGCCCGGCGTCCCAGCAGAGTGACGGCCGAATTGGCGGGCGCACCGCCGCGTGTGTGAGACGCACTGCTGCTCGTTGCACCCCCTGTCATTCGCTGGGCGCGTGCAGCCTTCGACACTAGCGGAGGACGCATCTTGTCCCTGGTGCTCAGCGGAGGGCCTGTGCGGGGTGCGCCAGTGTCGTGCTGGAGGGCCCACTGGTAGCGATGTGGGCTTCCTCGCCTCGCCTCGCCTCACACCAGGTGTCTGCGTAGTTTGCAGTGCATTCGCACCATTCCTATCCCTGTACCTGTCCCCGTCCCGACTTGTCCCGACTTTGCTCGACTGCCGCTCGCTGCCGCTCGGGTCTGGGTCCGTATGACAGCGCAAGCACGACAAACGTCTGCGGGACGAGACGAGACGAGACGAGACGAGACGACTAAGGAATAAATTCGTGGTTACAAATCAAATTTGGAACTCTACACTCCTACACAACAATAGGCGGTACGTATTTCAGAATTCACCTGCCGATTCGTACTGTTTTGTCGTTTTCAAAGTCTTCTTGGCAAACGTGGTTAGCACATTCTCCCTCAAACTGAGTTAATTACTGCATTTTCGTACCATTACAGTAGTTTAAAAGGCTTAAGGAAGCATCTTTGTCACAACAGAAAGGTAGTTTGAAAATTGGGCTGGCGACATAACAAAAAACATAACAGGAAGGGAGCCAACAGCACCCGGGTTTCCCAGGCGGTCACCCATCCAAGTACTAGCCGGGCCCGATGATGCTTAACTTCGGTGATCGGACGAGAACCGGTGTATTCATCATGGTATGGCCGTTGGCCCTCATCTAATGTAGGAGCACGGCAGAATTCGCGTTCGGCTTTTCTCCCAACACACAAAATGTTAGTTTTCGGCCGCATTTGACGAAAGCGCTTCCTTCCGCAACCGCCAGTTCCTCGAGGACGGCGCGGGGAGGCGCGCCCGGCGTCCCAGCAGAGTGACGACCGAATTGGCGGGCGCACCGCCGCGTGTGTGAGACGCACTGCTGCTCGTTGCACCCCCTGTCATTCGCTGGGCGCGTGCAGCCTTCGACACTAGCGGAGGACGCATCTTGTCCCTGGTGTTCTGCGGAGGGCCTGTGCGGGGTGCGCCAGTGTCGTGCTGGAGGGCCCACTGGTAGCGATGTGGGCTTCCTCGCCTCGCCTCGCCTCACACCAGGTGTCTGCGTAGTTTGCAGTGCATTCGCACCATTCGTATCCCTGTCCCTGTCCCCGTCCCGACTTGTCCCGACTTTGCTCGACTGCCGCTCGCTGCCGCTCGGGTCGTGGTCCATATGACAGCGCAAGCACGACAAACGTCTGCGGGACGAGACGAGACGAGACGAGACGACTAAGGAATAAATTCGTGGTTACAAATCAAATTTGGAACTCTACACTCCTACACAACAATAGGCGGTGACGTATTTCAGAAATCACCTGCCGATTCGTACTGTTTTGTCGTTTTCAAAGTCTTCTTGGCAAACTTGGTTAGCACATTCTCCCTCAAACTGAGTTAATTACTGCATTTTCGTACCATTACAGTAGTTTAAAAGGCTTAAGGAAGCATCTTTGTCACAACAGAAAGGTAGTTTGAAAATTGGGCTGGCGACATAACAAAAAAAAAAAAAAAACAGGAATGGAGCCAACAGCACCCGGGTTTCCCAGGCGGTCACCCATCCAAGTACTAGCCGGGCCCGATGATGCTTAACTTCGGTGATCGGACGAGAACCGGTGTATTCATCATGGTATGGCCGTTGGCGCTCATCTAATGTAGGAGCACGGCAGAATTCGCGTTCCGCTTTTCTCCCAACACACAAAATGTTAGTTTTCGGCCGCATTTGACGAAAGCGCTTCCTTCCGCAACCGCCAGTTCCTCGAGGACGGCGCGGGGAGGCGCGCCCGGCGTCCCAGCAGAGTGACGGCCGAATTGGCGGGCGCACCGCCGCGTGTGTGAGACGCACTGCTGCTCGTTGCACCCCCTGTCATCCGCTGGGCGCGTGCAGCCTTCGACACTAGCGGAGGACGCATCTTGTCCCTGGTGTCTGCGGAGGGCCTGTGCGGGGTGCGCCAGTGTCGTGCTGGAGGGCCCACTGGTAGCGATGTGGGCTTCCTCGCCTCGCCTCGCCTCACACCAGGTGTCTGCGTAGTTTGCAGTGCATTCGCACCATTCCTATCCCTGTCCCTGTCCCCGTCCCGACTTGTCCCGACTTTGCTCGACTGCCGCTCGCTGCCGCTCGGGTCGTGGTCCATATGACAGCGCAAGCACGACAAACGTCTGCGGGACGAGACGAGACGAGACGAGACGACTAAGGAATAAATTCGTGGTTACAAATCAAATTTGGAACTCTACACTCCTACACAACAATAGGCGGTGACGTATTTCAGAAATCACCTGCCGATTCGTACTGTTTTGTCGTTTTCAAAGTCTTCTTGGCAAACTTGGTTAGCACATTCTCCCTCAAACTGAGTTAATTACTGCATTTTCGTACCATTACAGTAGTTTAAAAGGCTTAAGGAAGCATCTTTGTCACAACAGAAAGGGCCGGCCGAAGTGGCCGTGCGGTTAAAGGCGCTGCAGTCTGGAACCGCAAGACCGCTATGGTCGCAGGTTCGAATCCTGCCTCGGGCATGGATGTTTGTGATGTCCTTAGGTTAGTTAGGTTTAAGTAGTTCTAAGTTCTAGGGGACTAATGACCTCAGCAGTTGAGTCCCATAGTGCTCAGAGCCATTTGAACCACAACAGAAAGGTAGTTTGAAAATTGGGCTGGCGACATAACAAAAAAAAAAAAAAACAGGAATGGAGCCAACAGCACCCGGGTTTCCCAGGCGGTCACCCATCCAAGTACTAGCCGGGCCCGATGATGCTTAACTTCGGTGATCGGACGAGAACCGGTGTATTCATCATGGTATGGCCGTTGGCGCTCATCTAATGTAGGAGCACGGCAGAATTCGCGTTCCGCTTTTCTCCCAACACACAAAATGTTAGTTTTCGGCCGCATTTGACGAAAGCGCTTCCTTCCGCAACCGCCAGTTCCCCGAGGACGGCGCGGGGAGGCGCGCCCGGCGTCCCAGCAGAGTGACGGCCGAATTGGCGGGCGCACCGCCGCGTGTGTGAGACGCACTGCTGCTCGTTGCACCCCCTGTCATTCGCTGGGCGCGTGCAGCCTTCGACACTAGCGGAGGACGCATCTTGTCCCTGGTGCTCAGCGGAGGGCCTGTGCGGGGTGCGCCAGTGTCGTGCTGGAGGGCCCACTGGTAGCGATGTGGGCTTCCTCGCCTCGCCTCGCCTCACACCAGGTGTCTGCGTAGTTTGCAGTGCATTCGCACCATTCCTATCCCTGTACCTGTCCCCGTCCCGACTTGTCCCGACTTTGCTCGACTGCCGCTCGCTGCCGCTCGGGTCGTGGTCCATATGACAGAGCAAGCACGACAAACGTCTGCGGGACGAGACGAGACGAGACGAGACGAGACGACTAAGGAATAAATTCGTGGTTACAAATCTAATTTGGAACTCTACACTCCTACACAACAATAGGCGGTACGTATTTCAGAATTCACCTGCCGATTCGTACTGTTTTGTCGTTTTCAAAGTCTTCTTGGCAAACGTGGTTAGCACATTCTCCCTCAAACTGAGTTAATTACTGCATTTTCGTACCATTACAGTAGTTTAAAAGGCTTAAGGAAGCATCTTTGTCACAACAGAAAGGTAGTTTGAAAATTGGGCTGGCGACATAACAAAAAACATAACAGGAAGGGAGCCAACAGCACCCGGGTTTCCCAGGCGGTCACCCATCCAAGTACTAGCCGGGCCCGATGATGCTTAACTTCGGTGATCGGACGAGAACCGGTGTATTCATCATGGTATGGCCGTTGGCGCTCATCTAATGTAGGAGCACGGCAGAATTCGCGTTCGGCTTTTCTCCCAACACACAAAATGTTAGTTTTCGGCCGCATTTGACGAAAGCGCTTCCTTCCGCAACCGCCAGTTCCTCGAGGACGGCGCGGGGAGGCGCGCCCGGCGTCCCAGCAGAGTGACGGCCGAATTGGCGGGCGCACCGCCGCGTGTGTGAGACGCACTGCTGCTCGTTGCACCCCCTGTCATTCGCTGGGCGCGTGCAGCCTTCGACACTAGCGGAGGACGCATCTTGTCCCTGGTGCTCAGCGGAGGGCCTGTGCGGGGTGCGCCAGTGTCGTGCTGGAGGGCCCACTGGTAGCGATGTGGGCTTCCTCGCCTCGCCTCGCCTCACACCAGGTGTCTGCGTAGTTTGCAGTGCATTCGCACCATTCCTATCCCTGTACCTGTCCCCGTCCCGACTTGTCCCGACTTTGCTCGACTGCCGCTCGCTGCCGCTCGGGTCTGGGTCCGTATGACAGCGCAAGCACGACAAACGTCTGCGGGACGAGACGAGACGAGACGAGACGAGACGACTAAGGAATAAATTCGTGGTTACAAATCAAATTTGGAACTCTACACTCCTACACAACAATAGGCGGTACGTATTTCAGAATTCACCTGCCGATTCGTACTGTTTTGTCGTTTTCAAAGTCTTCTTGGCAAACGTGGTTAGCACATTCTCCCTCAAACTGAGTTAATTACTGCATTTTCGTACCATTACAGTAGTTTAAAAGGCTTAAGGAAGCATCTTTGTCACAACAGAAAGGTAGTTTGAAAATTGGGCTGGCGACATAACAAAAAACATAACAGGAAGGGAGCCAACAGCACCCGGGTTTCCCAGGCGGTCACCCATCCAAGTACTAGCCGGGCCCGATGATGCTTAACTTCGGTGATCGGACGAGAACCGGTGTATTCATCATGGTATGGCCGTTGGCGCTCATCTAATGTAGGAGCACGGCAGAATTCGCGTTCGGCTTTTCTCCCAACACACAAAATGTTAGTTTTCGGCCGCATTTGACGAAAGCGCTTCCTTCCGCAACCGCCAGTTCCTCGAGGACGGCGCGGGGAGGCGCGCCCGGCGTCCCAGCAGAGTGACGGCCGAATTGGCGGGCGCACCGCCGCGTGTGTGAGACGCACTGCTGCTCGTTGCACCCCCTGTCATTCGCTGGGCGCGTGCAGCCTTCGACACTAGCGGAGGACGCATCTTGTCCCTGGTGCTCAGCGGAGGGCCTGTGCGGGGTGCGCCAGTGTCGTGCTGGAGGGCCCACTGGTAGCGATGTGGGCTTCCTCGCCTCGCCTCGCCTCACACCAGGTGTCTGCGTAGTTTGCAGTGCATTCGCACCATTCCTATCCCTGTACCTGTCCCCGTCCCGACTTGTCCCGACTTTGCTCGACTGCCGCTCGCTGCCGCTCGGGTCTGGATCCGTATGACAGCGCAAGCACGACAAACGTCTGCGGGACGAGACGAGACGAGACGAGACGAGACGACTAAGGAATAAATTCGTGGTTACAAATCAAATTTGGAACTCTACACTCCTACACAACAATAGGCGGTACGTATTTCAGAATTCACCTGCCGATTCGTACTGTTTTGTCGTTTTCAAAGTCTTCTTGGCAAACGTGGTTAGCACATTCTCCCTCAAACTGAGTTAATTACTGCATTTTCGTACCATTACAGTAGTTTAAAAGGCTTAAGGAAGCATCTTTGTCACAACAGAAAGGTAGTTTGAAAATTGGGCTGGCGACATAACAAAAAACATAACAGGAAGGGAGCCAACAGCACCCGGGTTTCCCAGGCGGTCACCCATCCAAGTACTAGCCGGGCCCGATGATGCTTAACTTCGGTGATCGGACGAGAACCGGTGTATTCATCATGGTATGGCCGTTGGCGCTCATCTAATGTAGGAGCACGGCAGAATTCGCGTTCGGCTTTTCTCCCAACACACAAAATGTTAGTTTTCGGCCGCATTTGACGAAAGCGCTTCCTTCCGCAACCGCCAGTTCCTCGAGGACGGCGCGGGGAGGCGCGCCCGGCGTCCCAGCAGAGTGACGGCCGAATTGGCGGGCGCACCGCCGCGTGTGTGAGACGCACTGCTGCTCGTTGCACCCCCTGTCATTCGCTGGGCGCGTGCAGCCTTCGACACTAGCGGAGGACGCATCTTGTCCCTGGTGCTCAGCGGAGGGCCTGTGCGGGGTGCGCCAGTGTCGTGCTGGAGGGCCCACTGGTAGCGATGTGGGCTTCCTCGCCTCGCCTCGCCTCACACCAGGTGTCTGCGTAGTTTGCAGTGCATTCGCACCATTCCTATCCCTGTACCTGTCCCCGTCCCGACTTGTCCCGACTTTGCTCGACTGCCGCTCGCTGCCGCTCGGGTCTGGGTCCGTATGACAGCGCAAGCACGACAAACGTCTGCGGGACGAGACGAGACGAGACGAGACGAGACGACTAAGGAATAAATTCGTGGTTACAAATCAAATTTGGAACTCTACACTCCTACACAACAATAGGCGGTACGTATTTCAGAATTCACCTGCCGATTCGTACTGTTTTGTCGTTTTCAAAGTCTTCTTGGCAAACGTGGTTAGCACATTCTCCCTCAAACTGAGTTAATTACTGCATTTTCGTACCATTACAGTAGTTTAGAAGGCTTAAGGAAGCATCTTTGTCACAACAGAAAGGTAGTTTGAAAATTGGGCTGGCGACATAACAAAAAACATAACAGGAAGGGAGCCAACAGCACCCGGGTTTCCCAGGCGGTCACCCATCCAAGTACTAGCCGGGCCCGATGATGCTTAACTTCGGTGATCGGACGAGAACCGGTGTATTCATCATGGTATGGCCGTTGGCCCTCATCTAATGTAGGAGCACGGCAGAATTCGCGTTCGGCTTTTCTCCCAACACACAAAATGTTAGTTTTCGGCCGCATTTGACGAAAGCGCTTCCTTCCGCAACCGCCAGTTCCTCGAGGACGGCGCGGGGAGGCGCGCCCGGCGTCCCAGCAGAGTGACGACCGAATTGGCGGGCGCACCGCCGCGTGTGTGAGACGCACTGCTGCTCGTTGCACCCCCTGTCATTCGCTGGGCGCGTGCAGCCTTCGACACTAGCGGAGGACGCATCTTGTCCCTGGTGTTCTGCGGAGGGCCTGTGCGGGGTGCGCCAGTGTCGTGCTGGAGGGCCCACTGGTAGCGATGTGGGCTTCCTCGCCTCGCCTCGCCTCACACCAGGTGTCTGCGTAGTTTGCAGTGCATTCGCACCATTCCTATCCCTGTCCCTGTCCCCGTCCCGACTTGTCCCGACTTTGCTCGACTGCCGCTCGCTGCCGCTCGGGTCGTGGTCCATATGACAGCGCAAGCACGACAAACGTCTGCGGGACGAGACGAGACGAGACGAGACGAGACGACTAAGGAATAAATTCGTGGCTACAAATCAAATTTGGAACTCTACACTCCTACACAACGATAGGCGGTGACGTATTTCAGAAATCACCTGCCGATTCGTACTGTTTTGTCGTTTTCAAAGTCTTCTTGGCAAACTTGGTTAGCACATTCTCCCTCAAACTGAGTTAATTACTGCATTTTCGTACCATTACAGTAGTTTAAAAGGCTTAAGGAAGCATCTTTGTCACAACAGAAAGGTAGTTTGAAAATTGGGCTGGCGACATAACAAAAAAAAAAAAAAAACAGGAATGGAGCCAACAGCACCCGGGTTTCCCAGGCGGTCACCCATCCAAGTACTAGCCGGGCCCGATGATGCTTAACTTCGGTGATCGGACGAGAACCGGTGTATTCATCATGGTATGGCCGTTGGCCCTCATCTAATGTAGGAGCACGGCAGAATTCGCGTTCGGCTTTTCTCCCAACACACAAAATGTTAGTTTTCGGCCGCATTTGACGAAAGCGCTTCCTTCCGCAACCGCCAGTTCCTCGAGGACGGCGCGGGGAGGCGCGCCCGGCGTCCCAGCAGAGTGACGACCGAATTGGCGGGCGCACCGCCGCGTGTGTGAGACGCACTGCTGCTCGTTGCACCCCCTGTCATTCGCTGGGCGCGTGCAGCCTTCGACACTAGCGGAGGACGCATCTTGTCCCTGGTGTTCTGCGGAGGGCCTGTGCGGGGTGCGCCAGTGTCGTGCTGGAGGGCCCACTGGTAGCGATGTGGGCTTCCTCGCCTCGCCTCGCCTCACACCAGGTGTCTGCGTAGTTTGCAGTGCATTCGCACCATTCGTATCCCTGTCCCTGTCCCCGTCCCGACTTGTCCCGACTTTGCTCGACTGCCGCTCGCTGCCGCTCGGGTCGTGGTCCATATGACAGCGCAAGCACGACAAACGTCTGCGGGACGAGACGAGACGAGACGAGACGACTAAGGAATAAATTCGTGGTTACAAATCAAATTTGGAACTCTACACTCCTACACAACAATAGGCGGTGACGTATTTCAGAAATCACCTGCCGATTCGTACTGTTTTGTCGTTTTCAAAGTCTTCTTGGCAAACGTGGTTAGCACATTCTCCCTCAAACTGAGTTAATTACTGCATTTTCGTACCATTACAGTAGTTTAAAAGGCTTAAGGAAGCATCTTTGTCACAACAGAAAGGTAGTTTGAAAATTGGGCTGGCGACATAACAAAAAAAAAAAAAACAGGAATGGAGCCAACAGCACCCGGGTTTCCCAGGCGGTCACCCATCCAAGTACTAGCCGGGCCCGATGATGCTTAACTTCGGTGATCGGACGAGAACCGGTGTATTCATCATGGTATGGCCGTTGGCGCTCATCTAATGTAGGAGCACGGCAGAATTCGCGTTCCGCTTTTCTCCCAACACACAAAATGTTAGTTTTCGGCCGCATTTGACGAAAGCGCTTCCTTCCGCAACCGCCAGTTCCTCGAGGACGGCGCGGGGAGGCGCGCCCGGCGTCCCAGCAGAGTGACGGCCGAATTGGCGGGCGCACCGCCGCGTGTGTGAGACGCACTGCTGCTCGTTGCACCCCCTGTCTTCCGCTGGGCGCGTGCAGCCTTCGACACTAGCGGAGGACGCATCTTGTCCCTGGTGTTCTGCGGAGGGCCTGTGCGGGGTGCGCCAGTGTCGTGCTGGAGGGCCCACTGGTAGCGATGTGGGCTTCCTCGCCTCGCCTCGCCTCACACCAGGTGTCTGCGTAGTTTGCAGTGCATTCGCACCATTCCTATCCCTGTACCTGTCCCCGTCCCGACTTGTCCCGACTTTGCTCGACTGCCGCTCGCTGCCGCTCGGGTCTGGGTCCGTATGACAGCGCAAGCACGACAAACGTCTGCGGGACGAGACGAGACGAGACGAGACGAGACGACTAAGGAATAAATTCGTGGTTACAAATCAAATTTGGAACTCTACACTCCTACACAACAATAGGCGGTACGTATTTCAGAATTCACCTGCCGATTCGTACTGTTTTGTCGTTTTCAAAGTCTTCTTGGCAAACGTGGTTAGCACATTCTCCCTCAAACTGAGTTAATTACTGCATTTTCGTACCATTACAGTAGTTTAAAAGGCTTAAGGAAGCATCTTTGTCACAACAGAAAGGTAGTTTGAAAATTGGGCTGGCGACATAACAAAAAACATAACAGGAAGGGAGCCAACAGCACCCGGGTTTCCCAGGCGGTCACCCATCCAAGTACTAGCCGGGCCCGATGATGCTTAACTTCGGTGATCGGACGAGAACCGGTGTATTCATCATGGTATGGCCGTTGGCCCTCATCTAATGTAGGAGCACGGCAGAATTCGCGTTCGGCTTTTCTCCCAACACACAAAATGTTAGTTTTCGGCCGCATTTGACGAAAGCGCTTCCTTCCGCAACCGCCAGTTCCTCGAGGACGGCGCGGGGAGGCGCGCCCGGCGTCCCAGCAGAGTGACGACCGAATTGGCGGGCGCACCGCCGCGTGTGTGAGACGCACTGCTGCTCGTTGCACCCCCTGTCATTCGCTGGGCGCGTGCAGCCTTCGACACTAGCGGAGGACGCATCTTGTCCCTGGTGTTCTGCGGAGGGCCTGTGCGGGGTGCGCCAGTGTCGTGCTGGAGGGCCCACTGGTAGCGATGTGGGCTTCCTCGCCTCGCCTCGCCTCACACCAGGTGTCTGCGTAGTTTGCAGTGCATTCGCACCATTCGTATCCCTGTCCCTGTCCCCGTCCCGACTTGTCCCGACTTTGCTCGACTGCCGCTCGCTGCCGCTCGGGTCGTGGTCCATATGACAGCGCAAGCACGACAAACGTCTGCGGGACGAGACGAGACGAGACGAGACGACTAAGGAATAAATTCGTGGTTACAAATCAAATTTGGAACTCTACACTCCTACACAACAATAGGCGGTGACGTATTTCAGAAATCACCTGCCGATTCGTACTGTTTTGTCGTTTTCAAAGTCTTCTTGGCAAACTTGGTTAGCACATTCTCCCTCAAACTGAGTTAATTACTGCATTTTCGTACCATTACAGTAGTTTAAAAGGCTTAAGGAAGCATCTTTGTCACAACAGAAAGGTAGTTTGAAAATTGGGCTGGCGACATAACAAAAAAAAAAAAAACAGGAATGGAGCCAACAGCACCCGGGTTTCCCAGGCGGTCACCCATCCAAGTACTAGCCGGGCCCGATGATGCTTAACTTCGGTGATCGGACGAGAACCGGTGTATTCATCATGGTATGGCCGTTGGCGCTCATCTAATGTAGGAGCACGGCAGAATTCGCGTTCCGCTTTTCTCCCAACACACAAAATGTTAGTTTTCGGCCGCATTTGACGAAAGCGCTTCCTTCCGCAACCGCCAGTTCCTCGAGGACGGCGCGGGGAGGCGCGCCCGGCGTCCCAGCAGAGTGACGGCCGAATTGGCGGGCGCACCGCCGCGTGTGTGAGACGCACTGCTGCTCGTTGCACCCCCTGTCTTCCGCTGGGCGCGTGCAGCCTTCGACACTAGCGGAGGACGCATCTTGTCCCTGGTGTTCTGCGGAGGGCCTGTGCGGGGTGCGCCAGTGTCGTGCTGGAGGGCCCACTGGTAGCGATGTGGGCTTCCTCGCCTCGCCTCGCCTCACACCAGGTGTCTGCGTAGTTTGCAGTGCATTCGCACCATTCCTATCCCTGTACCTGTCCCCGTCCCGACTTGTCCCGACTTTGCTCGACTGCCGCTCGCTGCCGCTCGGGTCTGGGTCCGTATGACAGCGCAAGCACGACAAACGTCTGCGGGACGAGACGAGACGAGACGAGACGAGACGACTAAGGAATAAATTCGTGGTTACAAATCAAATTTGGAACTCTACACTCCTACACAACAATAGGCGGTACGTATTTCAGAATTCACCTGCCGATTCGTACTGTTTTGTCGTTTTCAAAGTCTTCTTGGCAAACGTGGTTAGCACATTCTCCCTCAAACTGAGTTAATTACTGCATTTTCGTACCATTACAGTAGTTTAAAAGGCTTAAGGAAGCATCTTTGTCACAACAGAAAGGTAGTTTGAAAATTGGGCTGGCGACATAACAAAAAACATAACAGGAAGGGAGCCAACAGCACCCGGGTTTCCCAGGCGGTCACCCATCCAAGTACTAGCCGGGCCCGATGATGCTTAACTTCGGTGATCGGACGAGAACCGGTGTATTCATCATGGTATGGCCGTTGGCCCTCATCTAATGTAGGAGCACGGCAGAATTCGCGTTCGGCTTTTCTCCCAACACACAAAATGTTAGTTTTCGGCCGCATTTGACGAAAGCGCTTCCTTCCGCAACCGCCAGTTCCTCGAGGACGGCGCGGGGAGGCGCGCCCGGCGTCCCAGCAGAGTGACGAACGAATTGGCGGGCGCACCGCCGCGTGTGTGAGACGCACTGCTGCTCGTTGCACCCCCTGTCATTCGCTGGGCGCGTGCAGCCTTCGACACTAGCGGAGGACGCATCTTGTCCCTGGTGTTCTGCGGAGGGCCTGTGCGGGGTGCGCCAGTGTCGTGCTGGAGGGCCCACTGGTAGCGATGTGGGCTTCCTCGCCTCGCCTCGCCTCACACCAGGTGTCTGCGTAGTTTGCAGTGCATTCGCACCATTCCTATCCCTGTCCCTGTCCCCGTCCCGACTTGTCCCGACTTTGCTCGACTGCCGCTCGCTGCCGCTCGGGTCGTGGTCCATATGACAGCGCAAGCACGACAAACGTCTGCGGGACGAGACGAGACGAGACGAGACGAGACGACTAAGGAATAAATTCGTGGCTACAAATCAAATTTGGAACTCTACACTCCTACACAACGATAGGCGGTGACGTATTTCAGAAATCACCTGCCGATTCGTACTGTTTTGTCGTTTTCAAAGTCTTCTTGGCAAACTTGGTTAGCACATTCTCCCTCAAACTGAGTTAATTACTGCATTTTCGTACCATTACAGTAGTTTAAAAGGCTTAAGGAAGCATCTTTGTCACAACAGAAAGGTAGTTTGAAAATTGGGCTGGCGACATAACAAAAAAAAAAAAAAACAGGAATGGAGCCAACAGCACCCGGGTTTCCCAGGCGGTCACCCATCCAAGTACTAGCCGGGCCCGATGATGCTTAACTTCGGTGATCGGACGAGAACCGGTGTATTCATCATGGTATGGCCGTTGGCCCTCATCTAATGTAGGAGCACGGCAGAATTCGCGTTCGGCTTTTCTCCCAACACACAAAATGTTAGTTTTCGGCCGCATTTGACGAAAGCGCTTCCTTCCGCAACCGCCAGTTCCTCGAGGACGGCGCGGGGAGGCGCGCCCGGCGTCCCAGCAGAGTGACGACCGAATTGGCGGGCGCACCGCCGCGTGTGTGAGACGCACTGCTGCTCGTTGCACCCCCTGTCATTCGCTGGGCGCGTGCAGCCTTCGACACTAGCGGAGGACGCATCTTGTCCCTGGTGTTCTGCGGAGGGCCTGTGCGGGGTGCGCCAGTGTCGTGCTGGAGGGCCCACTGGTAGCGATGTGGGCTTCCTCGCCTCGCCTCGCCTCACACCAGGTGTCTGCGTAGTTTGCAGTGCATTCGCACCATTCGTATCCCTGTCCCTGTCCCCGTCCCGACTTGTCCCGACTTTGCTCGACTGCCGCTCGCTGCCGCTCGGGTCGTGGTCCATATGACAGCGCAAGCACGACAAACGTCTGCGGGACGAGACGAGACGAGACGAGACGACTAAGGAATAAATTCGTGGTTACAAATCAAATTTGGAACTCTACACTCCTACACAACAATAGGCGGTGACGTATTTCAGAAATCACCTGCCGATTCGTACTGTTTTGTCGTTTTCAAAGTCTTCTTGGCAAACTTGGTTAGCACATTCTCCCTCAAACTGAGTTAATTACTGCATTTTCGTACCATTACAGTAGTTTAAAAGTCTTAAGGAAGCATCTTTGTCACAACAGAAAGGTAGTTTGAAAATTGGGCTGGCGACATAACAAAAAAAAAAAAAAAACAGGAATGGAGCCAACAGCACCCGGGTTTCCCAGGCGGTCACCCATCCAAGTACTAGCCGGGCCCGATGATGCTTAACTTCGGTGATCGGACGAGAACCGGTGTATTCATCATGGTATGGCCGTTGGCGCTCATCTAATGTAGGAGCACGGCAGAATTCGCGTTCCGCTTTTCTCCCAACACACAAAATGTTAGTTTTCGGCCGCATTTGACGAAAGCGCTTCCTTCCGCAACCGCCAGTTCCCCGAGGACGGCGCGGGGAGGCGCGCCCGGCGTCCCAGCAGAGTGACGGCCGAATTGGCGGGCGCACCGCCGCGTGTGTGAGACGCACTGCTGCTCGTTGCACCCCCTGTCATTCGCTGGGCGCGTGCAGCCTTCGACACTAGCGGAGGACGCATCTTGTCCCTGGTGCTCAGCGGAGGGCCTGTGCGGGGTGCGCCAGTGTCGTGCTGGAGGGCCCACTGGTAGCGATGTGGGCTTCCTCGCCTCGCCTCGCCTCACACCAGGTGTCTGCGTAGTTTGCAGTGCATTCGCACCATTCCTATCCCTGTACCTGTCCCCGTCCCGACTTGTCCCGACTTTGCTCGACTGCCGCTCGCTGCCGCTCGGGTCGTGGTCCATATGACAGCGCAAGCACGACAAACGTCTGCGGGACGAGACGAGACGAGACGACTAAGGAATAAATTCGTGGTTACAAATCAAATTTGGAACTCTACACTCCTACACAACAATAGGCGGTACGTATTTCAGAATTCACCTGCCGATTCGTACTGTTTTGTCGTTTTCAAAGTCTTCTTGGCAAACGTGGTTAGCACATTCTCCCTCAAACTGAGTTAATTACTGCATTTTCGTACCATTACAGTAGTTTAGAAGGCTTAAGGAAGCATCTTTGTCACAACAGAAAGGTAGTTTGAAAATTGGGCTGGCGACATAACAAAAAACATAACAGGAAGGGAGCCAACAGCTCCCGGGTTTCCCAGGCGGTCACCCATCCAAGTACTAGCCGGGCCCGATGATGCTTAACTTCGGTGATCGGACGAGAACCGGTGTATTCATCATGGTATGGCCGTTGGCGCTCATCTAATGTAGGAGCACGGCAGAATTCGCGTTCGGCTTTTCTCCCAACACACAAAATGTTAGTTTTCGGCCGCATTTGACGAAAGCGCTTCCTTCCGCAACCGCCAGTTCCTCGAGGACGGCGCGGGGAGGCGCGCCCGGCGTCCCAGCAGAGTGACGGCCGAATTGGCGGGCGCACCGCCGCGTGTGTGAGACGCACTGCTGCTCGTTGCACCCCCTGTCATTCGCTGGGCGCGTGCAGCCTTCGACACTAGCGGAGGACGCATCTTGTCCCTGGTGTTCAGCGGAGGGCCTGTGCGGGGTGCGCCAGTGTCGTGCTGGAGGGCCCACTGATAGCGATGTGGGCTTCCTCGCCTCGCCTCGCCTCACACCAGGTGTCTGCGTAGTTTGCAGTGCATTCGCACTATTCCTATCCCTGTCCCTGTCCCCGTCCCGACTTGTCCCGACTTTGCTCGACTGCCGCTCGCTGCCGCTCGGGTCGTGGTCCATATGACAGCGCAAGCACGACAAACGTCTGCGGGACGAGACGAGACGAGACGAGACGAGACGACTAAGGAATAAATTCGTGGTTACAAATCAAATTTGGAACTCTACACTCCTACACAACAATAGGCGGTGACGTATTTCAGAAATCACCTGCCGATTCGTACTGTTTTGTCGTTTTCAAAGTCTTCTTGGCAAACTTGGTTAGCACATTCTCCCTCAAACTGAGTTAATTACTGCATTTTCGTACCATTACAGTAGTTTAAAAGGCTTAAGGAAGCATCTTTGTCACAACAGAAAGGTAGTTTGAAAATTGGGCTGGCGACATAACAAAAAACATAACAGGAAGGGAGCCAACAGCACCCGGGTTTGTCAGGCGGTCACCCATCCAAGTACTAGCCGGGCCCGATGATGCTTAACTTCGGTGATCGGACGAGAACCGGTGTATTCATCATGGTATGGCCGTTGGCGCTCATCTAATGTAGGAGCACGGCAGAATTCGCGTTCCGCTTTTCTCCCAACACACAAAATGTTAGTTTTCGGCCGCATTTGACGAAAGCGCTTCCTTCCGCAACCGCCAGTTCCTCGAGGACGGCGCGGGGAGGCGCGCCCGGCGTCCCAGCAGAGTGACGGCCGAATTGGCGGGCGCACCGCCGCGTGTGTGAGACGCACTGCTGCTCGTTGCACCCCCTGTCATTCGCTGGGCGCGTGCAGCCTTCGACACTAGCGGAGGACGCATCTTGTCCCTGGTGCTCAGCGGAGGGCCTGTGCGGGGTGCGCCAGTGTCGTGCTGGAGGGCCCACTGGTAGCGATGTGGGCTTCCTCGCCTCGCCTCGCCTCACACCAGGTGTCTGCGTAGTTTGTAGTGCATTCGCACCATTCCTATCCCTGTCCCTGTCCCCGTCCCGACTTGTCCCGACTTTGCTCGACTGCCGCTCGCTGCCGCTCGGGTCGTGGTCCATATGACAGCGCAAGCACGACAAACGTCTGCGGGACGAGACGAGACGAGACGAGACGAGACGACTAAGGAATAAATTCGTGGCTACAAATCAAATTTGGAACTCTACACTCCTACACAACGATAGGCGGTGACGTATTTCAGAAATCACCTGCCGATTCGTACTGTTTTGTCGTTTTCAAAGTCTTCTTGGCAAACTTGGTTAGCACATTCTCCCTCAAACTGAGTTAATTACTGCATTTTCGTACCATTACAATAGTTTAAAAGGCTTAAGGAAGCATCTTTGTCACAACAGAAAGGTAGTTTGAAAATTGGGCTGGCGACATAACAAAAAACATAACAGGAATGGAGCCAACAGCACCCGGGTTTCCCAGGCGGTCACCCATCCAAGTACTAGCCGGGCCCGATGATGCTTAACTTCGGTGATCGGACGAGAACCGGTGTATTCATCATGGTATGGCCGTTGGCGCTCATCTAATGTAGGAGCACGGCAGAATTCGCGTTCCGCTTTTCTCCCAACACACAAAATGTTAGTTTTCGGCCGCATTTGACGAAAGCGCTTCCTTCCGCAACCGCCAGTTCCTCGAGGACGGCGCGGGGAGGCGCGCCCGGCGTCCCAGCAGAGTGACGGCCGAATTGGCGGGCGCACCGCCGCGTGTGTGAGACGCACTGCTGCTCGTTGCACCCCCTGTCTTCCGCTGGGCGCGTGCAGCCTTCGACACTAGCGGAGGACGCATCTTGTCCCTGGTGCTCAGCGGAGGGCCTGTGCGGGGTGCGCCAGTGTCGTGCTGGAGGGCCCACTGGTAGCGATGTGGGCTTCCTCGCCTCGCCTCGCCTCACACCAGGTGTCTGCGTAGTTTGCAGTGCATTCGCACCATTCCTATCCCTGTACCTGTCCCCGTCCCGACTTGTCCCGACTTTGCTCGACTGCCGCTCGCTGCCGCTCGGGTCGTGGTCCATATGACAGCGCAAGCACGACAAACGTCTGCGGGACGAGACGAGACGAGACGACTAAGGAATAAATTCGTGGTTACAAATCAAATTTGGAACTCTACACTCCTACACAACAATAGGCGGTACGTATTTCAGAATTCACCTGCCGATTCGTACTGTTTTGTCGTTTTCAAAGTCTTCTTGGCAAACGTGGTTAGCACATTCTCCCTCAAACTGAGTTAATTACTGCATTTTCGTACCATTACAGTAGTTTAGAAGGCTTAAGGAAGCATCTTTGTCACAACAGAAAGGTAGTTTGAAAATTGGGCTGGCGACATAACAAAAAACATAACAGGAAGGGAGCCAACTGCTCCCGGGTTTCCCAGGCGGTCACCCATCCAAGTACTAGCCGGGCCCGATGATGCTTAACTTCGGTGATCGGACGAGAACCGGTGTATTCATCATGGTATGGCCGTTGGCGCTCATCTAATGTAGGAGCACGGCAGAATTCGCGTTCGGCTTTTCTCCCAACACACAAAATGTTAGTTTTCGGCCGCATTTGACGAAAGCGCTTCCTTCCGCAACCGCCAGTTCCTCGAGGACGGCGCGGGGAGGCGCGCCCGGCGTCCCAGCAGAGTGACGGCCGAATTGGCGGGCGCACCGCCGCGTGTGTGAGACGCACTGCTGCTCGTTGCACCCCCTGTCATTCGCTGGGCGCGTGCAGCCTTCGACACTAGCGGAGGACGCATCTTGTCCCTGGTGTTCAGCGGAGGGCCTGTGCGGGGTGCGCCAGTGTCGTGCTGGAGGGCCCACTGATAGCGATGTGGGCTTCCTCGCCTCGCCTCGCCTCACACCAGGTGTCTGCGTAGTTTGCAGTGCATTCGCACTATTCCTATCCCTGTCCCTGTCCCCGTCCCGACTTGTCCCGACTTTGCTCGACTGCCGCTCGCTGCCGCTCGGGTCGTGGTCCATATGACAGCGCAAGCACGACAAACGTCTGCGGGACGAGACGAGACGAGACGAGACGAGACGACTAAGGAATAAATTCGTGGCTACAAATCAAATTTGGAACTCTACACTCCTACACAACGATAGGCGGTGACGTATTTCAGAAATCACCTGCCGATTCGTACTGTTTTGTCGTTTTCAAAGTCTTCTTGGCAAACTTGGTTAGCACATTCTCCCTCAAACTGAGTTAATTACTGCATTTTCGTACCATTACAGTAGTTTAAAAGGCTTAAGGAAGCATCTTTGTCACAACAGAAAGGTAGTTTGAAAATTGGGCTGGCGACATAACAAAAAACATAACAGGAATGGAGCCAACAGCACCCGGGTTTCCCAGGCGGTCACCCATCCAAGTACTAGCCGGGCCCGATGATGCTTAACTTCGGTGATCGGACGAGAACCGGTGTATTCATAATGGTATGGCCGTTGGCCCTCATCTAATGTAGGAGCACGGCAGAATTCGCGTTCGGCTTTTCTCCCAACACACAAAATGTTAGTTTTCGGCCGCATTTGACGAAAGCGCTTCCTTCCGCAACCGCCAGTTCCTCGAGGACGGCGCGGGGAGGCGCGCCCTGCGTCCCAGCAGAGTGACGACCGAATTGGCGGGCGCACCGCCGCGTGTGTGAGACGCACTGCTGCTCGTTGCACCCCCTGTCATTCGCTGGGCGCGTGCAGCCTTCGACACTAGCGGAGGACGCATCTTGTCCCTGGTGTTCTGCGGAGGGCCTGTGCGGGGTGCGCCAGTGTCGTGCTGGAGGGCCCACTGGTAGCGATGTGGGCTTCCTCGCCTCGCCTCGCCTCACACCAGGTGTCTGCGTAGTTTGCAGTGCATTCGCACCATTCGTATCCCTGTCCCTGTCCCCGTCCCGACTTGTCCCGTCTTTGCTCGACTGCCGCTCGCTGCCGCTCGGGTCGTGGTCCATATGACAGCGCAAGCACGACAAACGTCTGCGGGACGAGACGAGACGAGACGAGACGACTAAGGAATAAATTCGTGGTTACAAATCAAATTTGGAACTCTACACTCCTACACAACAATAGGCGGTGACGTATTTCAGAAATCACCTGCCGATTCGTACTGTTTTGTCGTTTTCAAAGTCTTCTTGGCAAACTTGGTTAGCACATTCTCCCTCAAACTGAGTTAATTACTGCATTTTCGTACCATTACAGTAGTTTAAAAGGCTTAAGGAAGCATCTTTGTCACAACAGAAAGGTAGTTTGAAAATTGGGCTGGCGACATAACAAAAAAAAAAAAAAAACAGGAATGGAGCCAACAGCACCCGGGTTTCCCAGGCGGTCACCCATCCAAGTACTAGCCGGGCCCGATGATGCTTAACTTCGGTGATCGGACGAGAACCGGTGTATTCATCATGGTATGGCCGTTGGCGCTCATCTAATGTAGGAGCACGGCAGAATTCGCGTTCCGCTTTTCTCCCAACACACAAAATGTTAGTTTTCGGCCGCATTTGACGAAAGCGCTTCCTTCCGCAACCGCCAGTTCCTCGAGGACGGCGCGGGGAGGCGCGCCCGGCGTCCCAGCAGAGTGACGGCCGAATTGGCGGGCGCACCGCCGCGTGTGTGAGACGCACTGCTGCTCGTTGCACCCCCTGTCTTCCGCTGGGCGCGTGCAGCCTTCGACACTAGCGGAGGACGCATCTTGTCCCTGGTGCTCAGCGGAGGGCCTGTGCGGGGTGCGCCAGTGTCGTGCTGGAGGGCCCACTGGTAGCGATGTGGGCTTCCTCGCCTCGCCTCGCCTCACACCAGGTGTCTGCGTAGTTTGCAGTGCATTCGCACCATTCCTATCCCTGTACCTGTCCCCGTCCCGACTTGTCCCGACTTTGCTCGACTGCCGCTCGCTGCCGCTCGGGTCGTGGTCCATATGACAGCGCAAGCACGACAAACGTCTGCGGGACGAGACGAGACGAGACGACTAAGGAATAAATTCGTGGTTACAAATCAAATTTGGAACTCTACACTCCTACACAACAATAGGCGGTACGTATTTCAGAATTCACCTGCCGATTCGTACTGTTTTGTCGTTTTCAAAGTCTTCTTGGCAAACGTGGTTAGCACATTCTCCCTCAAACTGAGTTAATTACTGCATTTTCGTACCATTACAGTAGTTTAGAAGGCTTAAGGAAGCATCTTTGTCACAACAGAAAGGTAGTTTGAAAATTGGGCTGGCGACATAACAAAAAACATAACAGGAAGGGAGCCAACTGCTCCCGGGTTTCCCAGGCGGTCACCCATCCAAGTACTAGCCGGGCCCGATGATGCTTAACTTCGGTGATCGGACGAGAACCGGTGTATTCATCATGGTATGGCCGTTGGCGCTCATCTAATGTAGGAGCACGGCAGAATTCGCGTTCCGCTTTTCTCCCAACACACAAAATGTTAGTTTTCGGCCGCATTTGACGAAAGCGCTTCCTTCCGCAACCGCCAGTTCCTCGAGGACGGCGCGGGGAGGCGCGCCCGGCGTCCCAGCAGAGTGACGGCCGAATTGGCGGGCGCACCGCCGCGTGTGTGAGACGCACTGCTGCTCGTTGCACCCCCTGTCATTCGCTGGGCGCGTGCAGCCTTCGACACTAGCGGAGGACGCATCTTGTCCCTGGTGCTCAGCGGAGGGCCTGTGCGGGGTGCGCCAGTGTCGTGCTGGAGGGCCCACTGGTAGCGATGTGGGCTTCCTCGCCTCGCCTCGCCTCACACCAGGTGTCTGCGTAGTTTGCAGTGCATTCGCACCATTCCTATCCCTGTCCCTGTCCCCGTCCCGACTTGTCCCGACTTTGCTCGACTGCCGCTCGCTGCCGCTCGGGTCGTGGTCCATATGACAGCGCAAGCACGACAAACGTCTGCGGGACGAGACGAGACGAGACGAGACGAGACGACTAAGGAATAAATTCGTGGCTACAAATCAAATTTGGAACTCTACACTCCTACACAACGATAGGCGGTGACGTATTTCAGAAATCACCTGCCGATTCGTACTGTTTTGTCGTTTTCAAAGTCTTCTTGGCAAACTTGGTTAGCACATTCTCCCTCAAACTGAGTTAATTACTGCATTTTCGTACCATTACAATAGTTTAAAAGGCTTAAGGAAGCATCTTTGTCACAACAGAAAGGTAGTTTGAAAATTGGGCTGGCGACATAACAAAAAACATAACAGGAATGGAGCCAACAGCACCCGGGTTTCCCAGGCGGTCACCCATCCAAGTACTAGCCGGGCCCGATGATGCTTAACTTCGGTGATCGGACGAGAACCGGTGTATTCATAATGGTATGGCCGTTGGCCCTCATCTAATGTAGGAGCACGGCAGAATTCGCGTTCGGCTTTTCTCCCAACACACAAAATGTTAGTTTTCGGCCGCATTTGACGAAAGCGCTTCCTTCCGCAACCGCCAGTTCCTCGAGGACGGCGCGGGGAGGCGCGCCCTGCGTCCCAGCAGAGTGACGACCGAATTGGCGGGCGCACCGCCGCGTGTGTGAGACGCACTGCTGCTCGTTGCACCCCCTGTCATTCGCTGGGCGCGTGCAGCCTTCGACACTAGCGGAGGACGCATCTTGTCCCTGGTGTTCTGCGGAGGGCCTGTGCGGGGTGCGCCAGTGTCGTGCTGGAGGGCCCACTGGTAGCGATGTGGGCTTCCTCGCCTCGCCTCGCCTCACACCAGGTGTCTGCGTAGTTTGCAGTGCATTCGCACCATTCGTATCCCTGTCCCTGTCCCCGTCCCGACTTGTCCCGACTTTGCTCGACTGCCGCTCGCTGCCGCTCGGGTCGTGGTCCATATGACAGCGCAAGCACGACAAACGTCTGCGGGACGAGACGAGACGAGACGACTAAGGAATAAATTCGTGGTTACAAATCAAATTTGGAACTCTACACTCCTACACAACAATAGGCGGTACGTATTTCAGAATTCACCTGCCGATTCGTACTGTTTTGTCGTTTTCAAAGTCTTCTTGGCAAACGTGGTTAGCACATTCTCCCTCAAACTGAGTTAATTACTGCATTTTCGTACCATTACAGTAGTTTAGAAGGCTTAAGGAAGCATCTTTGTCACAACAGAAAGGTAGTTTGAAAATTGGGCTGGCGACATAACAAAAAACATAACAGGAAGGGAGCCAACAGCTCCCGGGTTTCCCAGGCGGTCACCCATCCAAGTACTAGCCGGGCCCGATGATGCTTAACTTCGGTGATCGGACGAGAACCGGTGTATTCATCATGGTATGGCCGTTGGCGCTCATCTAATGTAGGAGCACGGCAGAATTCGCGTTCGGCTTTTCTCCCAACACACAAAATGTTAGTTTTCGGCCGCATTTGACGAAAGCGCTTCCTTCCGCAACCGCCAGTTCCTCGAGGACGGCGCGGGGAGGCGCGCCCGGCGTCCCAGCAGAGTGACGGCCGAATTGGCGGGCGCACCGCCGCGTGTGTGAGACGCACTGCTGCTCGTTGCACCCCCTGTCATTCGCTGGGCGCGTGCAGCCTTCGACACTAGCGGAGGACGCATCTTGTCCCTGGTGTTCAGCGGAGGGCCTGTGCGGGGTGCGCCAGTGTCGTGCTGGAGGGCCCACTGATAGCGATGTGGGCTTCCTCGCCTCGCCTCGCCTCACACCAGGTGTCTGCGTAGTTTGCAGTGCATTCGCACTATTCCTATCCCTGTCCCTGTCCCCGTCCCGACTTGTCCCGACTTTGCTCGACTGCCGCTCGCTGCCGCTCGGGTCGTGGTCCATATGACAGCGCAAGCACGACAAACGTCTGCGGGACGAGACGAGACGAGACGAGACGAGACGACTAAGGAATAAATTCGTGGTTACAAATCAAATTTGGAACTCTACACTCGTACACAACAATAGGCGGTGACGTATTTCAGAAATCACCTGCCGATTCGTACTGTTTTGTCGTTTTCAAAGTCTTCTTGGCAAACTTGGTTAGCACATTCTCCCTCAAACTGAGTTAATTACTGCATTTTCGTACCATTACAGTAGTTTAAAAGGCTTAAGGAAGCATCTTTGTCACAACAGAAAGGTAGTTTGAAAATTGGGCTGGCGACATAACAAAAAACATAACAGGAAGGGAGCCAACAGCACCCGGGTTTGTCAGGCGGTCACCCATCCAAGTACTAGCCGGGCCCGATGATGCTTAACTTCGGTGATCGGACGAGAACCGGTGTATTCATCATGGTATGGCCGTTGGCGCTCATCTAATGTAGGAGCACGGCAGAATTCGCGTTCCGCTTTTCTCCCAACACACAAAATGTTAGTTTTCGGCCGCATTTGACGAAAGCGCTTCCTTCCGCAACCGCCAGTTCCTCGAGGACGGCGCGGGGAGGCGCGCCCGGCGTCCCAGCAGAGTGACGGCCGAATTGGCGGGCGCACCGCCGCGTGTGTGAGACGCACTGCTGCTCGTTGCACCCCCTGTCATTCGCTGGGCGCGTGCAGCCTTCGACACTAGCGGAGGACGCATCTTGTCCCTGGTGCTCAGCGGAGGGCCTGTGCGGGGTGCGCCAGTGTCGTGCTGGAGGGCCCACTGGTAGCGATGTGGGCTTCCTCGCCTCGCCTCGCCTCACACCAGGTGTCTGCGTAGTTTGCAGTGCATTCGCACCATTCCTATCCCTGTCCCGGTCCCCGTCCCGACTTGTCCCGACTTTGCTCGACTGCCGCTCGCTGCCGCTCGGGTCGTGGTCCATATGACAGCGCAAGCACGACAAACGTCTGCGGGACGAGACGAGACGAGACGACTAAGGAATAAATTCGTGGTTACAAATCAAATTTGGAACTCTACACTCCTACACAACAATAGGCGGTACGTATTTCAGAATTCACCTGCCGATTCGTACTGTTTTGTCGTTTTCAAAGTCTTCTTGGCAAACGTGGTTAGCACATTCTCCCTCAAACTGAGTTAATTACTGCATTTTCGTACCATTACACTAGTTTAGAAGGCTTAAGGAAGCATCTTTGTCACAACAGAAAGGTAGTTTGAAAATTGGGCTGGCGACATAACAAAAAACATAACAGGAAGGGAGCCAACAGCTCCCGGGTTTCCCAGGCGGTCACCCATCCAAGTACTAGCCGGGCCCGATGATGCTTAACTTCGGTGATCGGACGAGAACCGGTGTATTCATCATGGTATGGCCGTTGGCCCTCATCTAATGTAGGAGCACGGCAGAATT
This sequence comes from Schistocerca cancellata, assembly GCF_023864275.1. Taxonomy (NCBI): domain Eukaryota; kingdom Metazoa; phylum Arthropoda; class Insecta; order Orthoptera; family Acrididae; genus Schistocerca; species Schistocerca cancellata. The sequence goes on along the minus strand of NW_026046716.1, from coordinate 195,076 downwards.
CGCGTTCGGCTTTTCTCCCAACACACAAAATGTTAGTTTTCGGCCGCATTTGACGAAAGCGCTTCCTTCCGCAACCGCCAGTTCCTCGAGGACGGCGCGGGGAGGCGCGCCCGGCGTCCCAGCAGAGTGACGGCCGAATTGGCGGGCGCACCGCCGCGTGTGTGAGACGCACTGCTGCTCGTTGCACCCCCTGTCATTCGCTGGGCGCGTGCAGCCTTCGACACTAGCGGAGGACGCATCTTGTCCCTGGTGTTCAGCGGAGGGCCTGTGCGGGGTGCGCCAGTGTCGTGCTGGAGGGCCCACTGATAGCGATGTGGGCTTCCTCGCCTCGCCTCGCCTCACACCAGGTGTCTGCGTAGTTTGCAGTGCATTCGCACTATTCCTATCCCTGTCCCTGTCCCCGTCCCGACTTGTCCCGACTTTGCTCGACTGCCGCTCGCTGCCGCTCGGGTCGTGGTCCATATGACAGCGCAAGCACGACAAACGTCTGCGGGACGAGACGAGACGAGACGAGACGAGACGACTAAGGAATAAATTCGTGGTTACAAATCAAATTTGGAACTCTACACTCCTACACAACAATAGGCGGTGACGTATTTCAGAAATCACCTGCCGATTCGTACTGTTTTGTCGTTTTCAAAGTCTTCTTGGCAAACTTGGTTAGCACATTCTCCCTCAAACTGAGTTAATTACTGCATTTTCGTACCATTACAGTAGTTTAAAAGGCTTAAGGAAGCATCTTTGTCACAACAGAAAGGTAGTTTGAAAATTGGGCTGGCGACATAACAAAAAACATAACAGGAAGGGAGCCAACAGCACCCGGGTTTGTCAGGCGGTCACCCATCCAAGTACTAGCCGGGCCCGATGATGCTTAACTTCGGTGATCGGACGAGAACCGGTGTATTCATCATGGTATGGCCGTTGGCGCTCATCTAATGTAGGAGCACGGCAGAATTCGCGTTCCGCTTTTCTCCCAACACACAAAATGTTAGTTTTCGGCCGCATTTGACGAAAGCGCTTCCTTCCGCAACCGCCAGTTCCTCGAGGACGGCGCGGGGAGGCGCGCCCGGCGTCCCAGCAGAGTGACGGCCGAATTGGCGGGCGCACCGCCGCGTGTGTGAGACGCACTGCTGCTCGTTGCACCCCCTGTCATTCGCTGGGCGCGTGCAGCCTTCGACACTAGCGGAGGACGCATCTTGTCCCTGGTGCTCAGCGGAGGGCCTGTGCGGGGTGCGCCAGTGTCGTGCTGGAGGGCCCACTGGTAGCGATGTGGGCTTCCTCGCCTCGCCTCGCCTCACACCAGGTGTCTGCGTAGTTTGCAGTGCATTCGCACCATTCCTATCCCTGTACCTGTCCCCGTCCCGACTTGTCCCGACTTTGCTCGACTGCCGCTCGCTGCCGCTCGGGTCGTGGTCCATATGACAGCGCAAGCACGACAAACGTCTGCGGGACGAGACGAGACGAGACGACTAAGGAATAAATTCGTGGTTACAAATCAAATTTGGAACTCTACACTCCTACACAACAATAGGCGGTACGTATTTCAGAATTCACCTGCCGATTCGTACTGTTTTGTCGTTTTCAAAGTCTTCTTGGCAAACGTGGTTAGCACATTCTCCCTCAAACTGAGTTAATTACTGCATTTTCGTACCATTACAGTAGTTTAAAAGGCTTAAGGAAGCATCTTTGTCACAACAGAAAGGTAGTTTGAAAATTGGGCTGGCGACATAACAAAAAACATAACAGGAAGGGAGCCAACAGCTCCCGGGTTTCCCAGGCGGTCACCCATCCAAGTACTAGCCGGGCCCGATGATGCTTAACTTCGGTGATCGGACGAGAACCGGTGTATTCATCATGGTATGGCCGTTGGCGCTCATCTAATGTAGGAGCACGGCAGAATTCGCGTTCGGCTTTTCTCCCAACACACAAAATGTTAGTTTTCGGCCGCATTTGACGAAAGCGCTTCCTTCCGCAACCGCCAGTTCCTCGAGGACGGCGCGGGGAGGCGCGCCCGGCGTCCCAGCAGAGTGACGGCCGAATTGGCGGGCGCACCGCCGCGTGTGTGAGACGCACTGCTGCTCGTTGCACCCCCTGTCATTCGCTGGGCGCGTGCAGCCTTCGACACTAGCGGAGGACGCATCTTGTCCCTGGTGTTCAGCGGAGGGCCTGTGCGGGGTGCGCCAGTGTCGTGCTGGAGGGCCCACTGATAGCGATGTGGGCTTCCTCGCCTCGCCTCGCCTCACACCAGGTGTCTGCGTAGTTTGCAGTGCATTCGCACTATTCCTATCCCTGTCCCTGTCCCCGTCCCGACTTGTCCCGACTTTGCTCGACTGCCGCTCGCTGCCGCTCGGGTCGTGGTCCATATGACAGCGCAAGCACGACAAACGTCTGCGGGACGAGACGAGACGAGACGACTAAGGAATAAATTCGTGGTTACAAATCAAATTTGGAACTCTACACTCCTACACAACAATAGGCGGTACGTATTTCAGAATTCACCTGCCGATTCGTACTGTTTTGTCGTTTTCAAAGTCTTCTTGGCAAACGTGGTTAGCACATTCTCCCTAAAACTGAGTTAATTACTGCATTTTCGTACCATTACAGTAGTTTAAAAGGCTTAAGGAAGCATCTTTGTCACAACAGAAAGGTAGTTTGAAAATTGGGCTGGCGACATAACAAAAAACATAACAGGAAGGGAGCCAACAGCACCCGGGTTTCCCAGGCGGTCACCCATCCAAGTACTAGCCGGGCCCGATGATGCTTAACTTCGGTGATCGGACGAGAACCGGTGTATTCATCATGGTATGGCCGTTGGCGCTCATCTAATGTAGGAGCACGGCAGAATTCGCGTTCCGCTTTTCTCCCAACACACAAAATGTTAGTTTTCGGCCGCATTTGACGAAAGCGCTTCCTTCCGCAACCGCCAGTTCCTCGAGGACGGCGCGGGGAGGCGCGCCCGGCGTCCCAGCAGAGTGACGGCCGAATTGGCGGGCGCACCGCCGCGTGTGTGAGACGCACTGCTGCTCGTTGCACCCCCTGTCATTCGCTGGGCGCGTGCAGCCTTCGACACTAGCGGAGGACGCATCTTGTCCCTGGTGCTCAGCGGAGGGCCTGTGCGGGGTGCGCCAGTGTCGTGCTGGAGGGCCCACTGGTAGCGATGTGGGCTTCCTCGCCTCGCCTCGCCTCACACCAGGTGTCTGCGTAGTTTGCAGTGCATTCGCACCATTCCTATCCCTGTCCCGGTCCCCGTCCCGACTTGTCCCGACTTTGCTCGACTGCCGCTCGCTGCCGCTCGGGTCGTGGTCCATATGACAGCGCAAGCACGACAAACGTCTGCGGGACGAGACGAGACGAGACGACTAAGGAATAAATTCGTGGTTACAAATCAAATTTGGAACTCTACACTCCTACACAACAATAGGCGGTACGTATTTCAGAATTCACCTGCCGATTCGTACTGTTTTGTCGTTTTCAAAGTCTTCTTGGCAAACGTGGTTAGCACATTCTCCCTCAAACTGAGTTAATTACTGCATTTTCGTACCATTACAGTAGTTTAAAAGGCTTAACCCTGCTGTTCTGTTCACTTTTACTTGACATATATACTGTTCGGGTCAATATGACCCGACATATCAAAATGCTTTAGAAACATAAATTTTGGTACAGTTTTAGCTATCGACATTGTTGTTCTATTCCAGTACCTTGTTAGTAATAATAATAATAATAATAATAATAATAATAATGGTAATAATAATAATAATAACAATGCATACAACTTTATTGAGGGATATTTTTCATTTAAATATGCACATAAATTTGAAACAACAGACAGTTTCCATTACAGGCATTCAACTTAGAAAGCACTACAGTTTTTCCATACTTCTATTCTTATTGTTGACAGTTTAGACGTAAGTATTGACATTTTCTAACAACAGACAGTTGTCATTACAGATATTCATCTTAGAGCACACTACAGTACAGAACACACTACAGTTTTTTTATTACATTCCAACATAGAAAGCACTACAACTTTAGAATCCTCTCTTCTTACTGATTGTAGTTTAGGCACAAGTATTCACATAAATTTGAAACAACAGAATTTTCAATACAATCATCTTATAAAATACTACAGTTCTTTTCTTACTGCTTGCACTGTGGACACAAGTAGGTTACATGTTTCTTGCAAATATGTTTACTACATTTTCCACACACCATGTTTGTTTTATTGTCATTACTTGATGGACAGAACTTACAGCGTGCACGTTTTGTAGATTTTCTTGTTGTTACCGATTCTGACACACCACCCACATCATTCGGGTTTTGGATGCTTGTGACCATTCTCAAAGAATCTTCTGTTCTTGGGAAATGCGTTCTTGATGCAATATGTTCTTTTATCAGTGACTTTCCAAGTTCCTCCAAGAATATTCTCCTTCTAGTCAATTTGCTTGCATTCCAATTAGGGTCAACCGAAATCCACAAAACGTATGCATTATAAGCAGAAACATCAAGAATATTGTAGAAAACTATCATTGGCCACCTATTACTTTTTCGTTTGCATGTATATGTACCTAATAACTGATCAAGCGTGTCTACAGCACCTTTGGTTGAATTATAGTCCAAAATCATTTTTGGCTTCTTATCAGCCCTGTCACTGATTTCCGCATCATGGTGGAGAGTGCTCATAAGTACAACATTCTTGTGTCTCTTAGGAATATAATTAACCACAGTAGTGTCATTTGTGAAGTAAAATGAAGAGCTGTGTACCTCCTTGTTGGTCATTTTGTGTGGAAGCTCCGGCTTATTTTTCCGTATAGTTCCCAACATAGTCAATTTCCTTTTCAGAAGCAGCTGCCCCAAATTGTACGACGTAAAAAAGTTGTCACACGTGATATTCTGACCACGTAACTCAGAAGTGAGATCAGATACCACCCTCATTCCCTGATTTCTTTCTGGTGCCGCTCCACTCACCTTTCCTGTATAAATTTGGGCTTTCAGTACGTATGAAGTTTTGCTGTCACACATGGTCCATATTTTGATCCCATATTTTGCCGGTTTACTTGGGATATACTGCTTGAATGGACAGCGACCTCTAAATGCTACTAACTGCTCGTCAACAGTAACATTTTCTCCTGGATTATACAGTTGAGGAAGGACCTCTACCCACTTCTCCCAAATACTACGAATTGCGGCAAGTTTGTCAGTACGTCGTCTTTCCTCTCTAGTAGATTTCTTGTCAAATCGCAGGACACGTGATATCTTACAGAATGTTTCATGAGACATGGTTGCTCGAAATATGTTTCGCCCAGTATCTTTATCCCACAAACTTTTTGTAGACTCCCCATGAGATCGATATACACCCGCTAGGAGTAAGAGTCCTAAGTATGCATGGAAAACAGAACCATCAATATCTGTCCACTGTTCACCATAAACTCGCTGCCCTTCAATATTTGTCATCTCTATTATTTCATTTTGAAGCGCTGTGTGAAATACTGCTTCAAATGAACATTTTACATCAGATATTCTGCTGACTGCATACCTGGTAACTCCTGGGGTACTCTTGATGATGTTCGAAGCTGGTAGGCGACCATGTTGTGCTGGTGGATGCAACTGCCATTCTATATTCCCATTTTTAGAAAGAAAAGTCTCTACACTATTTTGTATGGGCTGTGGACTGTCGTAACTGTCATCGGAACACTCGCTTTCAGATGCATTGCTGATGTGATCTTCAAACTCAGAAAGTGATCCTTCATCTGGTGAGGCATTTACTATTTCTTCCAACTCACGATCATTCAATGGTCTCATCGCCATGGTGTCACAAGTCAAACTGGGCAGAAACAAAGCATTCCAATTATTGAGAACTGCCAATTATTATTTCCTGGGGAAAGCAACAAACAAGCCCATTGTTGTGAACGCATGGAGCTTTAGGTGATTGTTGAGAGTAAGTTGGAATGATGCAGTCACTATTCCCACACAACACAACAAAAATAATTTTCGCCATTTCCAGATTTTAGAAATAAATACGAGTTACACTAAACATATTTGTGTCGGGTCATTATGACCCGAACATTACATATGCAACTATTACAGTTGAAGCCCAAACTTCTTAAACTTTTTTAAAACCTTTTAAAACACATGCTGCTCATCCATTTTCAGACAAAGTCACAAAGTTTCATAAATATATATTGGTATTTACATAATGTAAAATAACGTTCATATTCGTTTCGGGTCATATAGACCCGAACAGAACAGCAGGGTTAAGGAAGCATCTTTGTCACAACAGAAAGGTAGTTTGAAAATTGGGCTGACGACATAACAAAAAACATAACAGGAAGGGAGCCAACAGCTCCCGGGTTTCCCAGGCGGTCACCCATCCAAGTACTAGCCGGGCCCGATGATGCTTAACTTCGGTGATCGGACGAGAACCGGTGTATTCATCATGGTATGGCCGTTGGCGCTCATCTAATGTAGGAGCACGGCAGAATTCGCGTTCGGCTTTTCTCCCAACACACAAAATGTTAGTTTTCGGCCGCATTTGACGAAAGCGCTTCCTTCCGCAACCGCCAGTTCCTCGAGGACGGCGCGGGGAGGCGCGCCCGGCGTCCCAGCAGAGTGACGGCCGAATTGGCGGGCGCACCGCCGCGTGTGTGAGACGCACTGCTGCTCGTTGCACCCCCTGTCATTCGCTGGGCGCGTGCAGCCTTCGACACTAGCGGAGGACGCATCTTGTCCCTGGTGTTCAGCGGAGGGCCTGTGCGGGGTGCGCCAGTGTCGTGCTGGAGGGCCCACTGATAGCGATGTGGGCTTCCTCGCCTCGCCTCGCCTCACACCAGGTGTCTGCGTAGTTTGCAGTGCATTCGCACTATTCCTATCCCTGTCCCTGTCCCCGTCCCGACTTGTCCCGACTTTGCTCGACTGCCGCTCGCTGCCGCTCGGGTCGTGGTCCATATGACAGCGCAAGCACGACAAACGTCTGCGGGACGAGACGAGACGAGACGAGACGAGACGACTAAGGAATAAATTCGTGGTTACAAATCAAATTTGGAACTCTACACTCCTACACAACAATACGCGGTGACGTATTTCAGAAATCACCTGCCGATTCGTACTGTTTTGTCGTTTTTAAAGTCTTCTTGGCAAACTTGGTTAGCACATTCTCCCTCAAACTGAGTTAATTACTGCATTTTCGTACCATTACAGTAGTTTAAAAGGCTTAAGGAAGCATCTTTGTCACAACAGAAAGGTAGTTTGAAAATTGGGCTGGCGACATAACAAAAAAAAAAAAAAAACAGGAATGGAGCCAACAGCACCCGGGTTTGTCAGGCGGTCACCCATCCAAGTACTAGCCGGGCCCGATGATGCTTAACTTCGGTGATCGGACGAGAACCGGTGTATTCATCATGGTATGGCCGTTGGCGCTCATCTAATGTAGGAGCACGGCAGAATTCGCGTTCGGCTTTTCTCCCAACACACAAAATGTTAGTTTTCGGCCGCATTTGACGAAAGCGCTTCCTTCCGCAACCGCCAGTTCCTCGAGGACGGCGCGGGGAGGCGCGCCCGGCGTCCCAGCAGAGTGACGGCCGAATTGGCGGGCGCACCGCCGCGTGTGTGAGACGCACTGCTGCTCGTTGCACCCCCTGTCATTCGCTGGGCGCGTGCAGCCTTCGACACTAGCGGAGGACGCATCTTGTCCCTGGTGTTCAGCGGAGGGCCTGTGCGGGGTGTGGCAGTGTCGTGCTGGAGGGCCCACTGGTAGCGATGTGGGCTTCCTCGCCTCGCCTCGCCTCACACCAGGTGTCTGCGTAGTTTGCAGTGCATTCGCACTATTCCTATCCCTGTCCCTGTCCCCGTCCCGACTTGTCCCGACTTTGCTCGACTGCCGCTCGCTGCCGCTCGGGTCGTGGTCCATATGACAGCGCAAGCACGACAAACGTCTGCGGGACGAGACGAGACGAGACGACTAAGGAATAAATTCGTGGTTACAAATCAAATTTGGAACTCTACACTCCTACACAACAATAGGCGGTACGTATTTCAGAATTCACCTGCCGATTCGTACTGTTTTGTCGTTTTCAAAGTCTTCTTGGCAAACGTGGTTAGCACATTCTCCCTAAAACTGAGTTAATTACTGCATTTTCGTACCATTACAGTAGTTTAAAAGGCTTAAGGAAGCATCTTTGTCACAACAGAAAGGTAGTTTGAAAATTGGGCTGGCGACATAACAAAAAACATAACAGGAAGGGAGCCAACAGCACCCGGGTTTCCCAGGCGGTCACCCATCCAAGTACTAGCCGGGCCCGATGATGCTTAACTTCGGTGATCGGACGAGAACCGGTGTATTCATCATGGTATGGCCGTTGGCGCTCATCTAATGTAGGAGCACGGCAGAATTCGCGTTCCGCTTTTCTCCCAACACACAAAATGTTAGTTTTCGGCCGCATTTGACGAAAGCGCTTCCTTCCGCAACCGCCTGTTCCTCGAGGACGGCGCGGGGAGGCGCGCCCGGCGTCCCAGCAGAGTGACGGCCGAATTGGCGGGCGCACCGCCGCGTGTGTGAGACGCACTGCTGCTCGTTGCACCCCCTGTCATTCGCTGGGCGCGTGCAGCCTTCGACACTAGCGGAGGACGCATCTTGTCCCTGGTGCTCAGCGGAGGGCCTGTGCGGGGTGCGCCAGTGTCGTGCTGGAGGGCCCACTGGTAGCGATGTGGGCTTCCTCGCCTCGCCTCGCCTCACACCAGGTGTCTGCGTAGTTTGCAGTGCATTCGCACCATTCCTATCCCTGTACCTGTCCCCGTCCCGACTTGTCCCGACTTTGCTCGACTGCCGCTCGCTGCCGCTCGGGTCGTGGTCCATATGACAGCGCAAGCACGACAAACGTCTGCGGGACGAGACGAGACGAGACGACTAAGGAATAAATTCGTGGTTACAAATCAAATTTGGAACTCTACACTCCTACACAACAATAGGCGGTACGTATTTCAGAATTCACCTGCCGATTCGTACTGTTTTGTCGTTTTCAAAGTCTTCTTGGCAAACGTGGTTAGCACATTCTCCCTCAAACTGAGTTAATTACTGCATTTTCGTACCATTACAGTAGTTTAAAAGGCTTAAGGAAGCATCTTTGTCACAACAGAAAGGTAGTTTGAAAATTGGGCTGACGACATAACAAAAAACATAACAGGAAGGGAGCCAACAGCTCCCGGGTTTCCCAGGCGGTCACCCATCCAAGTACTAGCCGGGCCCGATGATGCTTAACTTCGGTGATCGGACGAGAACCGGTGTATTCATCATGGTATGGCCGTTGGCGCTCATCTAATGTAGGAGCACGGCAGAATTCGCGTTCGGCTTTTCTCCCAACACACAAAATGTTAGTTTTCGGCCGCATTTGACGAAAGCGCTTCCTTCCGCAACCGCCAGTTCCTCGAGGACGGCGCGGGGAGGCGCGCCCGGCGTCCCAGCAGAGTGACGGCCGAATTGGCGGGCGCACCGCCGCGTGTGTGAGACGCACTGCTGCTCGTTGCACCCCCTGTCATTCGCTGGGCGCGTGCAGCCTTCGACACTAGCGGAGGACGCATCTTGTCCCTGGTGTTCAGCGGAGGGCCTGTGCGGGGTGCGCCAGTGTCGTGCTGGAGGGCCCACTGATAGCGATGTGGGCTTCCTCGCCTCGCCTCGCCTCACACCAGGTGTCTGCGTAGTTTGCAGTGCATTCGCACTATTCCTATCCCTGTCCCTGTCCCCGTCCCGACTTGTCCCGACTTTGCTCGACTGCCGCTCGCTGCCGCTCGGGTCGTGGTCCATATGACAGCGCAAGCACGACAAACGTCTGCGGGACGAGACGAGACGAGACGAGACGAGACGACTAAGGAATAAATTCGTGGTTACAAATCAAATTTGGAACTCTACACTCCTACACAACAATACGCGGTGACGTATTTCAGAAATCACCTGCCGATTCGTACTGTTTTGTCGTTTTTAAAGTCTTCTTGGCAAACTTGGTTAGCACATTCTCCCTCAAACTGAGTTAATTACTGCATTTTCGTACCATTACAGTAGTTTAAAAGGCTTAAGGAAGCATCTTTGTCACAACAGAAAGGTAGTTTGAAAATTGGGCTGGCGACATAACAAAAAAAAAAAAAAACAGGAATGGAGCCAACAGCACCCGGGTTTGTCAGGCGGTCACCCATCCAAGTACTAGCCGGGCCCGATGATGCTTAACTTCGGTGATCGGACGAGAACCGGTGTATTCATCATGGTATGGCCGTTGGCGCTCATCTAATGTAGGAGCACGGCAGAATTCGCGTTCGGCTTTTCTCCCAACACACAAAATGTTAGTTTTCGGCCGCATTTGACGAAAGCGCTTCCTTCCGCAACCGCCAGTTCCTCGAGGACGGCGCGGGGAGGCGCGCCCGGCGTCCCAGCAGAGTGACGGCCGAATTGGCGGGCGCACCGCCGCGTGTGTGAGACGCACTGCTGCTCGTTGCACCCCCTGTCATTCGCTGGGCGCGTGCAGCCTTCGACACTAGCGGAGGACGCATCTTGTCCCTGGTGTTCAGCGGAGGGCCTGTGCGGGGTGTGGCAGTGTCGTGCTGGAGGGCCCACTGGTAGCGATGTGGGCTTCCTCGCCTCGCCTCGCCTCACACCAGGTGTCTGCGTAGTTTGCAGTGCATTCGCACTATTCCTATCCCTGTCCCTGTCCCCGTCCCGACTTGTCCCGACTTTGCTCGACTGCCGCTCGCTGCCGCTCGGTTCGTGGTCCATATGACAGCGCAAGCACGACAAACGTCTGCGGGACGAGACGAGACGAGACGAGACGAGACGACTAAGGAATAAATTCGTGGTTACAAATCAAATTTGGAACTCTACACTCCTACACAACAATACGCGGTGACGTATTTCAGAAATCACCTGCCGATTCGTACTGTTTTGTCGTTTTTAAAGTCTTCTTGGCAAACTTGGTTAGCACATTCTCCCTCAAACTGAGTTAATTACTGCATTTTCGTACCATTATAGTAGTTTAAAAGGCTTAAGGAAGCATCTTTGTCACAACAGAAAGGTAGTTTGAAAATTGGGCTGGCGACATAACAAAAAAAAAAAAAAACAGGAATGGAGCCAACAGCACCCGGGTTTGTCAGGCGGTCACCCATCCAAGTACTAGCCGGGCCCGATGATGCTTAACTTCGGTGATCGGACGAGAACCGGTGTATTCATCATGGTATGGCCGTTGGCGCTCATCTAATGTAGGAGCACGGCAGAATTCGCGTTCGGCTTTTCTCCCAACACACAAAATGTTAGTTTTCGGCCGCATTTGACGAAAGCGCTTCCTTCCGCAACCGCCAGTTCCTCGAGGACGGCGCGGGGAGGCGCGCCCGGCGTCCCAGCAGAGTGACGGCCGAATTGGCGGGCGCACCGCCGCGTGTGTGAGACGCACTGCTGCTCGTTGCACCCCCTGTCATTCGCTGGGCGCGTGCAGCCTTCGACACTAGCGGAGGACGCATCTTGTCCCTGGTGTTCAGCGGAGGGCCTGTGCGGGGTGTGGCAGTGTCGTGCTGGAGGGCCCACTGGTAGCGATGTGGGCTTCCTCGCCTCGCCTCGCCTCACACCAGGTGTCTGCGTAGTTTGCAGTGCATTCGCACTATTCCTATCCCTGTCCCTGTCCCCGTCCCGACTTGTCCCGACTTTGCTCGACTGCCGCTCGCTGCCGCTCGGGTCGTGGTCCATATGACAGCGCAAGCACGACAAACGTCTGCGGGACGAGACGAGACGAGACGAGACGAGACGACTAAGGAATAAATTCGTGGTTACAAATCAAATTTGGAACTCTACACTCCTACACAACAATACGCGGTGACGTATTTCAGAAATCACCTGCCGATTCGTACTGTTTTGTCGTTTTTAAAGTCTTCTTGGCAAACTTGGTTAGCACATTCTCCCTCAAACTGAGTTAATTACTGCATTTTCGTACCATTACAGTAGTTTAAAAGGCTTAAGGAAGCATCTTTGTCACAACAGAAAGGTAGTTTGAAAATTGGGCTGGCGACATAACAAAAAAAAAAAAAAACAGGAATGGAGCCAACAGCACCCGGGTTTGTCAGGCGGTCACCCATCCAAGTACTAGCCGGGCCCGATGATGCTTAACTTCGGTGATCGGACGAGAACCGGTGTATTCATCATGGTATGGCCGTTGGCGCTCATCTAATGTAGGAGCACGGCAGAATTCGCGTTCGGCTTTTCTCCCAACACACAAAATGTTAGTTTTCGGCCGCATTTGACGAAAGCGCTTCCTTCCGCAACCGCCAGTTCCTCGAGGACGGCGCGGGGAGGCGCGCCCGGCGTCCCAGCAGAGTGACGGCCGAATTGGCGGGCGCACCGCCGCGTGTGTGAGACGCACTGCTGCTCGTTGCACCCCCTGTCATTCGCTGGGCGCGTGCAGCCTTCGACACTAGCGGAGGACGCATCTTGTCCCTGGTGTTCAGCGGAGGGCCTGTGCGGGGTGTGGCAGTGTCGTGCTGGAGGGCCCACTGGTAGCGATGTGGGCTTCCTCGCCTCGCCTCGCCTCACACCAGGTGTCTGCGTAGTTTGCAGTGCATTCGCACTATTCCTATCCCTGTCCCTGTCCCGACTTTGCTCGACTGCCGCTCGCTGCCGCTCGGGTCGTGGTCCATATGACAGCGCAAGCACGAAAAACGTCTGCGGGACGAGACGAGACGAGACGAGACGAGACGACTAAGGAATAAACTCGTGGTTACAAATCAAATTTGGAACTCTACACTCCTACACAACAATAGGCGGTGACGTATTTCAGAAATCACCTGCCGATTCGTACTGTTTTGTCGTTTTCAAAGTCTTCTTGGCAAACTTGGTTAGCACATTCTCCCTCAAACTGAGTTAATTACTGCATTTTCGTACCATTACAGTAGTTTAAAAGGCTTAAGGAAGCATCTTTGTCACAACAGAAAGGTAGTTTGAAAATTGGGCTGGCGACATAACAAAAAACATAACAGGAAGGGAGCCAACAGCACCCGGGTTTGTCAGGCGGTCACCCATCCAAGTACTAGCCGGGCCCGATGATGCTTAACTTCGGTGATCGGACGAGAACCGGTGTATTCATCATGGTATGGCCGTTGGCGCTCATCTAATGTAGGAGCACGGCAGAATTCGCGTTCGGCTTTTCTCCCAACACACAAAATGTTAGTTTTCGGCCGCATTTGACGAAAGCGCTTCCTTCCGCAACCGCCAGTTCCTCGAGGACGGCGCGGGGAGGCGCGCCCGGCGTCCCAGCAGAGTGACGGCCGAATTGGCGGGCGCACCGCCGCGTGTGTGAGACGCACTGCTGCTCGTTGCACCCCCTGTCATTCGCTGGGCGCGTGCAGCCTTCGACACTAGCGGAGGACGCATCTTGTCCCTGGTGCTCAGCGGAGGGCCTGTGCGGGGTGCGCCAGTGTCGTGCTGGAGGGCCCACTGGTAGCGATGTGGGCTTCCTCGCCTCGCCTCGCCTCACACCAGGTGTCTGCGTAGTTTGCAGTGCATTCGCACCATTCCTATCCCTGTACCTGTCCCCGTCCCGACTTGTCCCGACTTTGCTCGACTGCCGCTCGCTGCCGCTCGGGTCGTGGTCCATATGACAGCGCAAGCACGACAAACGTCTGCGGGACGAGACGAGACGAGACGACTAAGGAATAAATTCGTGGTTACAAATCAAATTTGGAACTCTACACTCCTACACAACAATAGGCGGTACGTATTTCAGAATTCACCTGCCGATTCGTACTGTTTTGTCGTTTTCAAAGTCTTCTTGGCAAACGTGGTTAGCACATTCTCCCTCAAACTGAGTTAATTACTGCATTTTCGTACCATTACAGTAGTTTAAAAGGCTTAAGGAAGCATCTTTGTCACAACAGAAAGGTAGTTTGAAAATTGGGCTGGCGACATAACAAAAAACATAACAGGAAGGGAGCCAACAGCTCCCGGGTTTCCCAGGCGGTCACCCATCCAAGTACTAGCCGGGCCCGATGATGCTTAACTTCGGTGATCGGACGAGAACCGGTGTATTCATCATGGTATGGCCGTTGGCGCTCATCTAATGTAGGAGCACGGCAGAATTCGCGTTCGGCTTTTCTCCCAACACACAAAATGTTAGTTTTCGGCCGCATTTAACGAAAGCGCTTCCTTCCGCAACCGCCAGTTCCTCGAGGACGGCGCGGGGAGGCGCGCCCGGCGTCCCAGCAGAGTGACGGCCGAATTGGCGGGCGCACCGCCGCGTGTGTGAGACGCACTGCTGCTCGTTGCACCCCCTGTCATTCGCTGGGCGCGTGCAGCCTTCGACACTAGCGGAGGACGCATCTTGTCCCTGGTGTTCAGCGGAGGGCCTGTGCGGGGTGCGCCAGTGTCGTGCTGGAGGGCCCACTGATAGCGATGTGGGCTTCCTCGCCTCGCCTCGCCTCACACCAGGTGTCTGCGTAGTTTGCAGTGCATTCGCACTATTCCTATCCCTGTCCCTGTCCCCGTCCCGACTTGTCCCGACTTTGCTCGACTGCCGCTCGCTGCCGCTCGGGTCGTGGTCCATATGACAGCGCAAGCACGACAAACGTCTGCGGGACGAGACGAGACGAGACGACTAAGGAATAAATTCGTGGTTACAAATCAAATTTGGAACTCTACACTCCTACACAACAATAGGCGGTACGTATTTCAGAATTCACCTGCCGATTCGTACTGTTTTGTCGTTTTCAAAGTCTTCTTGGCAAACGTGGTTAGCACATTCTCCCTAAAACTGAGTTAATTACTGCATTTTCGTACCATTACAGTAGTTTAAAAGGCTTAAGGAAGCATCTTTGTCACAACAGAAAGGTAGTTTGAAAATTGGGCTGGCGACATAACAAAAAACATAACAGGAAGGGAGCCAACAGCACCCGGGTTTCCCAGGCGGTCACCCATCCAAGTACTAGCCGGGCCCGATGATGCTTAACTTCGGTGATCGGACGAGAACCGGTGTATTCATCATGGTATGGCCGTTGGCGCTCATCTAATGTAGGAGCACGGCAGAATTCGCGTTCCGCTTTTCTCCCAACACACAAAATGTTAGTTTTCGGCCGCATTTGACGAAAGCGCTTCCTTCCGCAACCGCCAGTTCCTCGAGGACGGCGCGGGGAGGCGCGCCCGGCGTCCCAGCAGAGTGACGGCCGAATTGGCGGGCGCACCGCCGCGTGTGTGAGACGCACTGCTGCTCGTTGCACCCCCTGTCATTCGCTGGGCGCGTGCAGCCTTCGACACTAGCGGAGGACGCATCTTGTCCCTGGTGCTCAGCGGAGGGCCTGTGCGGGGTGCGCCAGTGTCGTGCTGGAGGGCCCACTGGTAGCGATGTGGGCTTCCTCGCCTCGCCTCGCCTCACACCAGGTGTCTGCGTAGTTTGCAGTGCATTCGCACCATTCCTATCCCTGTACCTGTCCCCGTCCCGACTTGTCCCGACTTTGCTCGACTGCCGCTCGCTGCCGCTCGGGTCGTGGTCCATATGACAGCGCAAGCACGACAAACGTCTGCGGGACGAGACGAGACGAGACGACTAAGGAATAAATTCGTGGTTACAAATCAAATTTGGAACTCTACACTCCTACACAACAATAGGCGGTACGTATTTCAGAATTCACCTGCCGATTCGTACTGTTTTGTCGTTTTCAAAGTCTTCTTGGCAAACGTGGTTAGCACATTCTCCCTCAAACTGAGTTAATTACTGCATTTTCGTACCATTACAGTAGTTTAAAAGGCTTAAGGAAGCATCTTTGTCACAACAGAAAGGTAGTTTGAAAATTGGGCTGGCGACATAACAAAAAACATAACAGGAAGGGAGCCAACAGCTCCCGGGTTTCCCAGGCGGTCACCCATCCAAGTACTAGCCGGGCCCGATGATGCTTAACTTCGGTGATCGGACGAGAACCGGTGTATTCATCATGGTATGGCCGTTGGCGCTCATCTAATGTAGGAGCACGGCAGAATTCGCGTTCGGCTTTTCTCCCAACACACAAAATGTTAGTTTTCGGCCGCATTTAACGAAAGCGCTTCCTTCCGCAACCGCCAGTTCCTCGAGGACGGCGCGGGGAGGCGCGCCCGGCGTCCCAGCAGAGTGACGGCCGAATTGGCGGGCGCACCGCCGCGTGTGTGAGACGCACTGCTGCTCGTTGCACCCCCTGTCATTCGCTGGGCGCGTGCAGCCTTCGACACTAGCGGAGGACGCATCTTGTCCCTGGTGTTCAGCGGAGGGCCTGTGCGGGGTGCGCCAGTGTCGTGCTGGAGGGCCCACTGATAGCGATGTGGGCTTCCTCGCCTCGCCTCGCCTCACACCAGGTGTCTGCGTAGTTTGCAGTGCATTCGCACTATTCCTATCCCTGTCCCTGTCCCCGTCCCGACTTGTCCCGACTTTGCTCGACTGCCGCTCGCTGCCGCTCGGGTCGTGGTCCATATGACAGCGCAAGCACGACAAACGTCTGCGGGACGAGACGAGACGAGACGACTAAGGAATAAATTCGTGGTTACAAATCAAATTTGGAACTCTACACTCCTACACAACAATAGGCGGTACGTATTTCAGAATTCACCTGCCGATTCGTACTGTTTTGTCGTTTTCAAAGTCTTCTTGGCAAACGTGGTTAGCACATTCTCCCTAAAACTGAGTTAATTACTGCATTTTCGTACCATTACAGTAGTTTAAAAGGCTTAAGGAAGCATCTTTGTCACAACAGAAAGGTAGTTTGAAAATTGGGCTGGCGACATAACAAAAAACATAACAGGAAGGGAGCCAACAGCACCCGGGTTTCCCAGGCGGTCACCCATCCAAGTACTAGCCGGGCCCGATGATGCTTAACTTCGGTGATCGGACGAGAACCGGTGTATTCATCATGGTATGGCCGTTGGCGCTCATCTAATGTAGGAGCACGGCAGAATTCGCGTTCCGCTTTTCTCCCAACACACAAAATGTTAGTTTTCGGCCGCATTTGACGAAAGCGCTTCCTTCCGCAACCGCCAGTTCCTCGAGGACGGCGCGGGGAGGCGCGCCCGGCGTCCCAGCAGAGTGACGGCCGAATTGGCGGGCGCACCGCCGCGTGTGTGAGACGCACTGCTGCTCGTTGCACCCCCTGTCATTCGCTGGGCGCGTGCAGCCTTCGACACTAGCGGAGGACGCATCTTGTCCCTGGTGCTCAGCGGAGGGCCTGTGCGGGGTGCGCCAGTGTCGTGCTGGAGGGCCCACTGGTAGCGATGTGGGCTTCCTCGCCTCGCCTCGCCTCACACCAGGTGTCTGCGTAGTTTGCAGTGCATTCGCACCATTCCTATCCCTGTACCTGTCCCCGTCCCGACTTGTCCCGACTTTGCTCGACTGCCGCTCGCTGCCGCTCGGGTCGTGGTCCATATGACAGCGCAAGCACGACAAACGTCTGCGGGACGAGACGAGACGAGACGACTAAGGAATAAATTCGTGGTTACAAATCAAATTTGGAACTCTACACTCCTACACAACAATAGGCGGTACGTATTTCAGAATTCACCTGCCGATTCGTACTGTTTTGTCGTTTTCAAAGTCTTCTTGGCAAACGTGGTTAGCACATTCTCCCTCAAACTGAGTTAATTACTGCATTTTCGTACCATTACAGTAGTTTAAAAGGCTTAAGGAAGCATCTTTGTCACAACAGAAAGGTAGTTTGAAAATTGGGCTGGCGACATAACAAAAAACATAACAGGAAGGGAGCCAACAGCTCCCGGGTTTCCCAGGCGGTCACCCATCCAAGTACTAGCCGGGCCCGATGATGCTTAACTTCGGTGATCGGACGAGAACCGGTGTATTCATCATGGTATGGCCGTTGGCGCTCATCTAATGTAGGAGCACGGCAGAATTCGCGTTCGGCTTTTCTCCCAACACACAAAATGTTAGTTTTCGGCCGCATTTAACGAAAGCGCTTCCTTCCGCAACCGCCAGTTCCTCGAGGACGGCGCGGGGAGGCGCGCCCGGCGTCCCAGCAGAGTGACGGCCGAATTGGCGGGCGCACCGCCGCGTGTGTGAGACGCACTGCTGCTCGTTGCACCCCCTGTCATTCGCTGGGCGCGTGCAGCCTTCGACACTAGCGGAGGACGCATCTTGTCCCTGGTGTTCAGCGGAGGGCCTGTGCGGGGTGCGCCAGTGTCGTGCTGGAGGGCCCACTGATAGCGATGTGGGCTTCCTCGCCTCGCCTCGCCTCACACCAGGTGTCTGCGTAGTTTGCAGTGCATTCGCACTATTCCTATCCCTGTCCCTGTCCCCGTCCCGACTTGTCCCGACTTTGCTCGACTGCCGCTCGCTGCCGCTCGGGTCGTGGTCCATATGACAGCGCAAGCACGACAAACGTCTGCGGGACGAGACGAGACGAGACGACTAAGGAATAAATTCGTGGTTACAAATCAAATTTGGAACTCTACACTCCTACACAACAATAGGCGGTACGTATTTCAGAATTCACCTGCCGATTCGTACTGTTTTGTCGTTTTCAAAGTCTTCTTGGCAAACGTGGTTAGCACATTCTCCCTAAAACTGAGTTAATTACTGCATTTTCGTACCATTACAGTAGTTTAAAAGGCTTAAGGAAGCATCTTTGTCACAACAGAAAGGTAGTTTGAAAATTGGGCTGGCGACATAACAAAAAACATAACAGGAAGGGAGCCAACAGCACCCGGGTTTCCCAGGCGGTCACCCATCCAAGTACTAGCCGGGCCCGATGATGCTTAACTTCGGTGATCGGACGAGAACCGGTGTATTCATCATGGTATGGCCGTTGGCGCTCATCTAATGTAGGAGCACGGCAGAATTCGCGTTCCGCTTTTCTCCCAACACACAAAATGTTAGTTTTCGGCCGCATTTGACGAAAGCGCTTCCTTCCGCAACCGCCAGTTCCTCGAGGACGGCGCGGGGAGGCGCGCCCGGCGTCCCAGCAGAGTGACGGCCGAATTGGCGGGCGCACCGCCGCGTGTGTGAGACGCACTGCTGCTCGTTGCACCCCCTGTCATTCGCTGGGCGCGTGCAGCCTTCGACACTAGCGGAGGACGCATCTTGTCCCTGGTGCTCAGCGGAGGGCCTGTGCGGGGTGCGCCAGTGTCGTGCTGGAGGGCCCACTGGTAGCGATGTGGGCTTCCTCGCCTCGCCTCGCCTCACACCAGGTGTCTGCGTAGTTTGCAGTGCATTCGCACCATTCCTATCCCTGTACCTGTCCCCGTCCCGACTTGTCCCGACTTTGCTCGACTGCCGCTCGCTGCCGCTCGGGTCGTGGTCCATATGACAGCGCAAGCACGACAAACGTCTGCGGGACGAGACGAGACGAGACGACTAAGGAATAAATTCGTGGTTACAAATCAAATTTGGAACTCTACACTCCTACACAACAATAGGCGGTACGTATTTCAGAATTCACCTGCCGATTCGTACTGTTTTGTCGTTTTCAAAGTCTTCTTGGCAAACGTGGTTAGCACATTCTCCCTCAAACTGAGTTAATTACTGCATTTTCGTACCATTACAGTAGTTTAAAAGGCTTAAGGAAGCATCTTTGTCACAACAGAAAGGTAGTTTGAAAATTGGGCTGGCGACATAACAAAAAACATAACAGGAAGGGAGCCAACAGCTCCCGGGTTTCCCAGGCGGTCACCCATCCAAGTACTAGCCGGGCCCGATGATGCTTAACTTCGGTGATCGGACGAGAACCGGTGTATTCATCATGGTATGGCCGTTGGCGCTCATCTAATGTAGGAGCACGGCAGAATTCGCGTTCGGCTTTTCTCCCAACACACAAAATGTTAGTTTTCGGCCGCATTTAACGAAAGCGCTTCCTTCCGCAACCGCCAGTTCCTCGAGGACGGCGCGGGGAGGCGCGCCCGGCGTCCCAGCAGAGTGACGGCCGAATTGGCGGGCGCACCGCCGCGTGTGTGAGACGCACTGCTGCTCGTTGCACCCCCTGTCATTCGCTGGGCGCGTGCAGCCTTCGACACTAGCGGAGGACGCATCTTGTCCCTGGTGTTCAGCGGAGGGCCTGTGCGGGGTGCGCCAGTGTCGTGCTGGAGGGCCCACTGATAGCGATGTGGGCTTCCTCGCCTCGCCTCGCCTCACACCAGGTGTCTGCGTAGTTTGCAGTGCATTCGCACTATTCCTATCCCTGTCCCTGTCCCCGTCCCGACTTGTCCCGACTTTGCTCGACTGCCGCTCGCTGCCGCTCGGGTCGTGGTCCATATGACAGCGCAAGCACGACAAACGTCTGCGGGACGAGACGAGACGAGACGACTAAGGAATAAATTCGTGGTTACAAATCAAATTTGGAACTCTACACTCCTACACAACAATAGGCGGTACGTATTTCAGAATTCACCTGCCGATTCGTACTGTTTTGTCGTTTTCAAAGTCTTCTTGGCAAACGTGGTTAGCACATTCTCCCTAAAACTGAGTTAATTACTGCATTTTCGTACCATTACAGTAGTTTAAAAGGCTTAAGGAAGCATCTTTGTCACAACAGAAAGGTAGTTTGAAAATTGGGCTGGCGACATAACAAAAAACATAACAGGAAGGGAGCCAACAGCACCCGGGTTTGTCAGGCGGTCACCCATCCAAGTACTAGCCGGGCCCGATGATGCTTAACTTCGGTGATCGGACGAGAACCGGTGTATTCATCATGGTATGGCCGTTGGCGCTCATCTAATGTAGGAGCACGGCAGAATTCGCGTTCCGCTTTTCTCCCAACACACAAAATGTTAGTTTTCGGCCGCATTTGACGAAAGCGCTTCCTTCCGCAACCGCCAGTTCCTCGAGGACGGCGCGGGGAGGCGCGCCCGGCGTCCCAGCAGAGTGACGGCCGAATTGGCGGGCGCACCGCCGCGTGTGTGAGACGCACTGCTGCTCGTTGCACCCCCTGTCATTCGCTGGGCGCGTGCAGCCTTCGACACTAGCGGAGGACGCATCTTGTCCCTGGTGCTCAGCGGAGGGCCTGTGCGGGGTGCGCCAGTGTCGTGCTGGAGGGCCCACTGGTAGCGATGTGGGCTTCCTCGCCTCGCCTCGCCTCACACCAGGTGTCTGCGTAGTTTGCAGTGCATTCGCACCATTCCTATCCCTGTACCTGTCCCCGTCCCGACTTGTCCCGACTTTGCTCGACTGCCGCTCGCTGCCGCTCGGGTCGTGGTCCATATGACAGCGCAAGCACGACAAACGTCTGCGGGACGAGACGAGACGAGACGACTAAGGAATAAATTCGTGGTTACAAATCAAATTTGGAACTCTACACTCCTACACAACAATAGGCGGTACGTATTTCAGAATTCACCTGCCGATTCGTACTGTTTTGTCGTTTTCAAAGTCTTCTTGGCAAACGTGGTTAGCACATTCTCCCTCAAACTGAGTTAATTACTGCATTTTCGTACCATTACAGTAGTTTAAAAGGCTTAAGGAAGCATCTTTGTCACAACAGAAAGGTAGTTTGAAAATTGGGCTGGCGACATAACAAAAAACATAACAGGAAGGGAGCCAACAGCTCCCGGGTTTCCCAGGCGGTCACCCATCCAAGTACTAGCCGGGCCCGATGATGCTTAACTTCGGTGATCGGACGAGAACCGGTGTATTCATCATGGTATGGCCGTTGGCGCTCATCTAATGTAGGAGCACGGCAGAATTCGCGTTCGGCTTTTCTCCCAACACACAAAATGTTAGTTTTCGGCCGCATTTAACGAAAGCGCTTCCTTCCGCAACCGCCAGTTCCTCGAGGACGGCGCGGGGAGGCGCGCCCGGCGTCCCAGCAGAGTGACGGCCGAATTGGCGGGCGCACCGCCGCGTGTGTGAGACGCACTGCTGCTCGTTGCACCCCCTGTCATTCGCTGGGCGCGTGCAGCCTTCGACACTAGCGGAGGACGCATCTTGTCCCTGGTGTTCAGCGGAGGGCCTGTGCGGGGTGCGCCAGTGTCGTGCTGGAGGGCCCACTGATAGCGATGTGGGCTTCCTCGCCTCGCCTCGCCTCACACCAGGTGTCTGCGTAGTTTGCAGTGCATTCGCACTATTCCTATCCCTGTCCCTGTCCCCGTCCCGACTTGTCCCGACTTTGCTCGACTGCCGCTCGCTGCCGCTCGGGTCGTGGTCCATATGACAGCGCAAGCACGACAAACGTCTGCGGGACGAGACGAGACGAGACGACTAAGGAATAAATTCGTGGTTACAAATCAAATTTGGAACTCTACACTCCTACACAACAATAGGCGGTACGTATTTCAGAATTCACCTGCCGATTCGTACTGTTTTGTCGTTTTCAAAGTCTTCTTGGCAAACGTGGTTAGCACATTCTCCCTAAAACTGAGTTAATTACTGCATTTTCGTACCATTACAGTAGTTTAAAAGGCTTAAGGAAGCATCTTTGTCACAACAGAAAGGTAGTTTGAAAATTGGGCTGGCGACATAACAAAAAACATAACAGGAAGGGAGCCAACAGCACCCGGGTTTCCCAGGCGGTCACCCATCCAAGTACTAGCCGGGCCCGATGATGCTTAACTTCGGTGATCGGACGAGAACCGGTGTATTCATCATGGTATGGCCGTTGGCGCTCATCTAATGTAGGAGCACGGCAGAATTCGCGTTCCGCTTTTCTCCCAACACACAAAATGTTAGTTTTCGGCCGCATTTGACGAAAGCGCTTCCTTCCGCAACCGCCAGTTCCTCGAGGACGGCGCGGGGAGGCGCGCCCGGCGTCCCAGCAGAGTGACGGCCGAATTGGCGGGCGCACCGCCGCGTGTGTGAGACGCACTGCTGCTCGTTGCACCCCCTGTCATTCGCTGGGCGCGTGCAGCCTTCGACACTAGCGGAGGACGCATCTTGTCCCTGGTGCTCAGCGGAGGGCCTGTGCGGGGTGCGCCAGTGTCGTGCTGGAGGGCCCACTGGTAGCGATGTGGGCTTCCTCGCCTCGCCTCGCCTCACACCAGGTGTCTGCGTAGTTTGCAGTGCATTCGCACCATTCCTATCCCTGTACCTGTCCCCGTCCCGACTTGTCCCGACTTTGCTCGACTGCCGCTCGCTGCCGCTCGGGTCGTGGTCCATATGACAGCGCAAGCACGACAAACGTCTGCGGGACGAGACGAGACGAGACGACTAAGGAATAAATTCGTGGTTACAAATCAAATTTGGAACTCTACACTCCTACACAACAATAGGCGGTACGTATTTCAGAATTCACCTGCCGATTCGTACTGTTTTGTCGTTTTCAAAGTCTTCTTGGCAAACGTGGTTAGCACATTCTCCCTCAAACTGAGTTAATTACTGCATTTTCGTACCATTACAGTAGTTTAAAAGGCTTAAGGAAGCATCTTTGTCACAACAGAAAGGTAGTTTGAAAATTGGGCTGGCGACATAACAAAAAACATAACAGGAAGGGAGCCAACAGCTCCCGGGTTTCCCAGGCGGTCACCCATCCAAGTACTAGCCGGGCCCGATGATGCTTAACTTCGGTGATCGGACGAGAACCGGTGTATTCATCATGGTATGGCCGTTGGCGCTCATCTAATGTAGGAGCACGGCAGAATTCGCGTTCGGCTTTTCTCCCAACACACAAAATGTTAGTTTTCGGCCGCATTTAACGAAAGCGCTTCCTTCCGCAACCGCCAGTTCCTCGAGGACGGCGCGGGGAGGCGCGCCCGGCGTCCCAGCAGAGTGACGGCCGAATTGGCGGGCGCACCGCCGCGTGTGTGAGACGCACTGCTGCTCGTTGCACCCCCTGTCATTCGCTGGGCGCGTGCAGCCTTCGACACTAGCGGAGGACGCATCTTGTCCCTGGTGTTCAGCGGAGGGCCTGTGCGGGGTGCGCCAGTGTCGTGCTGGAGGGCCCACTGATAGCGATGTGGGCTTCCTCGCCTCGCCTCGCCTCACACCAGGTGTCTGCGTAGTTTGCAGTGCATTCGCACTATTCCTATCCCTGTCCCTGTCCCCGTCCCGACTTGTCCCGACTTTGCTCGACTGCCGCTCGCTGCCGCTCGGGTCGTGGTCCATATGACAGCGCAAGCACGACAAACGTCTGCGGGACGAGACGAGACGAGACGAGACGAGACGACTAAGGAATAAATTCGTGGTTACAAATCAAATTTGGAACTCTACACTCCTACACAACAATAGGCGGTACGTATTTCAGAATTCACCTGCCGATTCGTACTGTTTTGTCGTTTTCAAAGTCTTCTTGGCAAACGTGGTTAGCACATTCTCCCTAAAACTGAGTTAATTACTGCATTTTCGTACCATTACAGTAGTTTAAAAGGCTTAAGGAAGCATCTTTGTCACAACAGAAAGGTAGTTTGAAAATTGGGCTGGCGACATAACAAAAAACATAACAGGAAGGGAGCCAACAGCACCCGGGTTTCCCAGGCGGTCACCCATCCAAGTACTAGCCGGGCCCGATGATGCTTAACTTCGGTGATCGGACGAGAACCGGTGTATTCATCATGGTATGGCCGTTGGCGCTCATCTAATGTAGGAGCACGGCAGAATTCGCGTTCCGCTTTTCTCCCAACACACAAAATGTTAGTTTTCGGCCGCATTTGACGAAAGCGCTTCCTTCCGCAACCGCCAGTTCCTCGAGGACGGCGCGGGGAGGCGCGCCCGGCGTCCCAGCAGAGTGACGGCCGAATTGGCGGGCGCACCGCCGCGTGTGTGAGACGCACTGCTGCTCGTTGCACCCCCTGTCATTCGCTGGGCGCGTGCAGCCTTCGACACTAGCGGAGGACGCATCTTGTCCCTGGTGCTCAGCGGAGGGCCTGTGCGGGGTGCGCCAGTGTCGTGCTGGAGGGCCCACTGGTAGCGATGTGGGCTTCCTCGCCTCGCCTCGCCTCACACCAGGTGTCTGCGTAGTTTGCAGTGCATTCGCACCATTCCTATCCCTGTACCTGTCCCCGTCCCGACTTGTCCCGACTTTGCTCGACTGCCGCTCGCTGCCGCTCGGGTCGTGGTCCATATGACAGCGCAAGCACGACAAACGTCTGCGGGACGCGACGAGACGAGACGACTAAGGAATAAATTCGTGGTTACAAATCAAATTTGGAACTCTACACTCCTACACAACAATAGGCGGTACGTATTTCAGAATTCACCTGCCGATTCGTACTGTTTTGTCGTTTTCAAAGTCTTCTTGGCAAACGTGGTTAGCACATTCTCCCTCAAACTGAGTTAATTACTGCATTTTCGTACCATTACAGTAGTTTAAAAGGCTTAAGGAAGCATCTTTGTCACAACAGAAAGGTAGTTTGAAAATTGGGCTGGCGACATAACAAAAAACATAACAGGAAGGGAGCCAACAGCTCCCGGGTTTCCCAGGCGGTCACCCATCCAAGTACTAATCGGGCCCGATGATGCTTAACTTCGGTGATCGGACGAGAACCGGTGTATTCATCATGGTATGGCCGTTGGCGCTCATCTAATGTAGGAGCACGGCAGAATTCGCGTTCGGCTTTTCTCCCAACACACAAAATGTTAGTTTTCGGCCGCATTTGACGAAAGCGCTTCCTTCCGCAACCGCCAGTTCCTCGAGGACGGCGCGGGGAGGCGCGCCCGGCGTCCCAGCAGAGTGACGGCCGAATTGGCGGGCGCACCGCCGCGTGTGTGAGACGCACTGCTGCTCGTTGCACCCCCTGTCATTCGCTGGGCGCGTGCAGCCTTCGACACTAGCGGAGGACGCATCTTGTCCCTGGTGTTCAGCGGAGGGCCTGTGCGGGGTGCGCCAGTGTCGTGCTGGAGGGCCCACTGATAGCGATGTGGGCTTCCTCGCCTCGCCTCGCCTCACACCAGGTGTCTGCGTAGTTTGCAGTGCATTCGCACTATTCCTATCCCTGTCCCTGTCCCCGTCCCGACTTGTCCCGACTTTGCTCGACTGCCGCTCGCTGCCGCTCGGGTCGTGGTCCATATGACAGCGCAAGCACGACAAACGTCTGCGGGACGAGACGAGACGAGACGAGACGACTAAGGAATAAATTCGTGGTTACAAATCAAATTTGGAACTCTACACTCCTACACAACAATAGGCGGTGACGTATTTCAGAAATCACCTGCCGATTCGTACTGTTTTGTCGTTTTCAAAGTCTTCTTGGCAAACTTGGTTAGCACATTCTCCCTCAAACTGAGTTAATTACTGCATTTTCGTACCATTACAGTAGTTTAAAAGGCTTAAGGAAGCATCTTTGTCACAACAGAAAGGTAGTTTGAAAATTGGGCTGGCGACATAACAAAAAAAAAAAAAAAACAGGAATGGAGCCAACAGCACCCGGGTTTGTCAGGCGGTCACCCATCCAAGTACTAGCCGGGCCCGATGATGCTTAACTTCGGTGATCGGACGAGAACCGGTGTATTCATCATGGTATGGCCGTTGGCGCTCATCTAATGTAGGAGCACGGCAGAATTCGCGTTCGGCTTTTCTCCCAACACACAAAATGTTAGTTTTCGGCCGCATTTGACGAAAGCGCTTCCTTCCGCAACCGCCAGTTCCTCGAGGACGGCGCGGGGAGGCGCGCCCGGCGTCCCAGCAGAGTGACGGCCGAATTGGCGGGCGCACCGCCGCGTGTGTGAGACGCACTGCTGCTCGTTGCACCCCCTGTCATTCGCTGGGCGCGTGCAGCCTTCGACACTAGCGGAGGACGCATCTTGTCCCTGGTGTTCAGCGGAGGGCCTGTGCGGGGTGTGGCAGTGTCGTGCTGGAGGGCCCACTGGTAGCGATGTGGGCTTCCTCGCCTCGCCTCGCCTCACACCAGGTGTCTGCGTAGTTTGCAGTGCATTCGCACTATTCCTATCCCTGTCCCTGTCCCGACTTTGCTCGACTGCCGCTCGCTGCCGCTCGGGTCGTGGTCCATATGACAGCGCAAGCACGAAAAACGTCTGCGGGACGAGACGAGACGAGACGAGACGAGACGACTAAGGAATAAACTCGTGGTTACAAATCAAATTTGGAACTCTACACTCCTACACAACAATAGGCGGTGACGTATTTCAGAAATCACCTGCCGATTCGTACTGTTTTGTCGTTTTCAAAGTCTTCTTGGCAAACTTGGTTAGCACATTCTCCCTCAAACTGAGTTAATTACTGCATTTTCGTACCATTACAGTAGTTTAAAAGGCTTAAGGAAGCATCTTTGTCACAACAGAAAGGTAGTTTGAAAATTGGGCTGGCGACATAACAAAAAACATAACAGGAAGGGAGCCAACAGCACCCGGGTTTGTCAGGCGGTCACCCATCCAAGTACTAGCCGGGCCCGATGATGCTTAACTTCGGTGATCGGACGAGAACCGGTGTATTCATCATGGTATGGCCGTTGGCGCTCATCTAATGTAGGAGCACGGCAGAATTCGCGTTCCGCTTTTCTCCCAACACACAAAATGTTAGTTTTCGGCCGCATTTGACGAAAGCGCTTCCTTCCGCAACCGCCAGTTCCTCGAGGACGGCGCGGGGAGGCGCGCCCGGCGTCCCAGCAGAGTGACGGCCGAATTGGCGGGCGCACCGCCGCGTGTGTGAGACGCACTGCTGCTCGTTGCACCCCCTGTCATTCGCTGGGCGCGTGCAGCCTTCGACACTAGCGGAGGACGCATCTTGTCCCTGGTGCTCAGCGGAGGGCCTGTGCGGGGTGCGCCAGTGTCGTGCTGGAGGGCCCACTGGTAGCGATGTGGGCTTCCTCGCCTCGCCTCGCCTCACACCAGGTGTCTGCGTAGTTTGCAGTGCATTCGCACCATTCCTATCCCTGTACCTGTCCCCGTCCCGACTTGTCCCGACTTTGCTCGACTGCCGCTCGCTGCCGCTCGGGTCGTGGTCCATATGACAGCGCAAGCACGACAAACGTCTGCGGGACGAGACGAGACGAGACGACTAAGGAATAAATTCGTGGTTACAAATCAAATTTGGAACTCTACACTCCTACACAACAATAGGCGGTACGTATTTCAGAATTCACCTGCCGATTCGTACTGTTTTGTCGTTTTCAAAGTCTTCTTGGCAAACGTGGTTAGCACATTCTCCCTCAAACTGAGTTAATTACTGCATTTTCGTACCATTACAGTAGTTTAAAAGGCTTAAGGAAGCATCTTTGTCACAACAGAAAGGTAGTTTGAAAATTGGGCTGGCGACATAACAAAAAACATAACAGGAAGGGAGCCAACAGCTCCCGGGTTTCCCAGGCGGTCACCCATCCAAGTACTAGCCGGGCCCGATGATGCTTAACTTCGGTGATCGGACGAGAACCGGTGTATTCATCATGGTATGGCCGTTGGCGCTCATCTAATGTAGGAGCACGGCAGAATTCGCGTTCGGCTTTTCTCCCAACACACAAAATGTTAGTTTTCGGCCGCATTTAACGAAAGCGCTTCCTTCCGCAACCGCCAGTTCCTCGAGGACGGCGCGGGGAGGCGCGCCCGGCGTCCCAGCAGAGTGACGGCCGAATTGGCGGGCGCACCGCCGCGTGTGTGAGACGCACTGCTGCTCGTTGCACCCCCTGTCATTCGCTGGGCGCGTGCAGCCTTCGACACTAGCGGAGGACGCATCTTGTCCCTGGTGTTCAGCGGAGGGCCTGTGCGGGGTGCGCCAGTGTCGTGCTGGAGGGCCCACTGATAGCGATGTGGGCTTCCTCGCCTCGCCTCGCCTCACACCAGGTGTCTGCGTAGTTTGCAGTGCATTCGCACTATTCCTATCCCTGTCCCTGTCCCCGTCCCGACTTGTCCCGACTTTGCTCGACTGCCGCTCGCTGCCGCTCGGGTCGTGGTCCATATGACAGCGCAAGCACGACAAACGTCTGCGGGACGAGACGAGACGAGACGACTAAGGAATAAATTCGTGGTTACAAATCAAATTTGGAACTCTACACTCCTACACAACAATAGGCGGTACGTATTTCAGAATTCACCTGCCGATTCGTACTGTTTTGTCGTTTTCAAAGTCTTCTTGGCAAACGTGGTTAGCACATTCTCCCTAAAACTGAGTTAATTACTGCATTTTCGTACCATTACAGTAGTTTAAAAGGCTTAAGGAAGCATCTTTGTCACAACAGAAAGGTAGTTTGAAAATTGGGCTGGCGACATAACAAAAAACATAACAGGAAGGGAGCCAACAGCACCCGGGTTTCCCAGGCGGTCACCCATCCAAGTACTAGCCGGGCCCGATGATGCTTAACTTCGGTGATCGGACGAGAACCGGTGTATTCATCATGGTATGGCCGTTGGCGCTCATCTAATGTAGGAGCACGGCAGAATTCGCGTTCCGCTTTTCTCCCAACACACAAAATGTTAGTTTTCGGCCGCATTTGACGAAAGCGCTTCCTTCCGCAACCGCCAGTTCCTCGAGGACGGCGCGGGGAGGCGCGCCCGGCGTCCCAGCAGAGTGACGGCCGAATTGGCGGGCGCACCGCCGCGTGTGTGAGACGCACTGCTGCTCGTTGCACCCCCTGTCATTCGCTGGGCGCGTGCAGCCTTCGACACTAGCGGAGGACGCATCTTGTCCCTGGTGCTCAGCGGAGGGCCTGTGCGGGGTGCGCCAGTGTCGTGCTGGAGGGCCCACTGGTAGCGATGTGGGCTTCCTCGCCTCGCCTCGCCTCACACCAGGTGTCTGCGTAGTTTGCAGTGCATTCGCACCATTCCTATCCCTGTACCTGTCCCCGTCCCGACTTGTCCCGACTTTGCTCGACTGCCGCTCGCTGCCGCTCGGGTCGTGGTCCATATGACAGCGCAAGCACGACAAACGTCTGCGGGACGAGACGAGACGAGACGACTAAGGAATAAATTCGTGGTTACAAATCAAATT
The DNA here is from genome assembly GCF_023864275.1 of Schistocerca cancellata. Classification (NCBI taxonomy): domain Eukaryota; kingdom Metazoa; phylum Arthropoda; class Insecta; order Orthoptera; family Acrididae; genus Schistocerca; species Schistocerca cancellata. The sequence continues at coordinate 165,298 of NW_026046716.1, read as the reverse complement.
TGGAACTCTACACTCCTACACAACAATAGGCGGTACGTATTTCAGAATTCACCTGCCGATTCGTACTGTTTTGTCGTTTTCAAAGTCTTCTTGGCAAACGTGGTTAGCACATTCTCCCTCAAACTGAGTTAATTACTGCATTTTCGTACCATTACAGTAGTTTAAAAGGCTTAAGGAAGCATCTTTGTCACAACAGAAAGGTAGTTTGAAAATTGGGCTGGCGACATAACAAAAAACATAACAGGAAGGGAGCCAACAGCTCCCGGGTTTCCCAGGCGGTCACCCATCCAAGTACTAGCCGGGCCCGATGATGCTTAACTTCGGTGATCGGACGAGAACCGGTGTATTCATCATGGTATGGCCGTTGGCGCTCATCTAATGTAGGAGCACGGCAGAATTCGCGTTCGGCTTTTCTCCCAACACACAAAATGTTAGTTTTCGGCCGCATTTAACGAAAGCGCTTCCTTCCGCAACCGCCAGTTCCTCGAGGACGGCGCGGGGAGGCGCGCCCGGCGTCCCAGCAGAGTGACGGCCGAATTGGCGGGCGCACCGCCGCGTGTGTGAGACGCACTGCTGCTCGTTGCACCCCCTGTCATTCGCTGGGCGCGTGCAGCCTTCGACACTAGCGGAGGACGCATCTTGTCCCTGGTGTTCAGCGGAGGGCCTGTGCGGGGTGCGCCAGTGTCGTGCTGGAGGGCCCACTGATAGCGATGTGGGCTTCCTCGCCTCGCCTCGCCTCACACCAGGTGTCTGCGTAGTTTGCAGTGCATTCGCACTATTCCTATCCCTGTCCCTGTCCCCGTCCCGACTTGTCCCGACTTTGCTCGACTGCCGCTCGCTGCCGCTCGGGTCGTGGTCCATATGACAGCGCAAGCACGACAAACGTCTGCGGGACGAGACGAGACGAGACGACTAAGGAATAAATTCGTGGTTACAAATCAAATTTGGAACTCTACACTCCTACACAACAATAGGCGGTACGTATTTCAGAATTCACCTGCCGATTCGTACTGTTTTGTCGTTTTCAAAGTCTTCTTGGCAAACGTGGTTAGCACATTCTCCCTAAAACTGAGTTAATTACTGCATTTTCGTACCATTACAGTAGTTTAAAAGGCTTAAGGAAGCATCTTTGTCACAACAGAAAGGTAGTTTGAAAATTGGGCTGGCGACATAACAAAAAACATAACAGGAAGGGAGCCAACAGCACCCGGGTTTCCCAGGCGGTCACCCATCCAAGTACTAGCCGGGCCCGATGATGCTTAACTTCGGTGATCGGACGAGAACCGGTGTATTCATCATGGTATGGCCGTTGGCGCTCATCTAATGTAGGAGCACGGCAGAATTCGCGTTCCGCTTTTCTCCCAACACACAAAATGTTAGTTTTCGGCCGCATTTGACGAAAGCGCTTCCTTCCGCAACCGCCAGTTCCTCGAGGACGGCGCGGGGAGGCGCGCCCGGCGTCCCAGCAGAGTGACGGCCGAATTGGCGGGCGCACCGCCGCGTGTGTGAGACGCACTGCTGCTCGTTGCACCCCCTGTCATTCGCTGGGCGCGTGCAGCCTTCGACACTAGCGGAGGACGCATCTTGTCCCTGGTGCTCAGCGGAGGGCCTGTGCGGGGTGCGCCAGTGTCGTGCTGGAGGGCCCACTGGTAGCGATGTGGGCTTCCTCGCCTCGCCTCGCCTCACACCAGGTGTCTGCGTAGTTTGCAGTGCATTCGCACCATTCCTATCCCTGTACCTGTCCCCGTCCCGACTTGTCCCGACTTTGCTCGACTGCCGCTCGCTGCCGCTCGGGTCGTGGTCCATATGACAGCGCAAGCACGACAAACGTCTGCGGGACGAGACGAGACGAGACGACTAAGGAATAAATTCGTGGTTACAAATCAAATTTGGAACTCTACACTCCTACACAACAATAGGCGGTACGTATTTCAGAATTCACCTGCCGATTCGTACTGTTTTGTCGTTTTCAAAGTCTTCTTGGCAAACGTGGTTAGCACATTCTCCCTCAAACTGAGTTAATTACTGCATTTTCGTACCATTACAGTAGTTTAAAAGGCTTAAGGAAGCATCTTTGTCACAACAGAAAGGTAGTTTGAAAATTGGGCTGGCGACATAACAAAAAACATAACAGGAAGGGAGCCAACAGCTCCCGGGTTTCCCAGGCGGTCACCCATCCAAGTACTAGCCGGGCCCGATGATGCTTAACTTCGGTGATCGGACGAGAACCGGTGTATTCATCATGGTATGGCCGTTGGCGCTCATCTAATGTAGGAGCACGGCAGAATTCGCGTTCGGCTTTTCTCCCAACACACAAAATGTTAGTTTTCGGCCGCATTTAACGAAAGCGCTTCCTTCCGCAACCGCCAGTTCCTCGAGGACGGCGCGGGGAGGCGCGCCCGGCGTCCCAGCAGAGTGACGGCCGAATTGGCGGGCGCACCGCCGCGTGTGTGAGACGCACTGCTGCTCGTTGCACCCCCTGTCATTCGCTGGGCGCGTGCAGCCTTCGACACTAGCGGAGGACGCATCTTGTCCCTGGTGTTCAGCGGAGGGCCTGTGCGGGGTGCGCCAGTGTCGTGCTGGAGGGCCCACTGATAGCGATGTGGGCTTCCTCGCCTCGCCTCGCCTCACACCAGGTGTCTGCGTAGTTTGCAGTGCATTCGCACTATTCCTATCCCTGTCCCTGTCCCCGTCCCGACTTGTCCCGACTTTGCTCGACTGCCGCTCGCTGCCGCTCGGGTCGTGGTCCATATGACAGCGCAAGCACGACAAACGTCTGCGGGACGAGACGAGACGAGACGACTAAGGAATAAATTCGTGGTTACAAATCAAATTTGGAACTCTACACTCCTACACAACAATAGGCGGTACGTATTTCAGAATTCACCTGCCGATTCGTACTGTTTTGTCGTTTTCAAAGTCTTCTTGGCAAACGTGGTTAGCACATTCTCCCTAAAACTGAGTTAATTACTGCATTTTCGTACCATTACAGTAGTTTAAAAGGCTTAAGGAAGCATCTTTGTCACAACAGAAAGGTAGTTTGAAAATTGGGCTGGCGACATAACAAAAAACATAACAGGAAGGGAGCCAACAGCACCCGGGTTTGTCAGGCGGTCACCCATCCAAGTACTAGCCGGGCCCGATGATGCTTAACTTCGGTGATCGGACGAGAACCGGTGTATTCATCATGGTATGGCCGTTGGCGCTCATCTAATGTAGGAGCACGGCAGAATTCGCGTTCCGCTTTTCTCCCAACACACAAAATGTTAGTTTTCGGCCGCATTTGACGAAAGCGCTTCCTTCCGCAACCGCCAGTTCCTCGAGGACGGCGCGGGGAGGCGCGCCCGGCGTCCCAGCAGAGTGACGGCCGAATTGGCGGGCGCACCGCCGCGTGTGTGAGACGCACTGCTGCTCGTTGCACCCCCTGTCATTCGCTGGGCGCGTGCAGCCTTCGACACTAGCGGAGGACGCATCTTGTCCCTGGTGCTCAGCGGAGGGCCTGTGCGGGGTGCGCCAGTGTCGTGCTGGAGGGCCCACTGGTAGCGATGTGGGCTTCCTCGCCTCGCCTCGCCTCACACCAGGTGTCTGCGTAGTTTGCAGTGCATTCGCACCATTCCTATCCCTGTACCTGTCCCCGTCCCGACTTGTCCCGACTTTGCTCGACTGCCGCTCGCTGCCGCTCGGGTCGTGGTCCATATGACAGCGCAAGCACGACAAACGTCTGCGGGACGAGACGAGACGAGACGACTAAGGAATAAATTCGTGGTTACAAATCAAATTTGGAACTCTACACTCCTACACAACAATAGGCGGTACGTATTTCAGAATTCACCTGCCGATTCGTACTGTTTTGTCGTTTTCAAAGTCTTCTTGGCAAACGTGGTTAGCACATTCTCCCTCAAACTGAGTTAATTACTGCATTTTCGTACCATTACAGTAGTTTAAAAGGCTTAAGGAAGCATCTTTGTCACAACAGAAAGGTAGTTTGAAAATTGGGCTGGCGACATAACAAAAAACATAACAGGAAGGGAGCCAACAGCTCCCGGGTTTCCCAGGCGGTCACCCATCCAAGTACTAGCCGGGCCCGATGATGCTTAACTTCGGTGATCGGACGAGAACCGGTGTATTCATCATGGTATGGCCGTTGGCGCTCATCTAATGTAGGAGCACGGCAGAATTCGCGTTCGGCTTTTCTCCCAACACACAAAATGTTAGTTTTCGGCCGCATTTAACGAAAGCGCTTCCTTCCGCAACCGCCAGTTCCTCGAGGACGGCGCGGGGAGGCGCGCCCGGCGTCCCAGCAGAGTGACGGCCGAATTGGCGGGCGCACCGCCGCGTGTGTGAGACGCACTGCTGCTCGTTGCACCCCCTGTCATTCGCTGGGCGCGTGCAGCCTTCGACACTAGCGGAGGACGCATCTTGTCCCTGGTGTTCAGCGGAGGGCCTGTGCGGGGTGCGCCAGTGTCGTGCTGGAGGGCCCACTGATAGCGATGTGGGCTTCCTCGCCTCGCCTCGCCTCACACCAGGTGTCTGCGTAGTTTGCAGTGCATTCGCACTATTCCTATCCCTGTCCCTGTCCCCGTCCCGACTTGTCCCGACTTTGCTCGACTGCCGCTCGCTGCCGCTCGGGTCGTGGTCCATATGACAGCGCAAGCACGACAAACGTCTGCGGGACGAGACGAGACGAGACGACTAAGGAATAAATTCGTGGTTACAAATCAAATTTGGAACTCTACACTCCTACACAACAATAGGCGGTACGTATTTCAGAATTCACCTGCCGATTCGTACTGTTTTGTCGTTTTCAAAGTCTTCTTGGCAAACGTGGTTAGCACATTCTCCCTAAAACTGAGTTAATTACTGCATTTTCGTACCATTACAGTAGTTTAAAAGGCTTAAGGAAGCATCTTTGTCACAACAGAAAGGTAGTTTGAAAATTGGGCTGGCGACATAACAAAAAACATAACAGGAAGGGAGCCAACAGCACCCGGGTTTCCCAGGCGGTCACCCATCCAAGTACTAGCCGGGCCCGATGATGCTTAACTTCGGTGATCGGACGAGAACCGGTGTATTCATCATGGTATGGCCGTTGGCGCTCATCTAATGTAGGAGCACGGCAGAATTCGCGTTCCGCTTTTCTCCCAACACACAAAATGTTAGTTTTCGGCCGCATTTGACGAAAGCGCTTCCTTCCGCAACCGCCAGTTCCTCGAGGACGGCGCGGGGAGGCGCGCCCGGCGTCCCAGCAGAGTGACGGCCGAATTGGCGGGCGCACCGCCGCGTGTGTGAGACGCACTGCTGCTCGTTGCACCCCCTGTCATTCGCTGGGCGCGTGCAGCCTTCGACACTAGCGGAGGACGCATCTTGTCCCTGGTGCTCAGCGGAGGGCCTGTGCGGGGTGCGCCAGTGTCGTGCTGGAGGGCCCACTGGTAGCGATGTGGGCTTCCTCGCCTCGCCTCGCCTCACACCAGGTGTCTGCGTAGTTTGCAGTGCATTCGCACCATTCCTATCCCTGTACCTGTCCCCGTCCCGACTTGTCCCGACTTTGCTCGACTGCCGCTCGCTGCCGCTCGGGTCGTGGTCCATATGACAGCGCAAGCACGACAAACGTCTGCGGGACGAGACGAGACGAGACGACTAAGGAATAAATTCGTGGTTACAAATCAAATTTGGAACTCTACACTCCTACACAACAATAGGCGGTACGTATTTCAGAATTCACCTGCCGATTCGTACTGTTTTGTCGTTTTCAAAGTCTTCTTGGCAAACGTGGTTAGCACATTCTCCCTCAAACTGAGTTAATTACTGCATTTTCGTACCATTACAGTAGTTTAAAAGGCTTAAGGAAGCATCTTTGTCACAACAGAAAGGTAGTTTGAAAATTGGGCTGGCGACATAACAAAAAACATAACAGGAAGGGAGCCAACAGCACCCGGGTTTCCCAGGCGGTCACCCATCCAAGTACTAGCCGGGCCCGATGATGCTTAACTTCGGTGATCGGACGAGAACCGGTGTATTCATCATGGTATGGCCGTTGGCGCTCATCTAATGTAGGAGCACGGCAGAATTCGCGTTCCGCTTTTCTCCCAACACACAAAATGTTAGTTTTCGGCCGCATTTGACGAAAGCGCTTCCTTCCGCAACCGCCAGTTCCTCGAGGACGGCGCGGGGAGGCGCGCCCGGCGTCCCAGCAGAGTGACGGCCGAATTGGCGGGCGCACCGCCGCGTGTGTGAGACGCACTGCTGCTCGTTGCACCCCCTGTCATTCGCTGGGCGCGTGCAGCCTTCGACACTAGCGGAGGACGCATCTTGTCCCTGGTGCTCAGCGGAGGGCCTGTGCGGGGTGCGCCAGTGTCGTGCTGGAGGGCCCACTGGTAGCGATGTGGGCTTCCTCGCCTCGCCTCGCCTCACACCAGGTGTCTGCGTAGTTTGCAGTGCATTCGCACCATTCCTATCCCTGTACCTGTCCCCGTCCCGACTTGTCCCGACTTTGCTCGACTGCCGCTCGCTGCCGCTCGGGTCGTGGTCCATATGACAGCGCAAGCACGACAAACGTCTGCGGGACGCGACGAGACGAGACGACTAAGGAATAAATTCGTGGTTACAAATCAAATTTGGAACTCTACACTCCTACACAACAATAGGCGGTACGTATTTCAGAATTCACCTGCCGATTCGTACTGTTTTGTCGTTTTCAAAGTCTTCTTGGCAAACGTGGTTAGCACATTCTCCCTCAAACTGAGTTAATTACTGCATTTTCGTACCATTACAGTAGTTTAAAAGGCTTAAGGAAGCATCTTTGTCACAACAGAAAGGTAGTTTGAAAATTGGGCTGGCGACATAACAAAAAACATAACAGGAAGGGAGCCAACAGCTCCCGGGTTTCCCAGGCGGTCACCCATCCAAGTACTAATCGGGCCCGATGATGCTTAACTTCGGTGATCGGACGAGAACCGGTGTATTCATCATGGTATGGCCGTTGGCGCTCATCTAATGTAGGAGCACGGCAGAATTCGCGTTCGGCTTTTCTCCCAACACACAAAATGTTAGTTTTCGGCCGCATTTGACGAAAGCGCTTCCTTCCGCAACCGCCAGTTCCTCGAGGACGGCGCGGGGAGGCGCGCCCGGCGTCCCAGCAGAGTGACGGCCGAATTGGCGGGCGCACCGCCGCGTGTGTGAGACGCACTGCTGCTCGTTGCACCCCCTGTCATTCGCTGGGCGCGTGCAGCCTTCGACACTAGCGGAGGACGCATCTTGTCCCTGGTGTTCAGCGGAGGGCCTGTGCGGGGTGCGCCAGTGTCGTGCTGGAGGGCCCACTGATAGCGATGTGGGCTTCCTCGCCTCGCCTCGCCTCACACCAGGTGTCTGCGTAGTTTGCAGTGCATTCGCACTATTCCTATCCCTGTCCCTGTCCCCGTCCCGACTTGTCCCGACTTTGCTCGACTGCCGCTCGCTGCCGCTCGGGTCGTGGTCCATATGACAGCGCAAGCACGACAAACGTCTGCGGGACGAGACGAGACGAGACGAGACGACTAAGGAATAAATTCGTGGTTACAAATCAAATTTGGAACTCTACACTCCTACACAACAATAGGCGGTGACGTATTTCAGAAATCACCTGCCGATTCGTACTGTTTTGTCGTTTTCAAAGTCTTCTTGGCAAACTTGGTTAGCACATTCTCCCTCAAACTGAGTTAATTACTGCATTTTCGTACCATTACAGTAGTTTAAAAGGCTTAAGGAAGCATCTTTGTCACAACAGAAAGGTAGTTTGAAAATTGGGCTGGCGACATAACAAAAAAAAAAAAAAAACAGGAATGGAGCCAACAGCACCCGGGTTTGTCAGGCGGTCACCCATCCAAGTACTAGCCGGGCCCGATGATGCTTAACTTCGGTGATCGGACGAGAACCGGTGTATTCATCATGGTATGGCCGTTGGCGCTCATCTAATGTAGGAGCACGGCAGAATTCGCGTTCCGCTTTTCTCCCAACACACAAAATGTTAGTTTTCGGCCGCATTTGACGAAAGCGCTTCCTTCCGCAACCGCCAGTTCCTCGAGGACGGCGCGGGGAGGCGCGCCCGGCGTCCCAGCAGAGTGACGGCCGAATTGGCGGGCGCACCGCCGCGTGTGTGAGACGCACTGCTGCTCGTTGCACCCCCTGTCATTCGCTGGGCGCGTGCAGCCTTCGACACTAGCGGAGGACGCATCTTGTCCCTGGTGTTCAGCGGAGGGCCTGTGCGGGGTGCGCCAGTGTCGTGCTGGAGGGCCCACTGATAGCGATGTGGGCTTCCTCGCCTCGCCTCGCCTCACACCAGGTGTCTGCGTAGTTTGCAGTGCATTCGCACTATTCCTATCCCTGTCCCTGTCCCCGTCCCGACTTGTCCCGACTTTGCTCGACTGCCGCTCGCTGCCGCTCGGGTCGTGGTCCATATGACAGCGCAAGCACGACAAACGTCTGCGGGACGAGACGAGACGAGACGAGACGAGACGACTAAGGAATAAATTCGTGGTTACAAATCAAATTTGGAACTCTACACTCCTACACAACAATAGGCGGTGACGTATTTCAGAAATCACCTGCCGATTCGTACTGTTTTGTCGTTTTCAAAGTCTTCTTGGCAAACTTGGTTAGCACATTCTCCCTCAAACTGAGTTAATTACTGCATTTTCGTACCATTACAGTAGTTTAAAAGGCTTAAGGAAGCATCTTTGTCACAACAGAAAGGTAGTTTGAAAATTGGGCTGGCGACATAACAAAAAAAAAAAAAAAACAGGAATGGAGCCAACAGCACCCGGGTTTGTCAGGCGGTCACCCATCCAAGTACTAGCCGGGCCCGATGATGCTTAACTTCGGTGATCGGACGAGAACCGGTGTATTCATCATGGTATGGCCGTTGGCGCTCATCTAATGTAGGAGCACGGCAGAATTCGCGTTCGGCTTTTCTCCCAACACACAAAATGTTAGTTTTCGGCCGCATTTGACGAAAGCGCTTCCTTCCGCAACCGCCAGTTCCTCGAGGACGGCGCGGGGAGGCGCGCCCGGCGTCCCAGCAGAGTGACGGCCGAATTGGCGGGCGCACCGCCGCGTGTGTGAGACGCACTGCTGCTCGTTGCACCCCCTGTCATTCGCTGGGCGCGTGCAGCCTTCGACACTAGCGGAGGACGCATCTTGTCCTTGGTGTTCAGCGGAGGGCCTGTGCGGGGTGCGCCAGTGTCGTGCTGGAGGGCCCACTGGTAGCGATGTGGGCTTCCTCGAATCGCCTCGCCTCACACCAGGTGTCTGCGTAGTTTGCAGTGCATTCGCACTATTCCTATCCCTGTCCCTGTCCCCGTCCCGACTTGTCCCGACTTTGCTCGACTGCCGCTCGCTGCCGCTCGGGTCGTGGTCCATATGACAGCGCAAGCACGACAAACGTCTGCGGGACGAGACGAGACGAGACGAGACGAGACGAGACGACTAAGGAATAAATTCGTGGTTACAAATCAAATTTGGAACTCTACACTCCTACACAACAATAGGCGGTGACGTATTTCAGAAATCACCTGCCGATTCGTACTGTTTTGTCGTTTTCAAAGTCTTCTTGGCAAACTTGGTTAGCACATTCTCCCTCAAACTGAGTTAATTACTGCATTTTCGTACCATTACAGTAGTTTAAAAGGCTTAAGGAAGCATCTTTGTCACAACAGAAAGGTAGTTTGAAAATTGGGCTGGCGACATAACAAAAAAAAAAAAAAAAAAACAGGAATGGAGCCAACAGCACCCGGGTTTCCCAGGCGGTCACCCATCCAAGTACTAGCCGGGCCCGATGATGCTTAACTTCGGTGATCGGACGAGAACCGGTGTATTCATCATGGTATGGCCGTTGGCGCTCATCTAATGTAGGAGCACGGCAGAATTCGCGTTCCGCTTTTCTCCCAACACACAAAATGTTAGTTTTCGGCCGCATTTGACGAAAGCGCTTCCTTCCGCAACCGCCAGTTCCTCGAGGACGGCGCGGGGAGGCGCGCCCGGCGTCCCAGCAGAGTGACGGCCGAATTGGCGGGCGCACCGCCGCGTGTGTGAGACGCACTGCTGCTCGTTGCACCCCCTGTCATTCGCTGGGCGCGTGCAGCCTTCGACACTAGCGGAGGACGCATCTTGTCCCTGGAGTTCAGCGGAGGGCCTGTGCGGGGTGCGCCAGTGTCGTGCTGGAGGGCCCACTGATAGCGATGTGGGCTTCCTCGCCTCGCCTCGCCTCACACCAGGTGTCTGCGTAGTTTGCAGTGCATTCGCACTATTCCTATCCCTGTCCCTGTCCCCGTCCCGACTTGTCCCGACTTTGCTCGACTGCCGCTCGCTGCCGCTCGGGTCGTGGTCCATATGACAGCGCAAGCACGACAAACGTCTGCGGGACGAGACGAGACGAGACGACTAAGGAATAAATTCGTGGTTACAAATCAAATTTGGAACTCTACACTCCTACACAACAATAGGCGGTACGTATTTCAGAATTCACCTGCCGATTCGTACTGTTTTGTCGTTTTCAAAGTCTTCTTGGCTAACGTGGTTAGCACATTCTCCCTCAAACTGAGTTAATTACTGCATTTTCGTACCATTACAGTAGTTTAAAAGGCTTAAGGAAGCATCTTTGTCACAACAGAAAGGTAGTTTGAAAATTGGGCTGGCGACATAACAAAAAACATAACAGGAAGGGAGCCAACAGCTCCCGGGTTTCCCAGGCGGTCACCCATCCAAGTACTAGCCGGGCCCGATGATGCTTAACTTCGGTGATCGGACGAGAACCGGTGTATTCATCATGGTATGGCCGTTGGCGCTCATCTAATGTAGGAGCACGGCAGAATTCGCGTTCGGCTTTTCTCCCAACACACAAAATGTTAGTTTTCGGCCGCATTTGACGAAAGCGCTTCCTTCCGCAACCGCCAGTTCCTCGAGGACGGCGCGGGGAGGCGCGCCCGGCGTCCCAGCAGAGTGACGGCCGAATTGGCGGGCGCACCGCCGCGTGTGTGAGACGCACTGCTGCTCGTTGCACCCCCTGTCATTCGCTGGGCGCGTGCAGCCTTCGACACTAGCGGAGGACGCATCTTGTCCCTGGAGTTCAGCGGAGGGCCTGTGCGGGGTGCGCCAGTGTCGTGCTGGAGGGCCCACTGATAGCGATGTGGGCTTCCTCGCCTCGCCTCGCCTCACACCAGGTGTCTGCGTAGTTTGCAGTGCATTCGCACTATTCCTATCCCTGTCCCTGTCCCCGTCCCGACTTGTCCCGACTTTGCTCGACTGCCGCTCGCTGCCGCTCGGGTCGTGGTCCATATGACAGCGCAAGCACGACAAACGTCTGCGGGACGAGACGAGACGAGACGAGACGAGACGACTAAGGAATAAATTCGTGGTTACAAATCAAATTTGGAACTCTACACTCCTACACAACAATAGGCGGTACGTATTTCAGAATTCACCTGCCGATTCGTACTGTTTTGTCGTTTTCAAAGTCTTCTTGGCAAACGTGGTTAGCACATTCTCCCTCAAACTGAGTTAATTACTGCATTTTCGTACCATTACAGTAGTTTAAAAGGCTTAAGGAAGCATCTTTGTCACAACAGAAAGGTAGTTTGAAAATTGGGCTGGCGACATAACAAAAAACATAACAGGAAGGGAGCCAACAGCACCCGGGTTTCCCAGGCGGTCACCCATCCAAGTACTAGCCGGGCCTGATGATGCTTAACTTCGGTGATCGGACGAGAACCGGTGTATTCATCATGGTATGGCCGTTGGCGCTCATCTAATGTTGGAGCACGGCAGAATTCGCGTTCCGCTTTTCTCCCAACACACAAAATGTTAGTTTTCGGCCGCATTTGACGAAAGCGCTTCCTTCCGCAACCGCCAGTTCCTCGAGGACGGCGCGGGGAGGCGCGCCCGGCGTCCCAGCAGAGTGACGGCCGAATTGGCGGGCGCACCGCCGCGTGTGTGAGACGCACTGCTGCTCGTTGCACCCCCTGTCATTCGCTGGGCGCGTGCAGCCTTCGACACTAGCGGAGGACGCATCTTGTCCCTGGTGCTCAGCGGAGGGCCTGTGCGGGGTGCGCCAGTGTCGTGCTGGAGGGCCCACTGGTAGCGATGTGGGCTTCCTCGCCTCGCCTCGCCTCACACCAGGTGTCTGCGTAGTTTGCAGTGCATTCGCACCATTCCTATCCCTGTCCCGGTCCCCGTCCCGACTTGTCCCGACTTTGCTCGACTGCCGCTCGCTGCCGCTCGGGTCGTGGTCCATATGACAGCGCAAGCACGACAAACGTCTGCGGGACGAGACGAGACGAGACGAGACGAGACGACTAAGGAATAAATTCGTGGTTACAAATCAAATTTGGAACTCTACACTCCTACACAACAATAGGCGGTACGTATTTCAGAATTCACCTGCCGATTCGTACTGTTTTGTCGTTTTCAAAGTCTTCTTGGCAAACGTGGTTAGCACATTCTCCCTCAAACTGAGTTAATTACTGCATTTTCGTACCATTACAGTAGTTTAAAAGGCTTAAGGAAGCATCTTTGTCACAACAGAAAGGTAGTTTGAAAATTGGGCTGGCGACATAACAAAAAACATAACAGGAAGGGAGCCAACAGCACCCGGGTTTCCCAGGCGGTCACCCATCCAAGAACTAGCCGGGCCCGATGATGCTTAACTTCGGTGATCGGACGAGAACCGGTGTATTCATCATGGTATGGCCGTTGGCGCTCATCTAATGTAGGAGCACGGCAGAATTCGCGTTCCGCTTTTCTCCCAACACACAAAATGTTAGTTTTCGGCCGCATTTGACGAAAGCGCTTCCTTCCGCAACCGCCAGTTCCTCGAGGACGGCGCGGGGAGGCGCGCCCGGCGTCCCAGCAGAGTGACGGCCGAATTGGCGGGCGCACCGCCGCGTGTGTGAGACGCACTGCTGCTCGTTGCACCCCCTGTCATTCGCTGGGCGCGTGCAGCCTTCGACACTAGCGGAGGACGCATCTTGTCCCTGGTGCTCAGCGGAGGGCCTGTGCGGGGTGCGCCAGTGTCGTGCTGGAGGGCCCACTGGTAGCGATGTGGGCTTCCTCGCCTCGCCTCGCCTCACACCAGGTGTCTGCGTAGTTTGCAGTGCATTCGCACCATTCCTATCCCTGTACCTGTACCCGTCCCGACTTGTCCCGACTTTGCTCGACTGCCGCTCGCTGCCGCTCGGGTCGTGGTCCATATGACAGCGCAAGCACGACAAACGTCTGCGGGACGAGACGAGACGAGACGACTAAGGAATAAATTCGTGGTTACAAATCAAATTTGGAACTCTACACTCCTACACAACAATAGGCGGTACGTATTTCAGAATTCACCTGCCGATTCGTACTGTTTTGTCGTTTTCAAAGTCTTCTTGGCAAACGTGGTTAGCACATTCTCCCTCAAACTGAGTTAATTACTGCATTTTCGTACCATTACAGTAGTTTAAAAGGCTTAAGGAAGCATCTTTGTCACAACAGAAAGGTAGTTTGAAAATTGGGCTGGCGACATAACAAAAAACATAACAGGAAGGGAGCCAACAGCTCCCGGGTTTCCCAGGCGGTCACCCATCCAAGTACTAGCCGGGCCCGATGATGCTTAACTTCGGTGATCGGACGAGAACCGGTGTATTCATCATGGTATGGCCGTTGGCGCTCATCTAATGTAGGAGCACGGCAGAATTCGCGTTCGGCTTTTCTCCCAACACACAAAATGTTAGTTTTCGGCCGCATTTGACGAAAGCGCTTCCTTCCGCAACCGCCAGTTCCTCGAGGACGGCGCGGGGAGGCGCGCCCGGCGTCCCAGCAGAGTGACGGCCGAATTGGCGGGCGCACCGCCGCGTGTGTGAGACGCACTGCTGCTCGTTGCACCCCCTGTCATTCGCTGGGCGCGTGCAGCCTTCGACACTAGCGGAGGACGCATCTTGTCCCTGGTGTTCAGCGGAGGGCCTGTGCGGGGTGCGCCAGTGTCGTGCTGGAGGGCCCACTGATAGCGATGTGGGCTTCCTCGCCTCGCCTCGCCTCACACCAGGTGTCTGCGTAGTTTGCAGTGCATTCGCACTATTCCTATCCCTGTCCCTGTCCCCGTCCCGACTTGTCCCGACTTTGCTCGACTGCCGCTCGCTGCCGCTCGGGTCGTGGTCCATATGACAGCGCAAGCACGACAAACGTCTGCGGGACGAGACGAGACGAGACGAGACGAGACGACTAAGGAATAAATTCGTGGTTACAAATCAAATTTGGAACTCTACACTCCTACACAACAATAGGCGGTACGTATTTCAGAATTCACCTGCCGATTCGTACTGTTTTGTCGTTTTCAAAGTCTTCTTGGCAAACGTGGTTAGCACATTCTCCCTCAAACTGAGTTAATTACTGCATTTTCGTACCATTACAGTAGTTTAAAAGGCTTAAGGAAGCATCTTTGTCACAACAGAAAGGTAGTTTGAAAATTGGGCTGGCGACATAACAAAAAACATAACAGGAAGGGAGCCAACAGCACCCGGGTTTCCCAGGCGGTCACCCATCCAAGTACTAGCCGGGCCTGATGATGCTTAACTTCGGTGATCGGACGAGAACCGGTGTATTCATCATGGTATGGCCGTTGGCGCTCATCTAATGTAGGAGCACGGCAGAATTCGCGTTCCGCTTTTCTCCCAACACACAAAATGTTAGTTTTCGGCCGCATTTGACGAAAGCGCTTCCTTCCGCAACCGCCAGTTCCTCGAGGACGGCGCGGGGAGGCGCGCCCGGCGTCCCAGCAGAGTGACGGCCGAATTGGCGGGCGCACCGCCGCGTGTGTGAGACGCACTGCTGCTCGTTGCACCCCCTGTCATTCGCTGGGCGCGTGCAGCCTTCGACACTAGCGGAGGACGCATCTTGTCCCTGGTGCTCAGCGGAGGGCCTGTGCGGGGTGCGCCAGTGTCGTGCTGGAGGGCCCACTGGTAGCGATGTGGGCTTCCTCGCCTCGCCTCGCCTCACACCAGGTGTCTGCGTAGTTTGCAGTGCATTCGCACCATTCCTATCCCTGTACCTGTCCCCGTCCCGACTTGTCCCGACTTTGCTCGACTGCCGCTCGCTGCCGCTCGGGTCGTGGTCCATATGACAGCGCAAGCACGACAAACGTCTGCGGGACGAGACGAGACGAGACGAGACGAGACGACTAAGGAATAAATTCGTGGTTACAAATCAAATTTGGAACTCTACACTCCTACACAACAATAGGCGGTACGTATTTCAGAATTCACCTGCCGATTCGTACTGTTTTGTCGTTTTCAAAGTCTTCTTGGCAAACGTGGTTAGCACATTCTCCCTCAAACTGAGTTAATTACTGCATTTTCGTACCATTACAGTAGTTTAAAAGGCTTAAGGAAGCATCTTTGTCACAACAGAAAGGTAGTTTGAAAATTGGGCTGGCGACATAACAAAAAACATAACAGGAAGGGAGCCAACAGCACCCGGGTTTCCCAGGCGGTCACCCATCCAAGTACTAGCCGGGCCCGATGATGCTTAACTTCGGTGATCGGACGAGAACCGGTGTATTCATCATGGTATGGCCGTTGGCCCTCATCTAATGTAGGAGCACGGCAGAATTCGCGTTCGGCTTTTCTCCCAACACACAAAATGTTAGTTTTCGGCCGCATTTGACGAAAGCGCTTCCTTCCGCAACCGCCAGTTCCTCGAGGACGGCGCGGGGAGGCGCGCCCGGCGTTCCAGCAGAGTGACGACCGAATTGGCGGGCGCACTGCCGCGTGTGTGAGACGCACTGCTGCTCGTTGCACCCCCTGTCATTCGCTGGGCGCGTGCAGCCTTCGACACTAGCGGAGGACGCATCTTGTCCCTGGTGCTCAGCGGAGGGCCTGTGCGGGGTGCGCCAGTGTCGTGCTGGAGGGCCCACTGGTAGCGATGTGGGCTTCCTCGCCTCGCCTCGCCTCACACCAGGTGTCTGCGTAGTTTGCAGTGCATTCGCACCATTCCTATCCCTGTACCTGTCCCCGTCCCGACTTGTCCCGACTTTGCTCGACTGCCGCTCGCTGCCGCTCGGGTCGTGGTCCATATGACAGCGCAAGCACGACAAACGTCTGCGGGACGAGACGAGACGAGACGACTAAGGAATAAATTCGTGGTTACAAATCAAATTTGGAACTCTACACTCCTACACAACAATAGGCGGTACGTATTTCAGAATTCACCTGCCGATTCGTACTGTTTTGTCGTTTTCAAAGTCTTCTTGGCAAACGTGGTTAGCACATTCTCCCTCAAACTGAGTTAATTACTGCATTTTCGTACCATTACAGTAGTTTAAAAGGCTTAAGGAAGCATCTTTGTCACAACAGAAAGGTAGTTTGAAAATTGGGCTGGCGACATAACAAAAAACATAACAGGAAGGGAGCCAACAGCTCCCGGGTTTCCCAGGCGGTCACCCATCCAAGTACTAGCCGGGCCCGATGATGCTTAACTTCGGTGATCGGACGAGAACCGGTGTATTCATCATGGTATGGCCGTTGGCGCTCATCTAATGTAGGAGCACGGCAGAATTCGCGTTCGGCTTTTCTCCCAACACACAAAATGTTAGTTTTCGGCCGCATTTGACGAAAGCGCTTCCTTCCGCAACCGCCAGTTCCTCGAGGACGGCGCGGGGAGGCGCGCCCGGCGTCCCAGCAGAGTGACGGCCGAATTGGCGGGCGCACCGCCGCGTGTGTGAGACGCACTGCTGCTCGTTGCACCCCCTGTCATTCGCTGGGCGCGTGCAGCCTTCGACACTAGCGGAGGACGCATCTTGTCCCTGGTGTTCAGCGGAGGGCCTGTGCGGGGTGCGCCAGTGTCGTGCTGGAGGGCCCACTGATAGCGATGTGGGCTTCCTCGCCTCGCCTCGCCTCACACCAGGTGTCTGCGTAGTTTGCAGTGCATTCGCACTATTCCTATCCCTGTCCCTGTCCCCGTCCCGACTTGTCCCGACTTTGCTCGACTGCCGCTCGCTGCCGCTCGGGTCGTGGTCCATATGACAGCGCAAGCACGACAAACGTCTGCGGGACGAGACGAGACGAGACGAGACGAGACGACTAAGGAATAAATTCGTGGTTACAAATCAAATTTGGAACTCTACACTCCTACACAACAATAGGCGGTACGTATTTCAGAATTCACCTGCCGATTCGTACTGTTTTGTCGTTTTCAAAGTCTTCTTGGCAAACGTGGTTAGCACATTCTCCCTCAAACTGAGTTAATTACTGCATTTTCGTACCATTACAGTAGTTTAAAAGGCTTAAGGAAGCATCTTTGTCACAACAGAAAGGTAGTTTGAAAATTGGGCTGGCGACATAACAAAAAACATAACAGGAAGGGAGCCAACAGCACCCGGGTTTCCCAGGCGGTCACCCATCCAAGTACTAGCCGGGCCCGATGATGCTTAACTTCGGTGATCGGACGAGAACCGGTGTATTCATCATGGTATGGCCGTTGGCGCTCATCTAATGTAGGAGCACGGCAGAATTCGCGTTCCGCTTTTCTCCCAACACACAAAATGTTAGTTTTCGGCCGCATTTGACGAAAGCGCTTCCTTCCGCAACCGCCAGTTCCTCGAGGACGGCGCGGGGAGGCGCGCCCGGCGTCCCAGCAGAGTGACGGCCGAATTGGCGGGCGCACCGCCGCGTGTGTGAGACGCACTGCTGCTCGTTGCACCCCCTGTCATTCGCTGGGCGCGTGCAGCCTTCGACACTAGCGGAGGACGCATCTTGTCCCTGGTGCTCAGCGGAGGGCCTGTGCGGGGTGCGCCAGTGTCGTGCTGGAGGGCCCACTGGTAGCGATGTGGGCTTCCTCGCCTCGCCTCGCCTCACACCAGGTGTCTGCGTAGTTTGCAGTGCATTCGCACCATTCCTATCCCTGTACCTGTCCCCGTCCCGACTTGTCCCGACTTTGCTCGACTGCCGCTCGCTGCCGCTCGGGTCGTGGTCCATATGACAGCGCAAGCACGACAAACGTCTGCGGGACGAGACGAGACGAGACGACTAAGGAATAAATTCGTGGTTACAAATCAAATTTGGAACTCTACACTCCTACACAACAATAGGCGGTACGTATTTCAGAATTCACCTGCCGATTCGTACTGTTTTGTCGTTTTCAAAGTCTTCTTGGCAAACGTGGTTAGCACATTCTCCCTCAAACTGAGTTAATTACTGCATTTTCGTACCATTACAGTAGTTTAAAAGGCTTAAGGAAGCATCTTTGTCACAACAGAAAGGTAGTTTGAAAATTGGGCTGGCGACATAACAAAAAACATAACAGGAAGGGAGCCAACAGCTCCCGGGTTTCCCAGGCGGTCACCCATCCAAGTACTAGCCGGGCCCGATGATGCTTAACTTCGGTGATCGGACGAGAACCGGTGTATTCATCATGGTATGGCCGTTGGCGCTCATCTAATGTAGGAGCACGGCAGAATTCGCGTTCGGCTTTTCTCCCAACACACAAAATGTTAGTTTTCGGCCGCATTTGACGAAAGCGCTTCCTTCCGCAACCGCCAGTTCCTCGAGGACGGCGCGGGGAGGCGCGCCCGGCGTCCCAGCAGAGTGACGGCCGAATTGGCGGGCGCACCGCCGCGTGTGTGAGACGCACTGCTGCTCGTTGCACCCCCTGTCATTCGCTGGGCGCGTGCAGCCTTCGACACTAGCGGAGGACGCATCTTGTCCCTGGTGTTCAGCGGAGGGCCTGTGCGGGGTGCGCCAGTGTCGTGCTGGAGTGCCCACTGATAGCGATGTGGGCTTCCTCGCCTCGCCTCGCCTCACACCAGGTGTCTGCGTAGTTTGCAGTGCATTCGCACTATTCCTATCCCTGTCCCTGTCCCCGTCCCGACTTGTCCCGACTTTGCTCGACTGCCGCTCGCTGCCGCTCGGGTCGTGGTCCATATGACAGCGCAAGCACGACAAACGTCTGTGGGACGAGACGAGACGAGACGAGACGAGACGACTAAGGAATAAATTCGTGGTTACAAATCAAATTTGGAACTCTACACTCCTACACAACAATAGGCGGTACGTATTTCAGAATTCACCTGCCGATTCGTACTGTTTTGTCGTTTTCAAAGTCTTCTTGGCAAACGTGGTTAGCACATTCTCCCTCAAACTGAGTTAATTACTGCATTTTCGTACCATTACAGTAGTTTAAAAGGCTTAAGGAAGCATCTTTGTCACAACAGAAAGGTAGTTTGAAAATTGGGCTGGCGACATAACAAAAAACATAACAGGAAGGGAGCCAACAGCACCCGGGTTTCCCAGGCGGTCACCCATCCAAGTACTAGCCGGGCCCGATGATGCTTAACTTCGGTGATCGGACGAGAACCGGTGTATTCATCATGGTATGGCCGTTGGCCCTCATCTAATGTAGGAGCACGGCAGAATTCGCGTTCGGCTTTTCTCCCAACACACAAAATGTTAGTTTTCGGCCGCATTTGACGAAAGCGCTTCCTTCCGCAACCGCCAGTTCCTCGAGGACGGCGCGGGGAGGCGCGCCCGGCGTTCCAGCAGAGTGACGACCGAATTGGCGGGCGCACTGCCGCGTGTGTGAGACGCACTGCTGCTCGTTGCACCCCCTGTCATTCGCTGGGCGCGTGCAGCCTTCGACACTAGCGGAGGACGCATCTTGTCCCTGGTGTTCAGCGGAGGGCCTGTGCGGGGTGCGCCAGTGTCGTGCTGGAGGGCCCACTGGTAGCGATGTGGGCTTCCTCGCCTCGCCTCGCCTCACACCAGGTGTCTGCGTAGTTTGCAGTGCATTCGCACCATTCCTATCCCTGTCCCGGTCCCCGTCCCGACTTGTCCCGACTTTGCTCGACTGCCGCTCGCTGCCGCTCGGGTCGTGGTCCATATGACAGCGCAAGCACGACAAACGTCTGCGGGACGAGACGAGACGAGACGAGACGAGACGACTAAGGAATAAATTCGTGGTTACAAATCAAATTTGGAACTCTACACTCCTACACAACAATAGGCGGTACGTATTTCAGAATTCACCTGCCGATTCGTACTGTTTTGTCGTTTTCAAAGTCTTCTTGGCAAACGTGGTTAGCACATTCTCTCTCAAACTGAGTTAATTACTGCATTTTCGTACCATTACAGTAGTTTAAAAGGCTTAAGGAAGCATCTTTGTCACAACAGAAAGGTAGTTTGAAAATTGGGCTGGCGACATAACAAAAAACATAACAGGAAAAGAGCCAACAGCACCCGGGTTTCCCAGGCGGTCACCCATCCAAGTACTAGCCGGGCCCGATGATGCTTAACTTCGGTGATCGGACGAGAACCGGTGTATTCATCATGGTATGGCCGTTGGCGCTCATCTAATGTAGGAGCACGGCAGAATTCGCGCTCGGCTTTTCTCCCAACACACAAAATGTTAGTTTTCGGCCGCATTTGACGAAAGCGCTTCCTTCCGCAACCGCCAGTTCCTCGAGGACGGCGCGGGGAGGCGCGCCCGGCGTCCCAGCAGAGTGACGGCCGAATTGGCGGGCGCACCGCCGCGTGTGTGAGACGCACTGCTGCTCGTTGCACCCCCTGTCATTCGCTGGGCGCGTGCAGCCTTCGACACTAGTGGAGGACGCATCTTGTCCCTGGTTTTCAGCGGAGGGCCTGTGCGGGGTGCGCCAGTGTCGTGCTGGAGGGCCCACTGGTAGCGATGTGGGCTTCCTCGCCTCGCCTCGCCTCACACCAGGTGTCTGCGTAGTTTGCAGTGCATTCGCACCATTCCTATCCCTGTACCTGTCCCCGTCCCGACTTGTCCCGACTTTGCTCGACTGCCGCTCGCTGCCGCTCGGGTCGTGGTCCATATGACAGCGCAAGCACGACAAACGTCTGCGGGACGAGACGAGACGAGACGACTAAGGAATAAATTCGTGGTTACAAATCAAATTTGGAACTCTACACTCCTACACAACAATAGGCGGTACGTATTTCAGAATTCACCTGCCGATTCGTACTGTTTTGTCGTTTTCAAAGTCTTCTTGGCAAACGTGGTTAGCACATTCTCCCTCAAACTGAGTTAATTACTGCATTTTCGTACCATTACAGTAGTTTAAAAGGCTTAAGGAAGCATCTTTGTCACAACAGAAAGGTAGTTTGAAAATTGGGCTGGCGACATAACAAAAAACATAACAGGAAGGGAGCCAACAGCTCCCGGGTTTCCCAGGCGGTCACCCATCCAACTACTAGCCGGGCCCGATGATGCTTAACTTCGGTGATCCGACGAGAACCGGTGTATTCATCATGGTATGGCCGTTGGCGCTCATCTAATGTAGGAGCACAGCAGAATTCGCGTTCGGCTTTTCTCCCAACACACAAAATGTTAGTTTTCGGCCGCATTTGACGAAAGCGCTTCCTTCCGCAACCGCCAGTTCCTCGAGGACGGCGCGGGGAGGCGCGCCCGGCGTCCCAGCAGAGTGACGGCCGAATTGGCGGGCGCACCGCCGCGTGTGTGAGACGCACTGCTGCTCGTTGCACCCCCTGTCATTCGCTGGGCGCGTGCAGCCTTCGACACTAGCGGAGGACGCAT
The DNA here is from genome assembly GCF_023864275.1 of Schistocerca cancellata. Classification (NCBI taxonomy): domain Eukaryota; kingdom Metazoa; phylum Arthropoda; class Insecta; order Orthoptera; family Acrididae; genus Schistocerca; species Schistocerca cancellata. Next base: position 143,749 of record NW_026046716.1, on the reverse strand, counting down.
CTTGTCCCTGGTGTTCAGCGGAGGGCCTGTGCGGGGTGCGCCAGTGTCGTGCTGGAGGGCCCACTGGTAGCGATGTGGGCTTCCTCGCCTCGCCTCGCCTCACACCAGGTGTCTGCGTAGTTTGCAGTGCATTCGCACCATTCCTATCCCTGTCCCGGTCCCCGTCCCGACTTGTCCCGACTTTGCTCGACTGCCGCTCGCTGCCGCTCGGGTCGTGGTCCATATGACAGCGCAAGCACGACAAACGTCTGCGGGACGAGACGAGACGAGACGAGACGAGACGACTAAGGAATAAATTCGTGGTTCTAAATCAAATTTGGAACTCTACACTCCTACACAACAATAGGCGGTACGTATTTCAGAATTCACCTGCCGATTCGTACTGTTTTGTCGTTTTCAAAGTCTTCTTGGCAAACGTGGTTAGCACATTCTCTCTCAAACTGAGTTAATTACTGCATTTTCGTACCATTACAGTAGTTTAAAAGGCTTAAGGAAGCATCTTTGTCACAACAGAAAGGTAGTTTGAAAATTGGGCTGGCGACATAACAAAAAACATAACAGGAAAAGAGCCAACAGCACCCGGGTTTCCCAGGCGGTCACCCATCCAAGTACTAGCCGGGCCCGATGATGCTTAACTTCGGTGATCGGACGAGAACCGGTGTATTCATCATGGTATGGCCGTTGGCGCTCATCTAATGTAGGAGCACGGCAGAATTCGCGCTCGGCTTTTCTCCCAACACACAAAATGTTAGTTTTCGGCCGCATTTGACGAAAGCGCTTCCTTCCGCAACCGCCAGTTCCTCGAGGACGGCGCGGGGAGGCGCGCCCGGCGACCCAGCAGAGTGACGGCCGAATTGGCGGGCGCACCGCCGCGTGTGTGAGACGCACTGCTGCTCGTTGCACCCCCTGTCATTCGCTGGGCGCGTGCAGCCTTCGACACTAGCGGAGGACGCATCTTGTCCCTGGTGTTCAGCGGAGGGCCTGTGCGGGGTGCGCCAGTGTCGTGCTGGAGGGCCCACTGGTAGCGATGTGGGCTTCCTCGCCTCGCCTCGCCTCACACCAGGTGTCTGCGTAGTTTGCAGTGCATTCGCACCATTCCTATCCCTGTCCCGGTCCCCGTCCCGACTTGTCCCGACTTTGCTCGACTGCCGCTCGCTGCCGCTCGGGTCGTGGTCCATATGACAGCGCAAGCACGACAAACGTCTGCGGGACGAGACGAGACGAGACGAGACGAGACGACTAAGGAATAAATTCGTGGTTACAAATCAAATTTGGAACTCTACACTCCTACACAACAATAGGCGGTACGTATTTCAGAATTCACCTGCCGATTCGTACTGTTTTGTCGTTTTCAAAGTCTTCTTGGCAAACGTGGTTAGCACATTCTCCCTCACACTGAGTTAATTACTGCATTTTCGTACCATTACAGTAGTTTAAAAGGCTTAAGGAAGCATCTTTGTCACAACAGAAAGGTAGTTTGAAAATTGGGCTGGCGACATAACAAAAAACATAACAGGAAGGGAGCCAACAGCACCCGGGTTTCCCAGGCGGTCACCCATCCAAGTACTAGCCGGGCCCGATGATGCTTAACTTCGGTGATCGGACGAGAACCGGTGTATTCATCATGGTATGGCCGTTGGCGCTCATCTAATGTAGGAGCACGGCAGAATTCGCGTTCGGCTTTTCTCCCAACACACAAAATGTTAGTTTTCGGCCGCATTTGACGAAAGCGCTTCCTTCCGCAACCGCCAGTTCCTCGAGGACGGCGCGGGGAGGCGCGCCCGGCGTTCCAGCAGAGTGACGACCGAATTGGCGGGCGCACTGCCGCGTGTGTGAGACGCACTGCTGCTCGTTGCACCCCCTGTCATTCGCTGGGCGCGTGCAGCCTTCGACACTAGCGGAGGACGCATCTTGTCCCTGGTGTTCAGCGGAGGGCCTGTGCGGGGTGCGCCAGTGTCGTGCTGGAGGGCCCACTGGTAGCGATGTGGGCTTCCTCGCCTCGCCTCGCCTCACACCAGGTGTCTGCGTAGTTTGCAGTGCATTCGCACCATTCCTATCCCTGTCCCGGTCCCCGTCCCGACTTGTCCCGACTTTGCTCGACTGCCGCTCGCTGCCGCTCGGGTCGTGGTCCATATGACAGCGCAAGCACGACAAACGTCTGCGGGACGAGACGAGACGAGACGAGACGAGACGACTAAGGAATAAATTCGTGGTTACAAATCAAATTTGGAACTCTACACTCCTACACAACAATAGGCGGTACGTATTTCAGAATTCACCTGCCGATTCGTACTGTTTTGTCGTTTTCAAAGTCTTCTTGGCAAACGTGGTTAGCACATTCTCTCTCAAACTGAGTTAATTACTGCATTTTCGTACCATTACAGTAGTTTAAAAGGCTTAAGGAAGCATCTTTGTCACAACAGAAAGGTAGTTTGAAAATTGGGCTGGCGACATAACAAAAAACATAACAGGAAAAGAGCCAACAGCACCCGGGTTTCCCAGGCGGTCACCCATCCAAGTACTAGCCGGGCCCGATGATGCTTAACTTCGGTGATCGGACGAGAACCGGTGTATTCATCATGGTATGGCCGTTGGCGCTCATCTAATGTAGGAGCACGGCAGAATTCGCGCTCGGCTTTTCTCCCAACACACAAAATGTTAGTTTTCGGCCGCATTTGACGAAAGCGCTTCCTTCCGCAACCGCCAGTTCCTCGAGGACGGCGCGGGGAGGCGCGCCCGGCGTCCCAGCAGAGTGACGGCCGAATTGGCGGGCGCACCGCCGCGTGTGTGAGACGCACTGCTGCTCGTTGCACCCCCTGTCATTCGCTGGGCGCGTGCAGCCTTCGACACTAGTGGAGGACGCATCTTGTCCCTGGTGCTCAGCGGAGGGCCTGTGCGGGGTGCGCCAGTGTCGTGCTGGAGGGCCCACTGGTAGCGATGTGGGCTTCCTCGCCTCGCCTCGCCTCACACCAGGTGTCTGCGTAGTTTGCAGTGCATTCGCACCATTCCTATCCCTGTACCTGTCCCCGTCCCGACTTGTCCCGACTTTGCTCGACTGCCGCTCGCTGCCGCTCGGGTCGTGGTCCATATGACAGCGCAAGCACGACAAACGTCTGCGGGACGAGACGAGACGAGACGAGACGAGACGACTAAGGAATAAATTCGTGGTTACAAATCAAATTTGGAACTCTACACTCCTACACAACAATAGGCGGTACGTATTTCAGAATTCACCTGCCGATTCGTACTGTTTTGTCGTTTTCAAAGTCTTCTTGGCAAACGTGGTTAGCACATTCTCTCTCAAACTGAGTTAATTACTGCATTTTCGTACCATTACAGTAGTTTAAAAGGCTTAAGGAAGCATCTTTGTCACAACAGAAAGGTAGTTTGAAAATTGGGCTGGCGACATAACAAAAAACATAACAGGAAGGGAGCCAACAGCACCCGGGTTTCCCAGGCGGTCACCCATCCAAGTACTAGCCGGGCCCGATGATGCTTAACTTCGGTGATCGGACGAGAACCGGTGTATTCATCATGGTATGGCCGTTGGCGCTCATCTAATGTAGGAGCACGGCAGAATTCGCGCTCGGCTTTTCTCCCAACACACAAAATGTTAGTTTTCGGCCGCATTTGACGAAAGCGCTTCCTTCCGCAACCGCCAGTTCCTCGAGGACGGCGCGGGGAGGCGCGCCCGGCGTCCCAGCAGAGTGACGGCCGAATTGGCGGGCGCACCGCCGCGTGTGTGAGACGCACTGCTGCTCGTTGCACCCCCTGTCATTCGCTGGGCGCGTGCAGCCTTCGACACTAGTGGAGGACGCATCTTGTCCCTGGTGTTCAGCGGAGGGCCTGTGCGGGGTGCGCCAGTGTCGTGCTGGAGGGCCCACTGGTAGCGATGTGGGCTTCCTCGCCTCGCCTCGCCTCACACCAGGTGTCTGCGTAGTTTGCAGTGCATTCGCACCATTCCTATCCCTGTACCTGTCCCCGTCCCGACTTGCCCCGACTTTGCTCGACTGCCGCTCGCTGCCGCTCGGGTCGTGGTCCATATGACAGCGCAAGCACGACAAACGTCTGCGGGACGAGACGAGACGAGACGACTAAGGAATAAATTCGTGGTTACAAATCAAATTTGGAACTCAACACTCCTACACAACAATAGGCGGTACGTATTTCAGAATTCACCTGCCGATTCGTACTGTTTTGTCGTTTTCAAAGTCTTCTTGGCAAACGTGGTTAGCACATTCTCCCTCAAACTGAGTTAATTACTGCATTTTCGTACCATTACAGTAGTTTAAAAGGCTTAAGGAAGCATCTTTGTCACAACAGAAAGGTAGTTTGAAAATTGGGCTGGCGACATAACAAAAAACATAACAGGAAGGGAGCCAACAGCTCCCGGGTTTCCCAGGCGGTCACCCATCCAAGTACTAGCCGGGCCCGATGATGCTTAACTTCGGTGATCGGACGAGAACCGGTGTATTCATCATGGTATGGCCGTTGGCGCTCATCTAATGTAGGAGCACAGCAGAATTCGCGTTCGGCTTTTCTCCCAACACACAAAATGTTAGTTTTCGGCCGCATTTGACGAAAGCGCTTCCTTCCGCAACCGCCAGTTCCTCGAGGACGGCGCGGGGAGGCGCGCCCGGCGTCCCAGCAGAGTGACGGCCGAATTGGCGGGCGCACCGCCGCGTGTGTGAGACGCACTGCTGCTCGTTGCACCCCCTGTCATTCGCTGGGCGCGTGCAGCCTTCGACACTAGCGGAGGACGCATCTTGTCCCTGGTGTTCAGCGGAGGGCCTGTGCGGGGTGCGCCAGTGTCGTGCTGGAGGGCCCACTGGTAGCGATGTGGGCTTCCTCGCCTCGCCTCGCCTCACACCAGGTGTCTGCGTAGTTTGCAGTGCATTCGCACCATTCCTATCCCTGTCCCGGTCCCCGTCCCGACTTGTCCCGACTTTGCTCGACTGCCGCTCGCTGCCGCTCGGGTCGTGGTCCATATGACAGCGCAAGCACGACAAACGTCTGCGGGACGAGACGAGACGAGACGAGACGAGACGACTAAGGAATAAATTCGTGGTTACAAATCAAATTTGGAACTCTACACTCCTACACAACAATAGGCGGTACGTATTTCAGAATTCACCTGCCGATTCGTACTGTTTTGTCGTTTTCAAAGTCTTCTTGGCAAACGTGGTTAGCACATTCTCTCTCAAACTGAGTTAATTACTGCATTTTCGTACCATTACAGTAGTTTAAAAGGCTTAAGGAAGCATCTTTGTCACAACAGAAAGGTAGTTTGAAAATTGGGCTGGCGACATAACAAAAAACATAACAGGAAAAGAGCCAACAGCACCCGGGTTTCCCAGGCGGTCACCCATCCAAGTACTAGCCGGGCCCGATGATGCTTAACTTCGGTGATCGGACGAGAACCGGTGTATTCATCATGGTATGGCCGTTGGCGCTCATCTAATGTAGGAGCACGGCAGAATTCGCGCTCGGCTTTTCTCCCAACACACAAAATGTTAGTTTTCGGCCGCATTTGACGAAAGCGCTTCCTTCCGCAACCGCCAGTTCCTCGAGGACGGCGCGGGGAGGCGCGCCCGGCGTCCCAGCAGAGTGACGGCCGAATTGGCGGGCGCACCGCCGCGTGTGTGAGACGCACTGCTGCTCGTTGCACCCCCTGTCATTCGCTGGGCGCGTGCAGCCTTCGACACTAGCGGAGGACGCATCTTGTCCCTGGTGCTCAGCGGAGGGCCTGTGCGGGGTGCGCCAGTGTCGTGCTGGAGGGCCCACTGGTAGCGATGTGGGCTTCCTCGCCTCGCCTCGCCTCACACCAGGTGTCTGCGTAGTTTGCAGTGCATTCGCACCATTCCTATCCCTGTCCCGGTCCCCGTCCCGACTTGTCCCGACTTTGCTCGACTGCCGCTCGCTGCCGCTCGGGTCGTGGTCCATATGACAGCGCAAGCACGACAAACGTCTGCGGGACGAGACGAGACGAGACGAGACGAGACGACTAAGGAATAAATTCGTGGTTACAAATCAAATTTGGAACTCTACACTCCTACACAACAATAGGCGGTACGTATTTCAGAATTCACCTGCCGATTCGTACTGTTTTGTCGTTTTCAAAGTCTTCTTGGCAAACGTGGTTAGCACATTCTCTCTCAAACTGAGTTAATTACTGCATTTTCGTACCATTACAGTAGTTTAAAAGGCTTAAGGAAGCATCTTTGTCACAACAGAAAGGTAGTTTGAAAATTGGGCTGGCGACATAACAAAAAACATAACAGGAAGGGAGCCAACAGCACCCGGGTTTCCCAGGCGGTCACCCATCCAAGTACTAGCCGGGCCCGATGATGCTTAACTTCGGTGATCGGACGAGAACCGGTGTATTCATCATGGTATGGCCGTTGGCGCTCATCTAATGTAGGAGCACGGCAGAATTCGCGTTCGGCTTTTCTCCCAACACACAAAATGTTAGTTTTCGGCCGCATTTGACGAAAGCGCTTCCTTCCGCAACCGCCAGTTCCTCGAGGACGGCGCGGGGAGGCGCGCCCGGCGTCCCAGCAGAGTGACGGCCGAATTGGCGGGCGCACCGCCGCGTGTGTGAGACGCACTGCTGCTCGTTGCACCCCCTGTCATTCGCTGGGCGCGTGCAGCCTTCGACACTAGCGGAGGACGCATCTTGTCCCTGGTACTCAGCGGAGGGCCTGTGCGGGGTGCGCCAGTGTCGTGCTGGAGGGCCCACTGGTAGCGATGTGGGCTTCCTCGCCTCGCCTCGCCTCACACCAGGTGTCTGCGTAGTTTGCATTCCTATCCCTCTCCCGGTCCCCGTCCCGACTTGTCCCGACTTTGCTCGACTGCCGCTCGCTGCCGCTCGGGTCGTGGTCCATATGACAGCGCAAGCACGACAAACGTCTGCGGGACGAGACGAGACGAGACGAGACGAGACGACTAAGGAATAAATTCGTGGTTACAAATCAAATTTGGAACTCTACACTCCTACACAACAATAGGCGGTACGTATTTCAGAATTCACCTGCCGATTCGTACTGTTTTGTCGTTTTCAAAGTCTTCTTGGCAAACGTGGTTAGCACATTCTCTCTCAAACTGAGTTAATTACTGCATTTTCGTACCATTACAGTAGTTTAAAAGGCTTAAGGAAGCATCTTTGTCACAACAGAAAGGTAGTTTGAAAATTGGGCTGGCGACATAACAAAAAACATAACAGGAAAAGAGCCAACAGCACCCGGGTTTCCCAGGCGGTCACCCATCCAAGTACTAGCCGGGCCCGATGATGCTTAACTTCGGTGATCGGACGAGAACCGGTGTATTCATCATGGTATGGCCGTTGGCGCTCATCTAATGTAGGAGCACGGCAGAATTCGCGCTCGGCTTTTCTCCCAACACACAAAATGTTAGTTTTCGGCCGCATTTGACGAAAGCGCTTCCTTCCGCAACCGCCAGTTCCTCGAGGACGGCGCGGGGAGGCGCGCCCGGCGTCCCAGCAGAGTGACGGCCGAATTGGCGGGCGCACCGCCGCGTGTGTGAGACGCACTGCTGCTCGTTGCACCCCCTGTCATTCGCTGGGCGCGTGCAGCCTTCGACACTAGCGGAGGACGCATCTTGTCCCTGGTGCTCAGCGGAGGGCCTGTGCGGGGTGCGCCAGTGTCGTGCTGGAGGGCCCACTGGTAGCGATGTGGGCTTCCTCGCCTCGCCTCGCCTCACACCAGGTGTCTGCGTAGTTTGCAGTGCATTCGCACCATTCCTATCCCTGTCCCGGTCCCCGTCCCGACTTGTCCCGACTTTGCTCGACTGCCGCTCGCTGCCGCTCGGGTCGTGGTCCATATGACAGCGCAAGCACGACAAACGTCTGCGGGACGAGACGAGACGAGACGACTAAGGAATAAATTCGTGGTTACAAATCAAATTTGGAACTCTACACTCCTACACAACAATAGGCGGTACGTATTTCAGAATTCACCTGCCGATTCGTACTGTTTTGTCGTTTTCAAAGTCTTCTTGGCAAACGTGGTTAGCACATTCTCCCTCAAACTGAGTTAATTACTGCATTTTCGTACCATTACAGTAGTTTAAAAGGCTTAAGGAAGCATCTTTGTCACAACAGAAAGGTAGTTTGAAAATTGGGCTGGCGACATAACAAAAAACATAACAGGAAGGGAGCCAACAGCTCCCGGGTTTCCCAGGCGGTCACCCATCCAAGTACTAGCCGGGCCCGATGATGCTTAACTTCGGTGATCGGACGAGAACCGGTGTATTCATCATGGTATGGCCGTTGGCGCTCATCTAATGTAGGAGCACAGCAGAATTCGCGTTCGGCTTTTCTCCCAACACACAAAATGTTAGTTTTCGGCCGCATTTGACGAAAGCGCTTCCTTCCGCAACCGCCAGTTCCTCGAGGACGGCGCGGGGAGGCGCGCCCGGCGTCCCAGCAGAGTGACGGCCGAATTGGCGGGCGCACCGCCGCGTGTGTGAGACGCACTGCTGCTCGTTGCACCCCCTGTCATTCGCTGGGCGCGTGCAGCCTTCGACACTAGCGGAGGACGCATCTTGTCCCTGGTGCTCAGCGGAGGGCCTGTGCGGGGTGCGCCAGTGTCGTGCTGGAGGGCCCACTGGTAGCGATGTGGGCTTCCTCGCCTCGCCTCGCCTCACACCAGGTGTCTGCGTAGTTTGCAGTGCATTCGCACCATTCCTATCCCTGTACCTGTCCCCGTCCCGACTTGCCCCGACTTTGCTCGACTGCCGCTCGCTGCCGCTCGGGTCGTGGTCCATATGACAGCGCAAGCACGACAAACGTCTGCGGGACGAGACGAGACGAGACGACTAAGGAATAAATTCGTGGTTACAAATCAAATTTGGAACTCTACACTCCTACACAACAATAGGCGGTACGTATTTCAGAATTCACCTGCCGATTCGTACTGTTTTGTCGTTTTCAAAGTCTTCTTGGCAAACGTGGTTAGCACATTCTCCCTCAAACTGAGTTAATTACTGCATTTTCGTACCATTACAGTAGTTTAAAAGGCTTAAGGAAGCATCTTTGTCACAACAGAAAGGTAGTTTGAAAATTGGGCTGGCGACATAACAAAAAACATAACAGGAAGGGAGCCAACAGCTCCCGGGTTTCCCAGGCGGTCACCCATCCAAGTACTAGCCGGGCCCGATGATGCTTAACTTCGGTGATCGGACGAGAACCGGTGTATTCATCATGGTATGGCCGTTGGCGCTCATCTAATGTAGGAGCACAGCAGAATTCGCGTTCGGCTTTTCTCCCAACACACAAAATGTTAGTTTTCGGCCGCATTTGACGAAAGCGCTTCCTTCCGCAACCGCCAGTTCCTCGAGGACGGCGCGGGGAGGCGCGCCCGGCGTCCCAGCAGAGTGACGGCCGAATTGGCGGGCGCACCGCCGCGTGTGTGAGACGCACTGCTGCTCGTTGCACCCCCTGTCATTCGCTGGGCGCGTGCAGCCTTCGACACTAGCGGAGGACGCATCTTGTCCCTGGTGTTCAGCGGAGGGCCTGTGCGGGGTGCGCCAGTGTCGTGCTGGAGGGCCCACTGGTAGCGATGTGGGCTTCCTCGCCTCGCCTCGCCTCACACCAGGTGTCTGCGTAGTTTGCAGTGCATTCGCACCATTCCTATCCCTGTCCCGGTCCCCGTCCCGACTTGTCCCGACTTTGCTCGACTGCCGCTCGCTGCCGCTCGGGTCGTGGTCCATATGACAGCGCAAGCACGACAAACGTCTGCGGGACGAGACGAGACGAGACGAGACGAGACGACTAAGGAATAAATTCGTGGTTACAAATCAAATTTGGAACTCTACACTCCTACACAACAATAGGCGGTACGTATTTCAGAATTCACCTGCCGATTCGTACTGTTTTGTCGTTTTCAAAGTCTTCTTGGCAAACGTGGTTAGCACATTCTCTCTCAAACTGAGTTAATTACTGCATTTTCGTACCATTACAGTAGTTTAAAAGGCTTAAGGAAGCATCTTTGTCACAACAGAAAGGTAGTTTGAAAATTGGGCTGGCGACATAACAAAAAACATAACAGGAAAAGAGCCAACAGCACCCGGGTTTCCCAGGCGGTCACCCATCCAAGTACTAGCCGGGCCCGATGATGCTTAACTTCGGTGATCGGACGAGAACCGGTGTATTCATCATGGTATGGCCGTTGGCGCTCATCTAATGTAGGAGCACGGCAGAATTCGCGCTCGGCTTTTCTCCCAACACACAAAATGTTAGTTTTCGGCCGCATTTGACGAAAGCGCTTCCTTCCGCAACCGCCAGTTCCTCGAGGACGGCGCGGGGAGGCGCGCCCGGCGTCCCAGCAGAGTGACGGCCGAATTGGCGGGCGCACCGCCGCGTGTGTGAGACGCACTGCTGCTCGTTGCACCCCCTGTCATTCGCTGGGCGCGTGCAGCCTTCGACACTAGCGGAGGACGCATCTTGTCCCTGGTGCTCAGCGGAGGGCCTGTGCGGGGTGCGCCAGTGTCGTGCTGGAGGGCCCACTGGTAGCGATGTGGGCTTCCTCGCCTCGCCTCGCCTCACACCAGGTGTCTGCGTAGTTTGCAGTGCATTCGCACCATTCCTATCCCTGTCCCGGTCCCCGTCCCGACTTGTCCCGACTTTGCTCGACTGCCGCTCGCTGCCGCTCGGGTCGTGGTCCATATGACAGCGCAAGCACGACAAACGTCTGCGGGACGAGACGAGACGAGACGACTAAGGAATAAATTCGTGGTTACAAATCAAATTTGGAACTCTACACTCCTACACAACAATAGGCGGTACGTATTTCAGAATTCACCTGCCGATTCGTACTGTTTTGTCGTTTTCAAAGTCTTCTTGGCAAACGTGGTTAGCACATTCTCTCTCAAACTGAGTTAATTACTGCATTTTCGTACCATTACAGTAGTTTAAAAGGCTTAAGGAAGCATCTTTGTCACAACAGAAAGGTAGTTTGAAAATTGGGCTGGCGACATAACAAAAAACATAACAGGAAGGGAGCCAACAGCACCCGGGTTTCCCAGGCGGTCACCCATCCAAGTACTAGCCGGGCCCGATGATGCTTAACTTCGGTGATCGGACGAGAACCGGTGTATTCATCATGGTATGGCCGTTGGCGCTCATCTAATGTAGGAGCACGGCAGAATTCGCGTTCGGCTTTTCTCCCAACACACAAAATGTTAGTTTTCGGCCGCATTTGACGAAAGCGCTTCCTTCCGCAACCGCCAGTTCCTCGAGGACGGCGCGGGGAGGCGCGCCCGGCGTCCCAGCAGAGTGACGGCCGAATTGGCGGGCGCACCGCCGCGTGTGTGAGACGCACTGCTGCTCGTTGCACCCCCTGTCATTCGCTGGGCGCGTGCAGCCTTCGACACTAGCGGAGGACGCATCTTGTCCCTGGTGCTCAGCGGAGGGCCTGTGCGGGGTGCGCCAGTGTCGTGCTGGAGGGCCCACTGGTAGCGATGTGGGCTTCCTCGCCTCGCCTCGCCTCACACCAGGTGTCTGCGTAGTTTGCATTCCTATCCCTGTCCCGGTCCCCGTCCCGACTTGTCCCGACTTTGCTCGACTGCCGCTCGCTGCCGCTCGGGTCGTGGTCCATATGACAGCGCAAGCACGACAAACGTCTGCGGGACGAGACGAGACGAGACGAGACGAGACGACTAAGGAATAAATTCGTGGTTACAAATCAAATTTGGAACTCTACACTCCTACACAACAATAGGCGGTACGTATTTCAGAATTCACCTGCCGATTCGTACTGTTTTGTCGTTTTCAAAGTCTTCTTGGCAAACGTGGTTAGCACATTCTCTCTCAAACTGAGTTAATTACTGCATTTTCGTACCATTACAGTAGTTTAAAAGGCTTAAGGAAGCATCTTTGTCACAACAGAAAGGTAGTTTGAAAATTGGGCTGGCGACATAACAAAAAACATAACAGGAAAAGAGCCAACAGCACCCGGGTTTCCCAGGCGGTCACCCATCCAAGTACTAGCCGGGCCCGATGATGCTTAACTTCGGTGATCGGACGAGAACCGGTGTATTCATCATGGTATGGCCGTTGGCGCTCATCTAATGTAGGAGCACGGCAGAATTCGCGCTCGGCTTTTCTCCCAACACACAAAATGTTAGTTTTCGGCCGCATTTGACGAAAGCGCTTCCTTCCGCAACCGCCAGTTCCTCGAGGACGGCGCGGGGAGGCGCGCCCGGCGTCCCAGCAGAGTGACGGCCGAATTGGCGGGCGCACCGCCGCGTGTGTGAGACGCACTGCTGCTCGTTGCACCCCCTGTCATTCGCTGGGCGCGTGCAGCCTTCGACACTAGCGGAGGACGCATCTTGTCCCTGGTGCTCAGCGGAGGGCCTGTGCGGGGTGCGCCAGTGTCGTGCTGGAGGGCCCACTGGTAGCGATGTGGGCTTCCTCGCCTCGCCTCGCCTCACACCAGGTGTCTGCGTAGTTTGCAGTGCATTCGCACCATTCCTATCCCTGTCCCGGTCCCCGTCCCGACTTGTCCCGACTTTGCTCGACTGCCGCTCGCTGCCGCTCGGGTCGTGGTCCATATGACAGCGCAAGCACGACAAACGTCTGCGGGACGAGACGAGACGAGACGAGACGAGACGACTAAGGAATAAATTCGTGGTTACAAATCAAATTTGGAACTCTACACTCCTACACAACAATAGGCGGTACGTATTTCAGAATTCACCTGCCGATTCGTACTGTTTTGTCGTTTTCAAAGTCTTCTTGGCAAACGTGGTTAGCACATTCTCTCTCAAACTGAGTTAATTACTGCATTTTCGTACCATTACAGTAGTTTAAAAGGCTTAAGGAAGCATCTTTGTCACAACAGAAAGGTAGTTTGAAAATTGGGCTGGCGACATAACAAAAAACATAACAGGAAGGGAGCCAACAGCACCCGGGTTTCCCAGGCGGTCACCCATCCAAGTACTAGCCGGGCCCGATGATGCTTAACTTCGGTGATCGGACGAGAACCGGTGTATTCATCATGGTATGGCCGTTGGCGCTCATCTAATGTAGGAGCACGGCAGAATTCGCGTTCGGCTTTTCTCCCAACACACAAAATGTTAGTTTTCGGCCGCATTTGACGAAAGCGCTTCCTTCCGCAACCGCCAGTTCCTCGAGGACGGCGCGGGGAGGCGCGCCCGGCGTCCCAGCAGAGTGACGGCCGAATTGGCGGGCGCACCGCCGCGTGTGTGAGACGCACTGCTGCTCGTTGCACCCCCTGTCATTCGCTGGGCGCGTGCAGCCTTCGACACTAGCGGAGGACGCATCTTGTCCCTGGTGCTCAGCGGAGGGCCTGTGCGGGGTGCGCCAGTGTCGTGCTGGAGGGCCCACTGGTAGCGATGTGGGCTTCCTCGCCTCGCCTCGCCTCACACCAGGTGTCTGCGTAGTTTGCATTCCTATCCCTGTCCCGGTCCCCGTCCCGACTTGTCCCGACTTTGCTCGACTGCCGCTCGCTGCCGCTCGGGTCGTGGTCCATATGACAGCGCAAGCACGACAAACGTCTGCGGGACGAGACGAGACGAGACGAGACGAGACGACTAAGGAATAAATTCGTGGTTACAAATCAAATTTGGAACTCTACACTCCTACACAACAATAGGCGGTACGTATTTCAGAATTCACCTGCCGATTCGTACTGTTTTGTCGTTTTCAAAGTCTTCTTGGCAAACGTGGTTAGCACATTCTCTCTCAAACTGAGTTAATTACTGCATTTTCGTACCATTACAGTAGTTTAAAAGGCTTAAGGAAGCATCTTTGTCACAACAGAAAGGTAGTTTGAAAATTGGGCTGGCGACATAACAAAAAACATAACAGGAAAAGAGCCAACAGCACCCGGATTTCCCAGGCGGTCACCCATCCAAGTACTAGCCGGGCCCGATGATGCTTAACTTCGGTGATCGGACGAGAACCGGTGTATTCATCATGGTATGGCCGTTGGCGCTCATCTAATGTAGGAGCACGGCAGAATTCGCGCTCGGCTTTTCTCCCAACACACAAAATGTTAGTTTTCGGCCGCATTTGACGAAAGCGCTTCCTTCCGCAACCGCCAGTTCCTCGAGGACGGCGCGGGGAGGCGCGCCCGGCGTCCCAGCAGAGTGACGGCCGAATTGGCGGGCGCACCGCCGCGTGTGTGAGACGCACTGCTGCTCGTTGCACCCCCTGTCATTCGCTGGGCGCGTGCAGCCTTCGACACTAGCGGAGGACGCATCTTGTCCCTGGTGCTCAGCGGAGGGCCTGTGCGGGGTGCGCCAGTGTCGTGCTGGAGGGCCCACTGGTAGCGATGTGGGCTTCCTCGCCTCGCCTCGCCTCACACCAGGTGTCTGCGTAGTTTGCAGTGCATTCGCACCATTCCTATCCCTGTCCCGGTCCCCGTCCCGACTTGTCCCGACTTTGCTCGACTGCCGCTCGCTGCCGCTCGGGTCGTGGTCCATATGACAGCGCAAGCACGACAAACGTCTGCGGGACGAGACGAGACGAGACGAGACGAGACGACTAAGGAATAAATTCGTGGTTACAAATCAAATTTGGAACTCTACACTCCTACACAACAATAGGCGGTACGTATTTCAGAATTCACCTGCCGATTCGTACTGTTTTGTCGTTTTCAAAGTCTTCTTGGCAAACGTGGTTAGCACATTCTCTCTCAAACTGAGTTAATTACTGCATTTTCGTACCATTACAGTAGTTTAAAAGGCTTAAGGAAGCATCTTTGTCACAACAGAAAGGTAGTTTGAAAATTGGGCTGGCGACATAACAAAAAACATAACAGGAAGGGAGCCAACAGCACCCGGGTTTCCCAGGCGGTCACCCATCCAAGTACTAGCCGGGCCCGATGATGCTTAACTTCGGTGATCGGACGAGAACCGGTGTATTCATCATGGTATGGCCGTTGGCGCTCATCTAATGTAGGAGCACGGCAGAATTCGCGTTCGGCTTTTCTCCCAACACACAAAATGTTAGTTTTCGGCCGCATTTGACGAAAGCGCTTCCTTCCGCAACCGCCAGTTCCTCGAGGACGGCGCGGGGAGGCGCGCCCGGCGTCCCAGCAGAGTGACGGCCGAATTGGCGGGCGCACCGCCGCGTGTGTGAGACGCACTGCTGCTCGTTGCACCCCCTGTCATTCGCTGGGCGCGTGCAGCCTTCGACACTAGCGGAGGACGCATCTTGTCCCTGGTGCTCAGCGGAGGGCCTGTGCGGGGTGCGCCAGTGTCGTGCTGGAGGGCCCACTGGTAGCGATGTGGGCTTCCTCGCCTCGCCTCGCCTCACACCAGGTGTCTGCGTAGTTTGCATTCCTATCCCTGTCCCGGTCCCCGTCCCGACTTGTCCCGACTTTGCTCGACTGCCGCTCGCTGCCGCTCGGGTCGTGGTCCATATGACAGCGCAAGCACGACAAACGTCTGCGGGACGAGACGAGACGAGACGAGACGAGACGACTAAGGAATAAATTCGTGGTTACAAATCAAATTTGGAACTCTACACTCCTACACAACAATAGGCGGTACGTATTTCAGAATTCACCTGCCGATTCGTACTGTTTTGTCGTTTTCAAAGTCTTCTTGGCAAACGTGGTTAGCACATTCTCTCTCAAACTGAGTTAATTACTGCATTTTCGTACCATTACAGTAGTTTAAAAGGCTTAAGGAAGCATCTTTGTCACAACAGAAAGGTAGTTTGAAAATTGGGCTGGCGACATAACAAAAAACATAACAGGAAAAGAGCCAACAGCACCCGGATTTCCCAGGCGGTCACCCATCCAAGTACTAGCCGGGCCCGATGATGCTTAACTTCGGTGATCGGACGAGAACCGGTGTATTCATCATGGTATGGCCGTTGGCGCTCATCTAATGTAGGAGCACGGCAGAATTCGCGCTCGGCTTTTCTCCCAACACACAAAATGTTAGTTTTCGGCCGCATTTGACGAAAGCGCTTCCTTCCGCAACCGCCAGTTCCTCGAGGACGGCGCGGGGAGGCGCGCCCGGCGTCCCAGCAGAGTGACGGCCGAATTGGCGGGCGCACCGCCGCGTGTGTGAGACGCACTGCTGCTCGTTGCACCCCCTGTCATTCGCTGGGCGCGTGCAGCCTTCGACACTAGCGGAGGACGCATCTTGTCCCTGGTGCTCAGCGGAGGGCCTGTGCGGGGTGCGCCAGTGTCGTGCTGGAGGGCCCACTGGTAGCGATGTGGGCTTCCTCGCCTCGCCTCGCCTCACACCAGGTGTCTGCGTAGTTTGCAGTGCATTCGCACCATTCCTATCCCTGTCCCGGTCCCCGTCCCGACTTGTCCCGACTTTGCTCGACTGCCGCTCGCTGCCGCTCGGGTCGTGGTCCATATGACAGCGCAAGCACGACAAACGTCTGCGGGACGAGACGAGACGAGACGAGACGAGACGACTAAGGAATAAATTCGTGGTTACAAATCAAATTTGGAACTCTACACTCCTACACAACAATAGGCGGTACGTATTTCAGAATTCACCTGCCGATTCGTACTGTTTTGTCGTTTTCAAAGTCTTCTTGGCAAACGTGGTTAGCACATTCTCCCTCAAACTGAGTTAATTACTGCATTTTCGTACCATTACAGTAGTTTAAAAGGCTTAAGGAAGCATCTTTGTCACAACAGAAAGGTAGTTTGAAAATTGGGCTGGCGACATAACAAAAAACATAACAGGAAGGGAGCCAACAGCACCCGGGTTTCCCAGGCGGTCACCCATCCAAGTACTAGCCGGGCCCGATGATGCTTAACTTCGGTGATCGGACGAGAACCGGTGTATTCATCATGGTATGGCCGTTGGCGCTCATCTAATGTAGGAGCACGGCAGAATTCGCGTTCCGCTTTTCTCCCAACACACAAAATGTTAGTTTTCGGCCGCATTTGACGAAAGCGCTTCCTTCCGCAACCGCCAGTTCCTCGAGGACGGCGCGGGGAGGCGCGCCCGGCGTCCCAGCAGAGTGACGGCCGAATTGGCGGGCGCACCGCCGCGTGTGTGAGACGCACTGCTGCTCGTTGCACCCCCTGTCATTCGCTGGGCGCGTGCAGCCTTCGACACTAGCGGAGGACGCATCTTGTCCCTGGTGCTCAGCGGAGGGCCTGTGCGGGGTGCGCCAGTGTCGTGCTGGAGGGCCCACTGGTAGCGATGTGGGCTTCCTCGCCTCGCCTCGCCTCACACCAGGTGTCTGCATAGTTTGCAGTGCATTCGCACCATTCCTATCCCTGTCCCGGTCCCCGTCCCGACTTGTCCCGACTTTGCTCGACTGCCGCTCGCTGCCGCTCGGGTCGTGGTCCATATGACAGCGCAAGCACGACAAACGTCTGCGGGACGAGACGAGACGAGACGAGACGAGACGACTAAGGAATAAATTCGTGGTTACAAATCAAATTTGGAACTCTACACTCCTACACAACAATAGGCGGTACGTATTTCAGAATTCACCTGCCGATTCGTACTGTTTTGTCGTTTTCAAAGTCTTCTTGGCAAACGTGGTTAGCACATTCTCTCTCAAACTGAGTTAATTACTGCATTTTCGTACCATTACAGTAGTTTAAAAGGCTTAAGGAAGCATCTTTGTCACAACAGAAAGGTAGTTTGAAAATTGGGCTGGCGACATAACAAAAAACATAACAGGAAGGGAGCCAACAGCACCCGGGTTTCCCAGGCGGTCACCCATCCAAGTACTAGCCGGGCCCGATGATGCTTAACTTCGGTGATCGGACGAGAACCGGTGTATTCATCATGGTATGGCCGTTGGCGCTCATCTAATGTAGGAGCACGGCAGAATTCGCGTTCGGCTTTTCTCCCAACACACAAAATGTTAGTTTTCGGCCGCATTTGACGAAAGCGCTTCCTTCCGCAACCGCCAGTTCCTCGAGGACGGCGCGGGGAGGCGCGCCCGGCGTCCCAGCAGAGTGACGGCCGAATTGGCGGGCGCACCGCCGCGTGTGTGAGACGCACTGCTGCTCGTTGCACCCCCTGTCATTCGCTGGGCGCGTGCAGCCTTCGACACTAGCGGAGGACGCATCTTGTCCCTGGTGCTCAGCGGAGGGCCTGTGCGGGGTGCGCCAGTGTCGTGCTGGAGGGCCCACTGGTAGCGATGTGGGCTTCCTCGCCTCGCCTCGCCTCACACCAGGTGTCTGCGTAGTTTGCATTCCTATCCCTGTCCCGGTCCCCGTCCCGACTTGTCCCGACTTTGCTCGACTGCCGCTCGCTGCCGCTCGGGTCGTGGTCCATATGACAGCGCAAGCACGACAAACGTCTGCGGGACGAGACGAGACGAGACGAGACGAGACGACTAAGGAATAAATTCGTGGTTACAAATCAAATTTGGAACTCTACACTCCTACACAACAATAGGCGGTACGTATTTCAGAATTCACCTGCCGATTCGTACTGTTTTGTCGTTTTCAAAGTCTTCTTGGCAAACGTGGTTAGCACATTCTCCCTCAAACTGAGTTAATTACTGCATTTTCGTACCATTACAGTAGTTTAAAAGGCTTAAGGAAGCATCTTTGTCACAACAGAAAGGTAGTTTGAAAATTGGGCTGGCGACATAACAAAAAACATAACAGGAAAAGAGCCAACAGCACCCGGATTTCCCAGGCGGTCACCCATCCAAGTACTAGCCGGGCCCGATGATGCTTAACTTCGGTGATCGGACGAGAACCGGTGTATTCATCATGGTATGGCCGTTGGCGCTCATCTAATGTAGGAGCACGGCAGAATTCGCGCTCGGCTTTTCTCCCAACACACAAAATGTTAGTTTTCGGCCGCATTTGACGAAAGCGCTTCCTTCCGCAACCGCCAGTTCCTCGAGGACGGCGCGGGGAGGCGCGCCCGGCGTCCCAGCAGAGTGACGGCCGAATTGGCGGGCGCACCGCCGCGTGTGTGAGACGCACTGCTGCTCGTTGCACCCCCTGTCATTCGCTGGGCGCGTGCAGCCTTCGACACTAGCGGAGGACGCATCTTGTCCCTGGTGCTCAGCGGAGGGCCTGTGCGGGGTGCGCCAGTGTCGTGCTGGAGGGCCCACTGGTAGCGATGTGGGCTTCCTCGCCTCGCCTCGCCTCACACCAGGTGTCTGCGTAGTTTGCATTCCTATCCCTGTCCCGGTCCCCGTCCCGACTTGTCCCGACTTTGCTCGACTGCCGCTCGCTGCCGCTCGGGTCGTGGTCCATATGACAGCGCAAGCACGACAAACGTCTGCGGGACGAGACGAGACGAGACGAGACGAGACGACTAAGGAATAAATTCGTGGTTACAAATCAAATTTGGAACTCTACACTCCTACACAACAATAGGCGGTACGTATTTCAGAATTCACCTGCCGATTCGTACTGTTTTGTCGTTTTCAAAGTCTTCTTGGCAAACGTGGTTAGCACATTCTCCCTCAAACTGAGTTAATTACTGCATTTTCGTACCATTACAGTAGTTTAAAAGGCTTAAGGAAGCATCTTTGTCACAACAGAAAGGTAGTTTGAAAATTGGGCTGGCGACATAACAAAAAACATAACAGGAAGGGAGCCAACAGCACCCGGGTTTCCCAGGCGGTCACCCATCCAAGTACTAGCCGGGCCCGATGATGCTTAACTTCGGTGATCGGACGAGAACCGGTGTATTCATCATGGTATGGCCGTTGGCGCTCATCTAATGTAGGAGCACGGCAGAATTCGCGTTCGGCTTTTCTCCCAACACACAAAATGTTAGTTTTCGGCCGCATTTGACGAAAGCGCTTCCTTCCGCAACCGCCAGTTCCTCGAGGACGGCGCGGGGAGGCGCGCCCGGCGTCCCAGCAGAGTGACGGCCGAATTGGCGGGCGCACCGCCGCGTGTGTGAGACGCACTGCTGCTCGTTGCACCCCCTGTCATTCGCTGGGCGCGTGCAGCCTTCGACACTAGCGGAGGACGCATCTTGTCCCTGGTGCTCAGCGGAGGGCCTGTGCGGGGTGCGCCAGTGTCGTGCTGGAGGGCCCACTGGTAGCGATGTGGGCTTCCTCGCCTCGCCTCGCCTCACACCAGGTGTCTGCATAGTTTGCAGTGCATTCGCACCATTCCTATCCCTGTCCCGGTCCCCGTCCCGACTTGTCCCGACTTTGCTCGACTGCCGCTCGCTGCCGCTCGGGTCGTGGTCCATATGACAGCGCAAGCACGACAAACGTCTGCGGGACGAGACGAGACGAGACGAGACGAGACGACTAAGGAATAAATTCGTGGTTACAAATCAAATTTGGAACTCTACACTCCTACACAACAATAGGCGGTACGTATTTCAGAATTCACCTGCCGATTCGTACTGTTTTGTCGTTTTCAAAGTCTTCTTGGCAAACGTGGTTAGCACATTCTCTCTCAAACTGAGTTAATTACTGCATTTTCGTACCATTACAGTAGTTTAAAAGGCTTAAGGAAGCATCTTTGTCACAACAGAAAGGTAGTTTGAAAATTGGGCTGGCGACATAACAAAAAACATAACAGGAAGGGAGCCAACAGCACCCGGGTTTCCCAGGCGGTCACCCATCCAAGTACTAGCCGGGCCCGATGATGCTTAACTTCGGTGATCGGACGAGAACCGGTGTATTCATCATGGTATGGCCGTTGGCGCTCATCTAATGTAGGAGCACGGCAGAATTCGCGTTCGGCTTTTCTCCCAACACACAAAATGTTAGTTTTCGGCCGCATTTGACGAAAGCGCTTCCTTCCGCAACCGCCAGTTCCTCGAGGACGGCGCGGGGAGGCGCGCCCGGCGTCCCAGCAGAGTGACGGCCGAATTGGCGGGCGCACCGCCGCGTGTGTGAGACGCACTGCTGCTCGTTGCACCCCCTGTCATTCGCTGGGCGCGTGCAGCCTTCGACACTAGCGGAGGACGCATCTTGTCCCTGGTGCTCAGCGGAGGGCCTGTGCGGGGTGCGCCAGTGTCGTGCTGGAGGGCCCACTGGTAGCGATGTGGGCTTCCTCGCCTCGCCTCGCCTCACACCAGGTGTCTGCGTAGTTTGCATTCCTATCCCTGTCCCGGTCCCCGTCCCGACTTGTCCCGACTTTGCTCGACTGCCGCTCGCTGCCGCTCGGGTCGTGGTCCATATGACAGCGCAAGCACGACAAACGTCTGCGGGACGAGACGAGACGAGACGAGACGAGACGACTAAGGAATAAATTCGTGGTTACAAATCAAATTTGGAACTCTACACTCCTACACAACAATAGGCGGTACGTATTTCAGAATTCACCTGCCGATTCGTACTGTTTTGTCGTTTTCAAAGTCTTCTTGGCAAACGTGGTTAGCACATTCTCTCTCAAACTGAGTTAATTACTGCATTTTCGTACCATTACAGTAGTTTAAAAGGCTTAAGGAAGCATCTTTGTCACAACAGAAAGGTAGTTTGAAAATTGGGCTGGCGACATAACAAAAAACATAACAGGAAAAGAGCCAACAGCACCCGGATTTCCCAGGCGGTCACCCATCCAAGTACTAGCCGGGCCCGATGATGCTTAACTTCGGTGATCGGACGAGAACCGGTGTATTCATCATGGTATGGCCGTTGGCGCTCATCTAATGTAGGAGCACGGCAGAATTCGCGCTCGGCTTTTCTCCCAACACACAAAATGTTAGTTTTCGGCCGCATTTGACGAAAGCGCTTCCTTCCGCAACCGCCAGTTCCTCGAGGACGGCGCGGGGAGGCGCGCCCGGCGTCCCAGCAGAGTGACGGCCGAATTGGCGGGCGCACCGCCGCGTGTGTGAGACGCACTGCTGCTCGTTGCACCCCCTGTCATTCGCTGGGCGCGTGCAGCCTTCGACACTAGCGGAGGACGCATCTTGTCCCTGGTGCTCAGCGGAGGGCCTGTGCGGGGTGCGCCAGTGTCGTGCTGGAGGGCCCACTGGTAGCGATGTGGGCTTCCTCGCCTCGCCTCGCCTCACACCAGGTGTCTGCGTAGTTTGCATTCCTATCCCTGTCCCGGTCCCCGTCCCGACTTGTCCCGACTTTGCTCGACTGCCGCTCGCTGCCGCTCGGGTCGTGGTCCATATGACAGCGCAAGCACGACAAACGTCTGCGGGACGAGACGAGACGAGACGAGACGAGACGACTAAGGAATAAATTCGTGGTTACAAATCAAATTTGGAACTCTACACTCCTACACAACAATAGGCGGTACGTATTTCAGAATTCACCTGCCGATTCGTACTGTTTTGTCGTTTTCAAAGTCTTCTTGGCAAACGTGGTTAGCACATTCTCTCTCAAACTGAGTTAATTACTGCATTTTCGTACCATTACAGTAGTTTAAAAGGCTTAAGGAAGCATCTTTGTCACAACAGAAAGGTAGTTTGAAAATTGGGCTGGCGACATAACAAAAAACATAACAGGAAGGGAGCCAACAGCACCCGGGTTTCCCAGGCGGTCACCCATCCAAGTACTAGCCGGGCCCGATGATGCTTAACTTCGGTGATCGGACGAGAACCGGTGTATTCATCATGGTATGGCCGTTGGCGCTCATCTAATGTAGGAGCACGGCAGAATTCGCGTTCGGCTTTTCTCCCAACACACAAAATGTTAGTTTTCGGCCGCATTTGACGAAAGCGCTTCCTTCCGCAACCGCCAGTTCCTCGAGGACGGCGCGGGGAGGCGCGCCCGGCGTCCCAGCAGAGTGACGGCCGAATTGGCGGGCGCACCGCCGCGTGTGTGAGACGCACTGCTGCTCGTTGCACCCCCTGTCATTCGCTGGGCGCGTGCAGCCTTCGACACTAGCGGAGGACGCATCTTGTCCCTGGTGCTCAGCGGAGGGCCTGTGCGGGGTGCGCCAGTGTCGTGCTGGAGGGCCCACTGGTAGCGATGTGGGCTTCCTCGCCTCGCCTCGCCTCACACCAGGTGTCTGCGTAGTTTGCATTCCTATCCCTGTCCCGGTCCCCGTCCCGACTTGTCCCGACTTTGCTCGACTGCCGCTCGCTGCCGCTCGGGTCGTGGTCCATATGACAGCGCAAGCACGACAAACGTCTGCGGGACGAGACGAGACGAGACGAGACGAGACGACTAAGGAATAAATTCGTGGTTACAAATCAAATTTGGAACTCTACACTCCTACACAACAATAGGCGGTACGTATTTCAGAATTCACCTGCCGATTCGTACTGTTTTGTCGTTTTCAAAGTCTTCTTGGCAAACGTGGTTAGCACATTCTCCCTCAAACTGAGTTAATTACTGCATTTTCGTACCATTACAGTAGTTTAAAAGGCTTAAGGAAGCATCTTTGTCACAACAGAAAGGTAGTTTGAAAATTGGGCTGGCGACATAACAAAAAACATAACAGGAAAAGAGCCAACAGCACCCGGATTTCCCAGGCGGTCACCCATCCAAGTACTAGCCGGGCCCGATGATGCTTAACTTCGGTGATCGGACGAGAACCGGTGTATTCATCATGGTATGGCCGTTGGCGCTCATCTAATGTAGGAGCACGGCAGAATTCGCGCTCGGCTTTTCTCCCAACACACAAAATGTTAGTTTTCGGCCGCATTTGACGAAAGCGCTTCCTTCCGCAACCGCCAGTTCCTCGAGGACGGCGCGGGGAGGCGCGCCCGGCGTCCCAGCAGAGTGACGGCCGAATTGGCGGGCGCACCGCCGCGTGTGTGAGACGCACTGCTGCTCGTTGCACCCCCTGTCATTCGCTGGGCGCGTGCAGCCTTCGACACTAGCGGAGGACGCATCTTGTCCCTGGTGCTCAGCGGAGGGCCTGTGCGGGGTGCGCCAGTGTCGTGCTGGAGGGCCCACTGGTAGCGATGTGGGCTTCCTCGCCTCGCCTCGCCTCACACCAGGTGTCTGCGTAGTTTGCATTCCTATCCCTGTCCCGGTCCCCGTCCCGACTTGTCCCGACTTTGCTCGACTGCCGCTCGCTGCCGCTCGGGTCGTGGTCCATATGACAGCGCAAGCACGACAAACGTCTGCGGGACGAGACGAGACGAGACGAGACGAGACGACTAAGGAATAAATTCGTGGTTACAAATCAAATTTGGAACTCTACACTCCTACACAACAATAGGCGGTACGTATTTCAGAATTCACCTGCCGATTCGTACTGTTTTGTCGTTTTCAAAGTCTTCTTGGCAAACGTGGTTAGCACATTCTCCCTCAAACTGAGTTAATTACTGCATTTTCGTACCATTACAGTAGTTTAAAAGGCTTAAGGAAGCATCTTTGTCACAACAGAAAGGTAGTTTGAAAATTGGGCTGGCGACATAACAAAAAACATAACAGGAAGGGAGCCAACAGCACCCGGGTTTCCCAGGCGGTCACCCATCCAAGTACTAGCCGGGCCCGATGATGCTTAACTTCGGTGATCGGACGAGAACCGGTGTATTCATCATGGTATGGCCGTTGGCGCTCATCTAATGTAGGAGCACGGCAGAATTCGCGTTCGGCTTTTCTCCCAACACACAAAATGTTAGTTTTCGGCCGCATTTGACGAAAGCGCTTCCTTCCGCAACCGCCAGTTCCTCGAGGACGGCGCGGGGAGGCGCGCCCGGCGTCCCAGCAGAGTGACGGCCGAATTGGCGGGCGCACCGCCGCGTGTGTGAGACGCACTGCTGCTCGTTGCACCCCCTGTCATTCGCTGGGCGCGTGCAGCCTTCGACACTAGCGGAGGACGCATCTTGTCCCTGGTGCTCAGCGGAGGGCCTGTGCGGGGTGCGCCAGTGTCGTGCTGGAGGGCCCACTGGTAGCGATGTGGGCTTCCTCGCCTCGCCTCGCCTCACACCAGGTGTCTGCATAGTTTGCAGTGCATTCGCACCATTCCTATCCCTGTCCCGGTCCCCGTCCCGACTTGTCCCGACTTTGCTCGACTGCCGCTCGCTGCCGCTCGGGTCGTGGTCCATATGACAGCGCAAGCACGACAAACGTCTGCGGGACGAGACGAGACGAGACGAGACGAGACGACTAAGGAATAAATTCGTGGTTACAAATCAAATTTGGAACTCTACACTCCTACACAACAATAGGCGGTACGTATTTCAGAATTCACCTGCCGATTCGTACTGTTTTGTCGTTTTCAAAGTCTTCTTGGCAAACGTGGTTAGCACATTCTCTCTCAAACTGAGTTAATTACTGCATTTTCGTACCATTACAGTAGTTTAAAAGGCTTAAGGAAGCATCTTTGTCACAACAGAAAGGTAGTTTGAAAATTGGGCTGGCGACATAACAAAAAACATAACAGGAAGGGAGCCAACAGCACCCGGGTTTCCCAGGCGGTCACCCATCCAAGTACTAGCCGGGCCCGATGATGCTTAACTTCGGTGATCGGACGAGAACCGGTGTATTCATCATGGTATGGCCGTTGGCGCTCATCTAATGTAGGAGCACGGCAGAATTCGCGTTCGGCTTTTCTCCCAACACACAAAATGTTAGTTTTCGGCCGCATTTGACGAAAGCGCTTCCTTCCGCAACCGCCAGTTCCTCGAGGACGGCGCGGGGAGGCGCGCCCGGCGTCCCAGCAGAGTGACGGCCGAATTGGCGGGCGCACCGCCGCGTGTGTGAGACGCACTGCTGCTCGTTGCACCCCCTGTCATTCGCTGGGCGCGTGCAGCCTTCGACACTAGCGGAGGACGCATCTTGTCCCTGGTGCTCAGCGGAGGGCCTGTGCGGGGTGCGCCAGTGTCGTGCTGGAGGGCCCACTGGTAGCGATGTGGGCTTCCTCGCCTCGCCTCGCCTCACACCAGGTGTCTGCGTAGTTTGCATTCCTATCCCTGTCCCGGTCCCCGTCCCGACTTGTCCCGACTTTGCTCGACTGCCGCTCGCTGCCGCTCGGGTCGTGGTCCATATGACAGCGCAAGCACGACAAACGTCTGCGGGACGAGACGAGACGAGACGAGACGAGACGACTAAGGAATAAATTCGTGGTTACAAATCAAATTTGGAACTCTACACTCCTACACAACAATAGGCGGTACGTATTTCAGAATTCACCTGCCGATTCGTACTGTTTTGTCGTTTTCAAAGTCTTCTTGGCAAACGTGGTTAGCACATTCTCTCTCAAACTGAGTTAATTACTGCATTTTCGTACCATTACAGTAGTTTAAAAGGCTTAAGGAAGCATCTTTGTCACAACAGAAAGGTAGTTTGAAAATTGGGCTGGCGACATAACAAAAAACATAACAGGAAAAGAGCCAACAGCACCCGGATTTCCCAGGCGGTCACCCATCCAAGTACTAGCCGGGCCCGATGATGCTTAACTTCGGTGATCGGACGAGAACCGGTGTATTCATCATGGTATGGCCGTTGGCGCTCATCTAATGTAGGAGCACGGCAGAATTCGCGCTCGGCTTTTCTCCCAACACACAAAATGTTAGTTTTCGGCCGCATTTGACGAAAGCGCTTCCTTCCGCAACCGCCAGTTCCTCGAGGACGGCGCGGGGAGGCGCGCCCGGCGTCCCAGCAGAGTGACGGCCGAATTGGCGGGCGCACCGCCGCGTGTGTGAGACGCACTGCTGCTCGTTGCACCCCCTGTCATTCGCTGGGCGCGTGCAGCCTTCGACACTAGCGGAGGACGCATCTTGTCCCTGGTGCTCAGCGGAGGGCCTGTGCGGGGTGCGCCAGTGTCGTGCTGGAGGGCCCACTGGTAGCGATGTGGGCTTCCTCGCCTCGCCTCGCCTCACACCAGGTGTCTGCGTAGTTTGCATTCCTATCCCTGTCCCGGTCCCCGTCCCGACTTGTCCCGACTTTGCTCGACTGCCGCTCGCTGCCGCTCGGGTCGTGGTCCATATGACAGCGCAAGCACGACAAACGTCTGCGGGACGAGACGAGACGAGACGAGACGAGACGACTAAGGAATAAATTCGTGGTTACAAATCAAATTTGGAACTCTACACTCCTACACAACAATAGGCGGTACGTATTTCAGAATTCACCTGCCGATTCGTACTGTTTTGTCGTTTTCAAAGTCTTCTTGGCAAACGTGGTTAGCACATTCTCTCTCAAACTGAGTTAATTACTGCATTTTCGTACCATTACAGTAGTTTAAAAGGCTTAAGGAAGCATCTTTGTCACAACAGAAAGGTAGTTTGAAAATTGGGCTGGCGACATAACAAAAAACATAACAGGAAAAGAGCCAACAGCACCCGGATTTCCCAGGCGGTCACCCATCCAAGTACTAGCCGGGCCCGATGATGCTTAACTTCGGTGATCGGACGAGAACCGGTGTATTCATCATGGTATGGCCGTTGGCGCTCATCTAATGTAGGAGCACGGCAGAATTCGCGCTCGGCTTTTCTCCCAACACACAAAATGTTAGTTTTCGGCCGCATTTGACGAAAGCGCTTCCTTCCGCAACCGCCAGTTCCTCGAGGACGGCGCGGGGAGGCGCGCCCGGCGTCCCAGCAGAGTGACGGCCGAATTGGCGGGCGCACCGCCGCGTGTGTGAGACGCACTGCTGCTCGTTGCACCCCCTGTCATTCGCTGGGCGCGTGCAGCCTTCGACACTAGCGGAGGACGCATCTTGTCCCTGGTGCTCAGCGGAGGGCCTGTGCGGGGTGCGCCAGTGTCGTGCTGGAGGGCCCACTGGTAGCGATGTGGGCTTCCTCGCCTCGCCTCGCCTCACACCAGGTGTCTGCGTAGTTTGCAGTGCATTCGCACCATTCCTATCCCTGTCCCGGTCCCCGTCCCGACTTGTCCCGACTTTGCTCGACTGCCGCTCGCTGCCGCTCGGGTCGTGGTCCATATGACAGCGCAAGCACGACAAACGTCTGCGGGACGAGACGAGACGAGACGAGACGAGACGACTAAGGAATAAATTCGTGGTTACAAATCAAATTTGGAACTCTACACTCCTACACAACAATAGGCGGTACGTATTTCAGAATTCACCTGCCGATTCGTACTGTTTTGTCGTTTTCAAAGTCTTCTTGGCAAACGTGGTTAGCACATTCTCCCTCAAACTGAGTTAATTACTGCATTTTCGTACCATTACAGTAGTTTAAAAGGCTTAAGGAAGCATCTTTGTCACAACAGAAAGGTAGTTTGAAAATTGGGCTGGCGACATAACAAAAAACATAACAGGAAGGGAGCCAACAGCACCCGGGTTTCCCAGGCGGTCACCCATCCAAGTACTAGCCGGGCCCGATGATGCTTAACTTCGGTGATCGGACGAGAACCGGTGTATTCATCATGGTATGGCCGTTGGCGCTCATCTAATGTAGGAGCACGGCAGAATTCGCGTTCCGCTTTTCTCCCAACACACAAAATGTTAGTTTTCGGCCGCATTTGACGAAAGCGCTTCCTTCCGCAACCGCCAGTTCCTCGAGGACGGCGCGGGGAGGCGCGCCCGGCGTCCCAGCAGAGTGACGGCCGAATTGGCGGGCGCACCGCCGCGTGTGTGAGACGCACTGCTGCTCGTTGCACCCCCTGTCATTCGCTGGGCGCGTGCAGCCTTCGACACTAGCGGAGGACGCATCTTGTCCCTGGTGCTCAGCGGAGGGCCTGTGCGGGGTGCGCCAGTGTCGTGCTGGAGGGCCCACTGGTAGCGATGTGGGCTTCCTCGCCTCGCCTCGCCTCACACCAGGTGTCTGCATAGTTTGCAGTGCATTCGCACCATTCCTATCCCTGTCCCTGTCCCCGTCCCGACTTGTCCCGACTTTGCTCGACTGCCGCTCGCTGCCGCTCGGGTCGTGGTCCATATGACAGCGCAAGCACGACAAACGTCTGCGGGACGAGACGAGACGAGACGACTAAGGAATAAATTCGTGGTTACAAATCAAATTTGGAACTCTACACTCCTACACAACAATAGGCGGTACGTATTTCAGAATTCACCTGCCGATTCGTACTGTTTTGTCGTTTTCAAAGTCTTCTTGGCAAACGTGGTTAGCACATTCTCCCTCAAACTGAGTTAATTACTGCATTTTCGTACCATTACAGTAGTTTAAAAGGCTTAAGGAAGCATCTTTGTCACAACAGAAAGGTAGTTTGAAAATTGGGCTGGCGACATAACAAAAAACATAACAGGAAGGGAGCCAACAGCACCCGGGTTTCCCAGGCGGTCACCCATCCAAGTACTAGCCGGGCCCGATGATGCTTAACTTCGGTGATCGGACGAGAACCGGTGTATTCATCATGGTATGGCGGTTGGCGCTCATCTAATGTAGGAGCACGGCAGAATTCGCGTTCGGCTTTTCTCCCAACACACAAAATGTTAGTTTTCGGCCGCATTTGACGAAAGCGCTTCCTTCCGCAACCGCCAGTTCCTCGAGGACGGCGCGGGGAGGCGCGCCCGGCGTCCCAGCAGAATGACGGCCGAATTGGCGGGCGCACCGCCGCGTGTGTGAGACGCACTGCTGCTCGTTGCACCCCCTGTCATTCGCTGGGCGCGTGCAGCCTTCGACACTAGCGGAGGACGCATCTTGTCCCTGGTGCTCAGCGGAGGGCCTGTGCGGGGTGCGCCAGTGTCGTGCTGGAGGGCCCACTGGTAGCGATGTGGGCTTCCTCGCCTCGCCTCGCCTCGCCTCGCCTCACACCAGGTGTCTGCGTAGTTTGCAGTGCATTCGCACCATTCCTATCCCTGTCCCTGTCCCCGTCCCGACTTGTCCCGACTTTGCTCGACTGCCGCTCGCTGCCGCTCGGGTCGTGGTCCATATGACAGCGCAAGCACGACAAACGTCTGCGGGACGAGACGAGACGAGACGAGACGAGACGACTAAGGAATAAATTCGTGGTTACAAATCAAATTTGGAACTCTACACTCCTACACAACAATAGGCGGTACGTATTTCAGAATTCACCTGCCGATTCGTACTGTTTTGTCGTTTTCAAAGTCTTCTTGGCAAACGTGGTTAGCACATTCTCCTTCAAACTGAGTTAATTACTGCATTTTCGTACCATTACAGTAGTTTAAAAGGCTTAAGGAAGCATCTTTGTCACAACAGAAAGGTAGTTTGAAAATTGGGCTGGCGACATAACAAAAAACATAACAGGAAGGGAGCCAACAGCACCCGGGTTTCCCAGGCGGTCACCCATCCAAGTACTAGCCGGGCCCGATGATGCTTAACTTCGGTGATCGGACGAGAACCGGTGTATTCATCATGGTATGGCCGTTGGCGCTCATCTAATGTAGGAGCACGGCAGAATTCGCGTTTCGCTTTTCTCCCAACACACAAAATGTTAGTTTTCGGCCGCATTTGACGAAAGCGCTTCCTTCCGCAACCGCCAGTTCCTCGAGGACGGCGCGGGGAGGCGCGCCCGGCGTCCCAGCAGAGTGACGGCCGAATTGGCGGGCGCACCGCCGCGTGTGTGAGACGCACTGCTGCTCGTTGCACCCCCTGTCATTCGCTGGGCGCGTGCAGCCTTCGACACTAGCGGAGGACGCATCTTGTCCCTGGTGCTCAGCGGAGGGCCTGTGCGGGGTGCGCCAGTGTCGTGCTGGAGGGCCCACTGGTAGCGATGTGGGCTTCCTCGCCTCGCCTCGCCTCACACCAGGTGTCTGCGTAGTTTGCAGTGCATTCGCACCATTCCTATCCCTGTCCCTGTCCCCGTCCCGACTTGTCCCGACTTTGCTCGACTGCCGCTCGCTGCCGCTCGGGTCGTGGTCCATATGACAGCTATCTTCTTGGCAAACGTGGTTAGCACATTCTCCTTCAAACTGAGTTAATTACTGCATTTTCGTACCATTACAGTAGTTTAAAAGGCTTAAGGAAGCATCTTTGTCACAACAGAAAGGTAGTTTGATAATTGGGCTGGCGACATAACAAAAAAAAAAAAAAAACAGGAATGGAGCCGACAGCACCCGGGTTTCCCAGGCGGTCACCCATCCAAGTACTAGCCGGGCCCGATGATGCTTAACTTCGGTGATCGGACGAGAACCGGTGTATTCATCATGGTATGGCCGTTGGCGCTCATCTAATGTAGGAGCACGGCAGAATTCGCGTTCCGCTTTTCTCCCAACACACAAAATGTTAGTTTTCGGCCGCATTTGACGAAAGCGCTTCCTTCCGCAACCGCCAGTTCCTCGAGGACGGCGCGGGGAGGCGCGCCCGGCGTCCCAGCAGAGTGACGGCCGAATTGGCGGGCGCACCGCCGCGTGTGTGAGACGCACTGCTGCTCGTTGCACCCCCTGTCATTCGCTGGGCGCGTGCAGCCTTCGACACTAGCGGAGGACGCATCTTGTCCCTGGTGCTCAGCGGAGGGCCTGTGCGGGGTGCGCCAGTGTCGTGCTGGAGGGCCCACTGGTAGCGATGTGGGCTTCCTCGCCTCGCCTCGCCTCACACCAGGTGTCTGCGTAGTTTGCAGTGCATTCGCACCATTCCTATCCCTGTCCCTGTCCCCGTCCCGACTTGTCCCGACTTTGCTCGACTGCCGCTCGCTGCCGCTCGGGTCGTGGTCCATATGACAGCGCAAGCACGACAAACGTCTGCGGGACGAGACGAGACGAGACGAGACGAGACGACTAAGGAATAAATTCGTGGTTACAAATCAAATTTGGAACTCTACACTCCTACACAACAATAGGCGGTACGTATTTCAGAATTCACCTGCCGATTCGTACTGTTTTGTCGTTTTCAAAGTCTTCTTGGCAAACGTGGTTAGCACATTCTCCCTCAAACTGAGTTAATTACTGCATTTTCGTACCATTACAGTAGTTTAAAAGGCTTAAGGAAGCATCTTTGTCACAACAGAAAGGTAGTTTGAAAATTGGGCTGGCGACATAACAAAAAAAAAAAAACAACAGGAATGGAGCCAACAGCACCCGGGTTTCCCAGGCGGTCACCCATCCAAGTACTAGCCGGGCCCGATGATGCTTAACTTCGGTGATCGGACGAGAACCGGTGTATTCATCATGGTATGGCCGTTGGCGCTCATCTAATGTAGGAGCACGGCAGAATTCGCGTTCCGCTTTTCTCCCAACACACAAAATGTTATTTTCGGCCGCATTTGACGAAAGCGCTTCCTTCCGCAACCGCCAGTTCCTCGAGGACGGCGCGGGGAGGCGCGCCCGGCGTCCCAGCAGAGTGACGGCCGAATTGGCGGGCGCACCGCCGCGTGTGTGAGACGCACTGCTGCTCGTTGCACCCCCTGTCATTCGCTGGGCGCGTGCAGCCTTCGACACTAGCGGAGGACGCATCTTGTCCCTGGTGCTCAGCGGAGGGCCTGTGCGGGGTGCGCCAGTGTCGTGCTGGAGGGCCCACTGGTAGCGATGTGGGCTTCCTCGCCTCGCCTCGCCTCACACCAGGTGTCTGCGTAGTTTGTAGTGCATTCGCACCATTCCTATCCCTGTCCCTGTCCCCGTCCCGACTTGTCCCGACTTTGCTCGACTGCCGCTCGCTGCCGCTCGGGTCGTGGTCCATATGACAGCTATCTTCTTGGCAAACGTGGTTAGCACATTCTCCTTCAAACTGAGTTAATTACTGCATTTTCGTACCATTACAGTAGTTTAAAAGGCTTAAGGAAGCATCTTTGTCACAACAGAAAGGTAGTTTGATAATTGGGCTGGCGACATAACAAAAAAAAAAAAAAACAGGAATGGAGCAAACAGCACCCGGGTTTCCCAGGCGGTCACCCATCCAAGTACTAGCCGGGCCCGATGATGCTTAACTTCGGTGATCGGACGAGAACCGGTGTATTCATCATGGTATGGCCGTTGGCGCTCATCTAATGTAGGAGCACGGCAGAATTCGCGTTCCGCTTTTCTCCCAACACACAAAATGTTAGTTTTCGGCCGCATTTGACGAAAGCGCTTCCTTCCGCAACCGCCAGTTCCTCGAGGACGGCGCGGGGAGGCGCGCCCGGCGTCCCAGCAGAGTGACGGCCGAATTGGCGGGCGCACCGCCGCGTGTGTGAGACGCACTGCTGCTCGTTGCACCCCCTGTCATTCGCTGGGCGCGTGCAGCCTTCGACACTAGCGGAGGACGCATCTTGTCCCTGGTGCTCAGCGGAGGGCCTGTGCGGGGTGCGCCAGTGTCGTGCTGGAGGGCCCACTGGTAGCGATGTGGGCTTCCTCGCCTCGCCTCGCCTCACACCAGGTGTCTGCGTAGTTTGCAGTGCATTCGCACCATTCCTATCCCTGTCCCTGTCCCCGTCCCGACTTGTCCCGACTTTGCTCGACTGCCGCTCGCTGCCGCTCGGGTCGTGGTCCATATGACAGCGCAAGCACGACAAACGTCTGCGGGACGAGACGAGACGAGACGACTAAGGAATAAATTCGTGGTTACAAATCAAATTTGGAACTCTACACTCCTACACAACAATAGGCGGTACGTATTTCAGAATTCACCTGCCGATTCGTACTGCTTTGTCGTTTTCACAAGTCTTCTTGGCAAACGTGGTTAGCACATTCTCCCTCAAACTGAGTTAATTACTGCATTTTCGTACCATTACAGTAGTTTAAAAGGCTTAAGGAAGCATCTTTGTCACAACAGAAAGGTAGTTTGAAAATTGGGCTGGCGACATAACAAAAAACATAACAGGAAGGGAGCCAACAGCTCCCGGGTTTCCCAGGCGGTCACCCATCCAAGTACTAGCCGGGCCCGATGATGCTTAACTTCGGTGATCGGACGAGAACCGGTGTATTCATCATGGTATGGCCGTTGGCGCTCATCTAATGTAGGAGCACGGCAGAATTCGCGTTCGGCTTTTCTCCCAACACACAAAATGTTAGTTTTCGGCCGCATTTGACGAAAGCGCTTCCTTCCGCAACCGCCAGTTCCTCGAGGACGGCGCGGGGAGGCGCGCCCGGCGTCCCAGCAGAGTGACGGCCGAATTGGCGGGCGCACCGCCGCGTGTGTGAGACGCACTGCTGCTCGTTGCACCCCCTGTCATTCGCTGGGCGCGTGCAGCCTTCGACACTAGCGGAGGACGCATCTTGTCCCTGGTGCTCAGCGGAGGGCCTGTGCGGGGTGCGCCAGTGTCGTGCTGGAGGGCCCACTGGTAGCGATGTGGGCTTCCTCGCCTCGCCTCGCCTCACACCAGGTGTCTGCGTAGTTTGCAGTGCATTCGCACTATTCCTATCCCTGTCCCTGTCCCCGTCCCGACTTGTCCCGACTTTGCTCGACTGCCGCTCGCTGCCGCTCGGGTCGTGGTCCATATGACAGCGCAAGCACGACAAACGTCTGCGGGACGAGACGAGACGAGACGAGACGAGACGACTAAGGAATAAATTCGTGGTTACAAATCAAATTTGGAACTCTACACTCCTACACAACAATAGGCGGTACGTATTTCAGAATTCACCTGCCGATTCGTACTGTTTTGTCGTTTTCAAAGTCTTCTTGGCAAACGTGGTTAGCACATTCTCCTTCAAACTGAGTTAATTACTGCATTTTCGTACCATTACAGTAGTTTAAAAGGCTTAAGGAAGCATCTTTGTCACAACAGAAAGGTAGTTTGAAAATTGGGCTGGCGACATAACAAAAAAAAAAAAAACAACAGGAATGGAGCCAACAGCACCCGGGTTTCCCAGGCGGTCACCCATCCAAGTACTAGCCGGGCCCGATGATGCTTAACTTCGGTGATCGGACGAGAACCGGTGTATTCATCATGGTATGGCCGTTGGCGCTCATCTAATGTAGGAGCACGGCAGAATTCGCGTTCGGCTTTTCTCCCAACACACAAAATGTTATTTTCGGCCGCATTTGACGAAAGCGCTTCCTTCCGCAACCGCCAGTTCCTCGAGGACGGCGCGGGGAGGCGCGCCCGGCGTCCCAGCAGAGTGACGGCCGAATTGGCGGGCGCACCGCCGCGTGTGTGAGACGCACTGCTGCTCGTTGCACCCCCTGTCATTCGCTGGGCGCGTGCAGCCTTCGACACTAGCGGAGGACGCATCTTGTCCCTGGTGCTCAGCGGAGGGCCTGTGCGGGGTGCGCCAGTGTCGTGCTGGAGGGCCCACTGGTAGCGATGTGGGCTTCCTCGCCTCGCCTCGCCTCACACCAGGTGTCTGCGTAGTTTGTAGTGCATTCGCACCATTCCTATCCCTGTCCCTGTCCCCGTCCCGACTTGTCCCGACTTTGCTCGACTGCCGCTCGCTGCCGCTCGGGTCGTGGTCCATATGACAGCTATCTTCTTGGCAAACGTGGTTAGCACATTCTCCTTCAAACTGAGTTAATTACTGCATTTTCGTACCATTACAGTAGTTTAAAAGGCTTAAGGAAGCATCTTTGTCACAACAGAAAGGTAGTTTGATAATTGGGCTGGCGACATAACAAAAAAAAAAAAAAAACAGGAATGGAGCAAACAGCACCCGGGTTTCCCAGGCGGTCACCCATCCAAGTACTAGCCGGGCCCGATGATGCTTAACTTCGGTGATCGGACGAGAACCGGTGTATTCATCATGGTATGGCCGTTGGCGCTCATCTAATGTAGGAGCACGGCAGAATTCGCGTTCCGCTTTTCTCCCAACACACAAAATGTTAGTTTTCGGCCGCATTTGACGAAAGCGCTTCCTTCCGCAACCGCCAGTTCCTCGAGGACGGCGCGGGGAGGCGCGCCCGGCGTCCCAGCAGAGTGACGGCCGAATTGGCGGGCGCACCGCCGCGTGTGTGAGACGCACTGCTGCTCGTTGCACCCCCTGTCATTCGCTGGGCGCGTGCAGCCTTCGACACTAGCGGAGGACGCATCTTGTCCCTGGTGCTCAGCGGAGGGCCTGTGCGGGGTGCGCCAGTGTCGTGCTGGAGGGCCCACTGGTAGCGATGTGGGCTTCCTCGCCTCGCCTCGCCTCACACCAGGTGTCTGCGTAGTTTGCAGTGCATTCGCACCATTCCTATCCCTGTCCCTGTCCCCGTCCCGACTTGTCCCGACTTTGCTCGACTGCCGCTCGCTGCCGCTCGGGTCGTGGTCCATATGACAGCGCAAGCACGACAAACGTCTGCGGGACGAGACGAGACGAGACGACTAAGGAATAAATTCGTGGTTACAAATCAAATTTGGAACTCTACACTCCTACACAACAATAGGCGGTACGTATTTCAGAATTCACCTGCCGATTCGTACTGCTTTGTCGTTTTCACAAGTCTTCTTGGCAAACGTGGTTAGCACATTCTCCCTCAAACTGAGTTAATTACTGCATTTTCGTACCATTACAGTAGTTTAAAAGGCTTAAGGAAGCATCTTTGTCACAACAGAAAGGTAGTTTGAAAATTGGGCTGGCGACATAACAAAAAACATAACAGGAAGGGAGCCAACAGCTCCCGGGTTTCCCAGGCGGTCACCCATCCAAGTACTAGCCGGGCCCGATGATGCTTAACTTCGGTGATCGGACGAGAACCGGTGTATTCATCATGGTATGGCCGTTGGCGCTCATCTAATGTAGGAGCACGGCAGAATTCGCGTTCGGCTTTTCTCCCAACACACAAAATGTTAGTTTTCGGCCGCATTTGACGAAAGCGCTTCCTTCCGCAACCGCCAGTTCCTCGAGGACGGCGCGGGGAGGCGCGCCCGGCGTCCCAGCAGAGTGACGGCCGAATTGGCGGGCGCACCGCCGCGTGTGTGAGACGCACTGCTGCTCGTTGCACCCCCTGTCATTCGCTGGGCGCGTGCAGCCTTCGACACTAGCGGAGGACGCATCTTGTCCCTGGTGCTCAGCGGAGGGCCTGTGCGGGGTGCGCCAGTGTCGTGCTGGAGGGCCCACTGGTAGCGATGTGGGCTTCCTCGCCTCGCCTCGCCTCACACCAGGTGTCTGCGTAGTTTGCAGTGCATTCGCACTATTCCTATCCCTGTCCCTGTCCCCGTCCCGACTTGTCCCGACTTTGCTCGACTGCCGCTCGCTGCCGCTCGGGTCGTGGTCCATATGACAGCGCAAGCACGACAAACGTCTGCGGGACGAGACGAGACGAGACGAGACGAGACGACTAAGGAATAAATTCGTGGTTACAAATCAAATTTGGAACTCTACACTCCTACACAACAATAGGCGGTACGTATTTCAGAATTCACCTGCCGATTCGTACTGTTTTGTCGTTTTCAAAGTCTTCTTGGCAAACGTGGTTAGCACATTCTCCTTCAAACTGAGTTAATTACTGCATTTTCGTACCATTACAGTAGTTTAAAAGGCTTAAGGAAGCATCTTTGTCACAACAGAAAGGTAGTTTGAAAATTGGGCTGGCGACATAACAAAAAAAAAAAAACAACAGGAATGGAGCCAACAGCACCCGGGTTTCCCAGGCGGTCACCCATCCAAGTACTAGCCGGGCCCGATGATGCTTAACTTCGGTGATCGGACGAGAACCGGTGTATTCATCATGGTATGGCCGTTGGCGCTCATCTAATGTAGGAGCACGGCAGAATTCGCGTTCCGCTTTTCTCCCAACACACAAAATGTTAGTTTTCGGCCGCATTTGACGAAAGCGCTTCCTTCCGCAACCGCCAGTTCCTCGAGGACGGCGCGGGGAGGCGCGCCCGGCGTCCCAGCAGAGTGACGGCCGAATTGGCGGGCGCACCGCCGCGTGTGTGAGACGCACTGCTGCTCGTTGCACCCCCTGTCATTCGCTGGGCGCGTGCAGCCTTCGACACTAGCGGAGGACGCATCTTGTCCCTGGTGCTCAGCGAAGGGCCTGTGCGGGGTGCGCCAGTGTCGTGCTGGAGGGCCCACTGGTAGCGATGTGGGCTTCCTCGCCTCGCCTCGCCTCACACCAGGTGTCTGCGTAGTTTGTAGTGCATTCGCACCATTCCTATCCCTGTCCCTGTCCCCGTCCCGACTTGTCCCGACTTTGCTCGACTGCCGCTCGCTGCCGCTCGGGTCGTGGTCCATATGACAGCTATCTTCTTGGCAAACGTGGTTAGCACATTCTCCTTCAAACTGAGTTAATTACTGCATTTTCGTACCATTACAGTAGTTTAAAAGGCTTAAGGAAGCATCTTTGTCACAACAGAAAGGTAGTTTGATAATTGGGCTGGCGACATAACAAAAAAAAAAAAAAAAACAGGAATGGAGCAAACAGCACCCGGGTTTCCCAGGCGGTCACCCATCCAAGTACTAGCCGGGCCCGATGATGCTTAACTTCGGTGATCGGACGAGAACCGGTGTATTCATCATGGTATGGCCGTTGGCGCTCATCTAATGTAGGAGCACGGCAGAATTCGCGTTCCGCTTTTCTCCCAACACACAAAATGTTAGTTTTCGGCCGCATTTGACGAAAGCGCTTCCTTCCGCAACCGCCAGTACCTCGAGGACGGCGCGGGGAGGCGCGCCCGGCGTCCCAGCAGAGTGACGGCCGAATTGGCGGGCGCACCGCCGCGTGTGTGAGACGCACTGCTGCTCGTTGCACCCCCTGTCATTCGCTGGGCGCGTGCAGCCTTCGACACTAGCGGAGGACGCATCTTGTCCCTGGTGCTCAGCGGAGGGCCTGTGCGGGGTGCGCCAGTGTCGTGCTGGAGGGCCCACTGGTAGCGATGTGGGCTTCCTCGCCTCGCCTCGCCTCACACCAGGTGTCTGCGTAGTTTGCAGTGCATTCGCACCATTCCTATCCCTGTCCCTGTCCCCGTCCCGACTTGTCCCGACTTTGCTCGACTGCCGCTCGCTGCCGCTCGGGTCGTGGTCCATATGACAGCGCAAGCACGACAAACGTCTGCGGGACGAGACGAGACGAGACGACTAAGGAATAAATTCGTGGTTACAAATCAAATTTGGAACTCTACACTCCTACACAACAATAGGCGGTACGTATTTCAGAATTCACCTGCCGATTCGTACTGTTTTGTCGTTTTCAAAGTCTTCTTGGCAAACGTGGTTAGCACATTCTCCCTCAAACTGAGTTAATTACTGCATTTTCGTACCATTACAGTAGTTTAAAAGGCTTAAGGAAGCATCTTTGTCACAACAGAAAGGTAGTTTGAAAATTGGGCTGGCGACATAACAAAAAACATAACAGGAAGGGAGCCAACAGCTCCCGGGTTTCCCAGGCGGTCACCCATCCAAGTACTAGCCGGGCCCGATGATGCTTAACTTCGGTGATCGTACGAGAACCGGTGTATTCATCATGGTATGGCCGTTGGCGCTCATCTAATGTAGGAGCACGGCAGAATTCGCGTTCGGCTTTTCTCCCAACACACAAAATGTTAGTTTTCGGCCGCATTTGACGAAAGCGCTTCCTTCCGCAACCGCCAGTTCCTCGAGGACGGCGCGGGGAGGCGCGCCCGGCGTCCCAGCAGAGTGACGGCCGAATTGGCGGGCGCACCGCCGCGTGTGTGAGACGCACTGCTGCTCGTTGCACCCCCTGTCATTCGCTGGGCGCGTGCAGCCTTCGACACTAGCGGAGGACGCATCTTGTCCCTGGTGTTCAGCGGAGGGCCTGTGCGGGGTGCGCCAGTGTCGTGCTGGAGGGCCCACTGATAGCGATGTGGGCTTCCTCGCCTCGCCTCGCCTCACACCAGGTGTCTGCGTAGTTTGCAGTGCATTCGCACTATTCCTATCCCTGTCCCTGTCCCCGTCCCGACTTGTCCCGACTTTGCTCGACTGCCGCTCGCTGCCGCTCGGGTCGTGGTCCATATGACAGCGCAAGCACGACAAACGTCTGCGGGACGAGACGAGACGAGACGAGACGAGACGACTAAGGAATAAATTCGTGGTTACAAATCAAATTTGGAACTCTACACTCCTACACAACAATAGGCGGTACGTATTTCAGAATTCACCTGCCGATTCGTACTGTTTTGTCGTTTTCAAAGTCTTCTTGGCAAACGTGGTTAGCACATTCTCCTTCAAACTGAGTTAATTACTGCATTTTCGTACCATTACAGTAGTTTAAAAGGCTTAAGGAAGCATCTTTGTCACAACAGAAAGGTAGTTTGAAAATTGGGCTGGCGACATAACAAAAAACATAACAGGAAAAGAGCCAACAGCACCCGGGTTTCCCAGGCGGTCACCCATCCAAGTACTAGCCGGGCCCGATGATGCTTAACTTCGGTGATCGGACGAGAACCGGTGTATTCATCATGGTATGGCCGTTGGCGCTCATCTAATGTAGGAGCACGGCAGAATTCGCGTTCGGCTTTTCTCCCAACACACAAAATGTTAGTTTTCGGCCGCATTTGACGAAAGCGCTTCCTTCCGCAACCGCCAGTTCCTCGAGGACGGCGCGGGGAGGCGCGCCCGGCGTCCCAGCAGAGTGACGGCCGAATTGGCGGGCGCACCGCCGCGTGTGTGAGACGCACTGCTGCTCGTTGCACCCCCTGTCATTCGCTGGGCGCGTGCAGCCTTCGACACTAGCGGAGGACGCATCTTGTCCCTGGTGCTCAGCGGAGGGCCTGTGCGGGGTGCGCCAGTGTCGTGCTGGAGGGCCCACTGGTAGCGATGTGGGCTTCCTCGCCTCGCCTCGCCTCACACCAGGTGTCTGCGTAGTTTGCAGTGCATTCGCACCATTCCTATCCCTGTCCCGGTCCCCGTCCCGACTTGTCCCGACTTTGCTCGACTGCCGCTCGCTGCCGCTCGGGTCGTGGTCCATATGACAGCTATCTTCTTGGCAAACGTGGTTAGCACATTCTCCTTCAAACTGAGTTAATTACTGCATTTTCGTACCATTACAGTAGTTTAAAAGGCTTAAGGAAGCATCTTTGTCACAACAGAAAGGTAGTTTGATAATTGGGCTGGCGACATAACAAAAAAAAAAAAAAAAACAGGAATGGAGCAAACAGCACCCTGGTTTCCCAGGCGGTCACCCATCCAAGTACTAGCCGGGCCCGATGATGCTTAACTTCGGTGATCGGACGAGAACCGGTGTATTCATCATGGTATGGCCGTTGGCGCTCATCTAATGTAGGAGCACGGCAGAATTCGCGTTCCGCTTTTCTCCCAACACACAAAATGTTAGTTTTCGGCCGCATTTGACGAAAGCGCTTCCTTCCGCAACCGCCAGTTCCTCGAGGACGGCGCGGGGAGGCGCGCCCGGCGTCCCAGCAGAGTGACGGCCGAATTGGCGGGCGCACCGCCGCGTGTGTGAGACGCACTGCTGCTCGTTGCACCCCCTGTCATTCGCTGGGCGCGTGCAGCCTTCGACACTAGCGGAGGACGCATCTTGTCCCTGGTGCTCAGCGGAGGGCCTGTGCGGGGTGCGCCAGTGTCGTGCTGGAGGGCCCACTGGTAGCGATGTGGGCTTCCTCGCCTCGCCTCGCCTCACACCAGGTGTCTGCGTAGTTTGCAGTGCATTCGCACCATTCCTATCCCTGTCCCTGTCCCCGTCCCGACTTGTCCCGACTTTGCTCGACTGCCGCTCGCTGCCGCTCGGGTCGTGGTCCATATGACAGCTATCTTCTTGGCAAACGTGGTTAGCACATTCTCCTTCAAACTGAGTTAATTACTGCATTTTCGTACCATTACAGTAGTTTAAAAGGCTTAAGGAAGCATCTTTGTCACAACAGAAAGGTAGTTTGATAATTGGGCTGGCGACATAACAAAAAAAAAAAAAAAAACAGGAATGGAGCAAACAGCACCCGGGTTTCCCAGGCGGTCACCCATCCAAGTACTAGCCGGGCCCGATGATGCTTAACTTCGGTGATCGGACGAGAACCGGTGTATTCATCATGGTATGGCCGTTGGCGCTCATCTAATGTAGGAGCACGGCAGAATTCGCGTTCCGCTTTTCTCCCAACACACAAAATGTTAGTTTTCGGCCGCATTTGACGAAAGCGCTTCCTTCCGCAACCGCCAGTTCCTCGAGGACGGCGCGGGGAGGCGCGCCCGGCGTCCCAGCAGAGTGACGGCCGAATTGGCGGGCGCACCGCCGCGTGTGTGAGACGCACTGCTGCTCGTTGCACCCCCTGTCATTCGCTGGGCGCGTGCAGCCTTCGACACTAGCGGAGGACGCATCTTGTCCCTGGTGCTCAGCGGAGGGCCTGTGCGGGGTGCGCCAGTGTCGTGCTGGAGGGCCCACTGGTAGCGATGTGGGCTTCCTCGCCTCGCCTCGCCTCACACCAGGTGTCTGCGTAGTTTGCAGTGCATTCGCACCATTCCTATCCCTGTCCCTGTCCCCGTCCCGACTTGTCCCGACTTTGCTCGACTGCCGCTCGCTGCCGCTCGGGTCGTGGTCCATATGACAGCGCAAGCACGACAAACGTCTGCGGGACGAGACGAGACGAGACGACTAAGGAATAAATTCGTGGTTACAAATCAAATTTGGAACTCTACACTCCTACACAACAATAGGCGGTACGTATTTCAGAATTCACCTGCCGATTCGTACTGTTTTGTCGTTTTCAAAGTCTTCTTGGCAAACGTGGTTAGCACATTCTCCCTCAAACTGAGTTAATTACTGCATTTTCGTACCATTACAGTAGTTTAAAAGGCTTAAGGAAGCATCTTTGTCACAACAGAAAGGTAGTTTGAAAATTGGGCTGGCGACATAACAAAAAACATAACAGGAAGGGAGCCAACAGCTCCCGGGTTTCCCAGGCGGTCACCCATCCAAGTACTAGCCGGGCCCGATGATGCTTAACTTCGGTGATCGGACGAGAACCGGTGTATTCATCATGGTATGGCCGTTGGCGCTCATCTAATGTAGGAGCACGGCAGAATTCGCGTTCGGCTTTTCTCCCAACACACAAAATGTTAGTTTTCGGCCGCATTTGACGAAAGCGCTTCCTTCCGCAACCGCCAGTTCCTCGAGGACGGCGCGGGGAGGCGCGCCCGGCGTCCCAGCAGAGTGACGGCCGAATTGGCGGGCGCACCGCCGCGTGTGTGAGACGCACTGCTGCTCGTTGCACCCCCTGTCATTCGCTGGGCGCGTGCAGCCTTCGACACTAGCGGAGGACGCATCTTGTCCCTGGTGCTCAGCGGAGGGCCTGTGCGGGGTGCGCCAGTGTCGTGCTGGAGGGCCCACTGGTAGCGATGTGGGCTTCCTCGCCTCGCCTCGCCTCACACCAGGTGTCTGCGTAGTTTGCAGTGCATTCGCACCATTCCTATCCCTGTCCCGGTCCCCGTCCCGACTTGTCCCGACTTTGCTCGACTGCCGCTCGCTGCCGCTCGGGTCGTGGTCCATATGACAGCTATCTTCTTGGCAAACGTGGTTAGCACATTCTCCTTCAAACTGAGTTAATTACTGCATTTTCGTACCATTACAGTAGTTTAAAAGGCTTAAGGAAGCATCTTTGTCACAACAGAAAGGTAGTTTGATAATTGGGCTGGCGACATAACAAAAAAAAAAAAAAAACAGGAATGGAGCAAACAGCACCCGGGTTTCCCAGGCGGTCACCCATCCAAGTACTAGCCGGGCCCGATGATGCTTAACTTCGGTGATCGGACGAGAACCGGTGTATTCATCATGGTATGGCCGTTGGCGCTCATCTAATGTAGGAGCACGGCAGAATTCGCGTTCCGCTTTTCTCCCAACACACAAAATGTTAGTTTTCGGCCGCATTTGACGAAAGCGCTTCCTTCCGCAACCGCCAGTTCCTCGAGGACGGCGCGGGGAGGCGCGCCCGGCGTCCCAGCAGAGTGACGGC
The DNA here is from genome assembly GCF_023864275.1 of Schistocerca cancellata. Lineage (NCBI taxonomy): Eukaryota > Metazoa > Arthropoda > Insecta > Orthoptera > Acrididae > Schistocerca > Schistocerca cancellata. Next base: position 100,347 of record NW_026046716.1, on the reverse strand, counting down.
CGAATTGGCGGGCGCACCGCCGCGTGTGTGAGACGCACTGCTGCTCGTTGCACCCCCTGTCATTCGCTGGGCGCGTGCAGCCTTCGACACTAGCGGAGGACGCATCTTGTCCCTGGTGCTCAGCGGAGGGCCTGTGCGGGGTGCGCCAGTGTCGTGCTGGAGGGCCCACTGGTAGCGATGTGGGCTTCCTCGCCTCGCCTCGCCTCACACCAGGTGTCTGCGTAGTTTGCAGTGCATTCGCACCATTCCTATCCCTGTCCCTGTCCCCGTCCCGACTTGTCCCGACTTTGCTCGACTGCCGCTCGCTGCCGCTCGGGTCGTGGTCCATATGACAGCTATCTTCTTGGCAAACGTGGTTAGCACATTCTCCTTCAAACTGAGTTAATTACTGCATTTTCGTACCATTACAGTAGTTTAAAAGGCTTAAGGAAGCATCTTTGTCACAACAGAAAGGTAGTTTGATAATTGGGCTGGCGACATAACAAAAAAAAAAAAAAAACAGGAATGGAGCAAACAGCACCCGGGTTTCCCAGGCGGTCACCCATCCAAGTACTAGCCGGGCCCGATGATGCTTAACTTCGGTGATCGGACGAGAACCGGTGTATTCATCATGGTATGGCCGTTGGCGCTCATCTAATGTAGGAGCACGGCAGAATTCGCGTTCCGCTTTTCTCCCAACACACAAAATGTTAGTTTTCGGCCGCATTTGACGAAAGCGCTTCCTTCCGCAACCGCCAGTTCCTCGAGGACGGCGCGGGGAGGCGCGCCCGGCGTCCCAGCAGAGTGACGGCCGAATTGGCGGGCGCACCGCCGCGTGTGTGAGACGCACTGCTGCTCGTTGCACCCCCTGTCATTCGCTGGGCGCGTGCAGCCTTCGACACTAGCGGAGGACGCATCTTGTCCCTGGTGCTCAGCGGAGGGCCTGTGCGGGGTGCGCCAGTGTCGTGCTGGAGGGCCCACTGGTAGCGATGTGGGCTTCCTCGCCTCGCCTCGCCTCACACCAGGTGTCTGCGTAGTTTGCAGTGCATTCGCACCATTCCTATCCCTGTCCCTGTCCCCGTCCCGACTTGTCCCGACTTTGCTCGACTGCCGCTCGCTGCCGCTCGGGTCGTGGTCCATATGACAGCGCAAGCACGACAAACGTCTGCGGGACGAGACGAGACGAGACGACTAAGGAATAAATTCGTGGTTACAAATCAAATTTGGAACTCTACACTCCTACACAACAATAGGCGGTACGTATTTCAGAATTCACCTGCCGATTCGTACTGTTTTGTCGTTTTCAAAGTCTTCTTGGCAAACGTGGTTAGCACATTCTCCCTCAAACTGAGTTAATTACTGCATTTTCGTACCATTACAGTAGTTTAAAAGGCTTAAGGAAGCATCTTTGTCACAACAGAAAGGTAGTTTGAAAATTGGGCTGGCGACATAACAAAAAACATAACAGGAAGGGAGCCAACAGCTCCCGGGTTTCCCAGGCGGTCACCCATCCAAGTACTAGCCGGGCCCGATGATGCTTAACTTCGGTGATCGGACGAGAACCGGTGTATTCATCATGGTATGGCCGTTGGCGCTCATCTAATGTAGGAGCACGGCAGAATTCGCGTTCGGCTTTTCTCCCAACACACAAAATGTTAGTTTTCGGCCGCATTTGACGAAAGCGCTTCCTTCCGCAACCGCCAGTTCCTCGAGGACGGCGCGGGGAGGCGCGCCCGGCGTCCCAGCAGAGTGACGGCCGAATTGGCGGGCGCACCGCCGCGTGTGTGAGACGCACTGCTGCTCGTTGCACCCCCTGTCATTCGCTGGGCGCGTGCAGCCTTCGACACTAGCGGAGGACGCATCTTGTCCCTGGTGTTCAGCGGAGGGCCTGTGCGGGGTGCGCCAGTGTCGTGCTGGAGGGCCCACTGATAGCGATGTGGGCTTCCTCGCCTCGCCTCGCCTCACACCAGGTGTCTGCGTAGTTTGCAGTGCATTCGCACCATTCCTATCCCTGTCCCTGTCCCCGTCCCGACTTGTCCCGACTTTGCTCGACTGCCGCTCGCTGCCGCTCGGGTCGTGGTCCATATGACAGCGCAAGCACGAAAAACGTCTGCGGGACGAGACGAGACGAGACGAGACGAGACGACTAAGGATTAAATTCGTGGTTACAAATCAAATTTGGAACTCTACACTCCTACACAACAATAGGCGGTGACGTATTTCAGAAATCACCTGCCGATTCGTACTGTTTTGTCGTTTTCAAAGTCTTCTTGGCAAACTTGGTTAGCACATTCTCCCTCAAACTGAGTTAATTACTGCATTTTCGTACCATTACAGTAGTTTAAAAGGCTTAAAGAAGCAACTTTGTCACAACAGAAAGGTAGTTTGAAAATTGGGCTGGCGGCATAACAAAAAAAAAGGAAGGGAGCCAACAGCACCCGGGTTACCCAGGCGGTCACCCATCCAAGTACTAGCCGGGCCCGATGATGCTTAACTTCGGTGATCGGACGAGAACCGGTGTATTCATCATAGTATGGCCGTTGGCGCTCATCTAATGTAGGAGCACGGCAGAATTCGCGTTCGGCTTTTCTCCCAACACACAAAATGTTAGTTTTCGGCCGCATTTGACGAAAGCGCTTCCTTCCGCAACCGCCAGTTCCTCGAGGACGGCGCGGGGAGGCGCGCCCGGCGTCCCAGCAGAGAGACGGCCGAATTGGCGGGCGCACCGCCGCGTGTGTGAGACGCACTGCTGCTCGTTGCACCCCCTGTCATTCGCTGGGCGCGTGCAGCCTTCGACACTAGCGGAGGACGCATCTTGTCCCTGGTGCTCAGCGGAGGGCCTGTGCGGGGTGCGCCAGTGTCGTGCTGGAGGGCCCACTGGTAGCGATGTGGGCTTCCTCGCCTCGCCTCGCCTCACACCAGGTGTCTGCGTAGTTTGCAGTGCATTCGCACCATTCCTATCCCTGTCCCTGTCCCCGTCCCGACTTGTCCCGACTTTGCTCGACTGCCGCTCGCTGCCGCTCGGGTCGTGGTCCATATGACAGCGCAAGCACGAAAAACGTCTGCGGGACGAGACGAGACGAGACGAGACGAGACGACTAAGGATTAAATTCGTGGTTACAAATCAAATTTGGAACTCTACACTCCTACACAACAATAGGCGGTGACGTATTTCAGAAATCACCTGCCGATTCGTACTGTTTTGTCGTTTTCAAAGTCTTCTTGGCAAACTTGGTTAGCACATTCTCCCTCAAACTGAGTTAATTACTGCATTTTCGTACCATTACAGTAGTTTAAAAGGCTTAAAGAAGCAACTTTGTCACAACAGAAAGGTAGTTTGAAAATTGGGCTGGCGGCATAACAAAAAAAAAGGAAGGGAGCCAACAGCACCCGGGTTACCCAGGCGGTCACCCATCCAAGTACTAGCCGGGCCCGATGATGCTTAACTTCGGTGATCGGACGAGAACCGGTGTATTCATCATGGTATGGCCGTTGGCGCTCATCTAATGTAGGAGCACGGCAGAATTCGCGTTCGGCTTTTCTCCCAACACACAAAATGTTAGTTTTCGGCCGCATTTGACGAAAGCGCTTCCTTCCGCAACCGCCAGTTCCTCGAGGACGGCGCGGGGAGGCGCGCCCGGCGTCCCAGCAGAGTGACGGCCGAATTGGCGGGCGCACCGCCGCGTGTGTGAGACGCACTGCTGCTCGTTGCACCCCCTGTCATTCGCTGGGCGCGTGCAGCCTTCGACACTAGCGGAGGACGCATCTTGTCCCTGGTGCTCAGCGGAGGGCCTGTGCGGGGTGCGCCAGTGTCGTGCTGGAGGGCCCACTGGTAGCGATGTGGGCTTCCTCGCCTCGCCTCGCCTCACACCAGGTGTCTGCGTAGCTTGTAGTGCATTCGCACCATTCCTATCCCTGTCCCTGTCCCCGTCCCGACTTGTCCCGACTTTGCTCGACTGCCGCTCGCTGCCGCTCGGGTCGTGGTCCATATGACAGCTATCTTCTTGGCAAACGTGGTTAGCACATTCTCCTTCAAACTGAGTTAATTACTGCATTTTCGTACCATTACAGTAGTTTAAAAGGCTTAAGGAAGCATCTTTGTCACAACAGAAAGGTAGTTTGATAATTGGGCTGGCGACATAACAAAAAAAAAAAAAAAAACAGGAATGGAGCAAACAGCACCCGGGTTTCCCAGGCGGTCACCCATCCAAGTACTAGCCGGGCCCGATGATGCTTAACTTCGGTGATCGGACGAGAACCGGTGTATTCATCATGGTATGGCCGTTGGCGCTCATCTAATGTAGGAGCACGGCAGAATTCGCGTTCCGCTTTTCTCCCAACACACAAAATGTTAGTTTTCGGCCGCATTTGACGAAAGCGCTTCCTTCCGCAACCGCCAGTTCCTCGAGGACGGCGCGGGGAGGCGCGCCCGGCGTCCCAGCAGAGTGACGGCCGAATTGGCGGGCGCACCGCCGCGTGTGTGAGACGCACTGCTGCTCGTTGCACCCCCTGTCATTCGCTGGGCGCGTGCAGCCTTCGACACTAGCGGAGGACGCATCTTGTCCCTGGTGCTCAGCGGAGGGCCTGTGCGGGGTGCGCCAGTGTCGTGCTGGAGGGCCCACTGGTAGCGATGTGGGCTTCCTCGCCTCGCCTCGCCTCACACCAGGTGTCTGCGTAGTTTGCAGTGCATTCGCACCATTCCTATCCCTGTCCCTGTCCCCGTCCCGACTTGTCCCGACTTTGCTCGACTGCCGCTCGCTGCCGCTCGGGTCGTGGTCCATATGACAGCGCAAGCACGACAAACGTCTGCGGGACGAGACGAGACGAGACGACTAAGGAATAAATTCGTGGTTACAAATCAAATTTGGAACTCTACACTCCTACACAACAATAGGCGGTACGTATTTCAGAATTCACCTGCCGATTCGTACTGTTTTGTCGTTTTCAAAGTCTTCTTGGCAAACGTGGTTAGCACATTCTCCCTCAAACTGAGTTAATTACTGCATTTTCGTACCATTACAGTAGTTTAAAAGGCTTAAGGAAGCATCTTTGTCACAACAGAAAGGTAGTTTGAAAATTGGGCTGGCGACATAACAAAAAACATAACAGGAAGGGAGCCAACAGCTCCCGGGTTTCCCAGGCGGTCACCCATCCAAGTACTAGCCGGGCCCGATGATGCTTAACTTCGGTGATCGGACGAGAACCGGTGTATTCATCATGGTATGGCCGTTGGCGCTCATCTAATGTAGGAGCACGGCAGAATTCGCGTTCGGCTTTTCTCCCAACACACAAAATGTTAGTTTTCGGCCGCATTTGACGAAAGCGCTTCCTTCCGCAACCGCCAGTTCCTCGAGGACGGCGCGGGGAGGCGCGCCCGGCGTCCCAGCAGAGTGACGGCCGAATTGGCGGGCGCACCGCCGCGTGTGTGAGACGCACTGCTGCTCGTTGCACCCCCTGTCATTCGCTGGGCGCGTGCAGCCTTCGACACTAGCGGAGGACGCATCTTGTCCCTGGTGCTCAGCGGAGGGCCTGTGCGGGGTGCGCCAGTGTCGTGCTGGAGGGCCCACTGGTAGCGATGTGGGCTTCCTCGCCTCGCCTCGCCTCACACCAGGTGTCTGCGTAGCTTGTAGTGCATTCGCACCATTCCTATCCCTGTCCCTGTCCCCGTCCCGACTTGTCCCGACTTTGCTCGACTGCCGCTCGCTGCCGCTCGGGTCGTGGTCCATATGACAGCGCAAGCACGAAAAACGTCTGCGGGACGAGACGAGACGAGACGAGACGAGACGACTAAGGAATAAATTCGTGGTTACAAATCAAATTTGGAACTCTACACTCCTACACAACAATAGGCGGTGACGTATTTCAGAAATCACCTGCCGATTCGTACTGTTTTGTCGTTTTCAAAGTCTTCTTGGCAAACTTGGTTAGCACATTCTCCCTCAAACTGAGTTAATTACTGCATTTTCGTACCATTACAGTAGTTTAAAAGGCTTAAAGAAGCAACTTTGTCACAACAGAAAGGTAGTTTGAAAATTGGGCTGGCGGCATAACAAAAAAAAAGGAAGGGAGCCAACAGCACCCGGGTTACCCAGGCGGTCACCCATCCAAGTACTAGCCGGGCCCGATGATGCTTAACTTCGGTGATCGGACGAGAACCGGTGTATTCATCATGGTATGGCCGTTGGCGCTCATCTAATGTAGGAGCACGGCAGAATTCGCGTTCGGCTTTTCTCCCAACACACAAAATGTTAGTTTTCGGCCGCATTTGACGAAAGCGCTTCCTTCCGCAACCGCCAGTTCCTCGAGGACGGCGCGGGGAGGCGCGCCCGGCGTCCCAGCAGAGTGACGGCCGAATTGGCGGGCGCACCGCCGCGTGTGTGAGACGCACTGCTGCTCGTTGCACCCCCTGTCATTCGCTGGGCGCGTGCAGCCTTCGACACTAGCGGAGGACGCATCTTGTCCCTGGTGCTCAGCGGAGGGCCTGTGCGGGGTGCGCCAGTGTCGTGCTGGAGGGCCCACTGGTAGCGATGTGGGCTTCCTCGCCTCGCCTCGCCTCACACCAGGTGTCTGCGTAGCTTGTAGTGCATTCGCACCATTCCTATCCCTGTCCCTGTCCCCGTCCCGACTTGTCCCGACTTTGCTCGACTGCCGCTCGCTGCCGCTCGGGTCGTGGTCCATATGACAGCTATCTTCTTGGCAAACGTGGTTAGCACATTCTCCTTCAAACTGAGTTAATTACTGCATTTTCGTACCATTACAGTAGTTTAAAAGGCTTAAGGAAGCATCTTTGTCACAACAGAAAGGTAGTTTGATAATTGGGCTGGCGACATAACAAAAAAAAAAAAAAAACAGGAATGGAGCAAACAGCACCCGGGTTTCCCAGGCGGTCACCCATCCAAGTACTAGCCGGGCCCGATGATGCTTAACTTCGGTGATCGGACGAGAACCGGTGTATTCATCATGGTATGGCCGTTGGCGCTCATCTAATGTAGGAGCACGGCAGAATTCGCGTTCCGCTTTTCTCCCAACACACAAAATGTTAGTTTTCGGCCGCATTTGACGAAAGCGCTTCCTTCCGCAACCGCCAGTTCCTCGAGGACGGCGCGGGGAGGCGCGCCCGGCGTCCCAGCAGAGTGACGGCCGAATTGGCGGGCGCACCGCCGCGTGTGTGAGACGCACTGCTGCTCGTTGCACCCCCTGTCATTCGCTGGGCGCGTGCAGCCTTCGACACTAGCGGAGGACGCATCTTGTCCCTGGTGCTCAGCGGAGGGCCTGTGCGGGGTGCGCCAGTGTCATGCTGGAGGGCCCACTGGTAGCGATGTGGGCTTCCTCGCCTCGCCTCGCCTCACACCAGGTGTCTGCGTAGTTTGCAGTGCATTCGCACCATTCCTATCCCTGTCCCTGTCCCCGTCCCGACTTGTCCCGACTTTGCTCGACTGCCGCTCGCTGCCGCTCGGGTCGTGGTCCATATGACAGCGCAAGCACGACAAACGTCTGCGGGACGAGACGAGACGAGACGACTAAGGAATAAATTCGTGGTTACAAATCAAATTTGGAACTCTACACTCCTACACAACAATAGGCGGTACGTATTTCAGAATTCACCTGCCGATTCGTACTGTTTTGTCGTTTTCAAAGTCTTCTTGGCAAACGTGGTTAGCACATTCTCCCTCAAACTGAGTTAATTACTGCATTTTCGTACCATTACAGTAGTTTAAAAGGCTTAAGGAAGCATCTTTGTCACAACAGAAAGGTAGTTTGAAAATTGGGCTGGCGACATAACAAAAAACATAACAGGAAGGGAGCCAACAGCTCCCGGGTTTCCCAGGCGGTCACCCATCCAAGTACTAGCCGGGCCCGATGATGCTTAACTTCGGTGATCGGACGAGAACCGGTGTATTCATCATGGTATGGCCGTTGGCGCTCATCTAATGTAGGAGCACGGCAGAATTCGCGTTCGGCTTTTCTCCCAACACACAAAATGTTAGTTTTCGGCCGCATTTGACGAAAGCGCTTCCTTCCGCAACCGCCAGTTCCTCGAGGACGGCGCGGGGAGGCGCGCCCGGCGTCCCAGCAGAGTGACGGCCGAATTGGCGGGCGCACCGCCGCGTGTGTGAGACGCACTGCTGCTCGTTGCACCCCCTGTCATTCGCTGGGCGCGTGCAGCCTTCGACACTAGCGGAGGACGCATCTTGTCCCTGGTGCTCAGCGGAGGGCCTGTGCGGGGTGCGCCAGTGTCGTGCTGGAGGGCCCACTGGTAGCGATGTGGGCTTCCTCGCCTCGCCTCGCCTCACACCAGGTGTCTGCGTAGCTTGTAGTGCATTCGCACCATTCCTATCCCTGTCCCTGTCCCCGTCCCGACTTGTCCCGACTTTGCTCGACTGCCGCTCGCTGCCGCTCGGGTCGTGGTCCATATGACAGCTATCTTCTTGGCAAACGTGGTTAGCACATTCTCCTTCAAACTGAGTTAATTACTGCATTTTCGTACCATTACAGTAGTTTAAAAGGCTTAAGGAAGCATCTTTGTCACAACAGAAAGGTAGTTTGATAATTGGGCTGGCGACATAACAAAAAAAAAAAAAAAAACAGGAATGGAGCAAACAGCACCCGGGTTTCCCAGGCGGTCACCCATCCAAGTACTAGCCGGGCCCGATGATGCTTAACTTCGGTGATCGGACGAGAACCGGTGTATTCATCATGGTATGGCCGTTGGCGCTCATCTAATGTAGGAGCACGGCAGAATTCGCGTTCCGCTTTTCTCCCAACACACAAAATGTTAGTTTTCGGCCGCATTTGACGAAAGCGCTTCCTTCCGCAACCGCCAGTTCCTCGAGGACGGCGCGGGGAGGCGCGCCCGGCGTCCCAGCAGAGTGACGGCCGAATTGGCGGGCGCACCGCCGCGTGTGTGAGACGCACTGCTGCTCGTTGCACCCCCTGTCATTCGCTGGGCGCGTGCAGCCTTCGACACTAGCGGAGGACGCATCTTGTCCCTGGTGCTCAGCGGAGGGCCTGTGCGGGGTGCGCCAGTGTCGTGCTGGAGGGCCCACTGGTAGCGATGTGGGCTTCCTCGCCTCGCCTCGCCTCACACCAGGTGTCTGCGTAGTTTGCAGTGCATTCGCACCATTCCTATCCCTGTCCCTGTCCCCGTCCCGACTTGTCCCGACTTTGCTCGACTGCCGCTCGCTGCCGCTCGGGTCGTGGTCCATATGACAGCTATCTTCTTGGCAAACGTGGTTAGCACATTCTCCTTCAAACTGAGTTAATTACTGCATTTTCGTACCATTACAGTAGTTTAAAAGGCTTAAGGAAGCATCTTTGTCACAACAGAAAGGTAGTTTGATAATTGGGCTGGCGACATAACAAAAAAAAAAAAAAAAACAGGAATGGAGCAAACAGCACCCGGGTTTCCCAGGCGGTCACCCATCCAAGTACTAGCCGGGCCCGATGATGCTTAACTTCGGTGATCGGACGAGAACCGGTGTATTCATCATGGTATGGCCGTTGGCGCTCATCTAATGTAGGAGCACGGCAGAATTCGCGTTCCGCTTTTCTCCCAACACACAAAATGTTAGTTTTCGGCCGCATTTGACGAAAGCGCTTCCTTCCGCAACCGCCAGTTCCTCGAGGACGGCGCGGGGAGGCGCGCCCGGCGTCCCAGCAGAGTGACGGCCGAATTGGCGGGCGCACCGCCGCGTGTGTGAGACGCACTGCTGCTCGTTGCACCCCCTGTCATTCGCTGGGCGCGTGCAGCCTTCGACACTAGCGGAGGACGCATCTTGTCCCTGGTGCTCAGCGGAGGGCCTGTGCGGGGTGCGCCAGTGTCGTGCTGGAGGGCCCACTGGTAGCGATGTGGGCTTCCTCGCCTCGCCTCGCCTCACACCAGGTGTCTGCGTAGTTTGCAGTGCATTCGCACCATTCCTATCCCTGTCCCTGTCCCCGTCCCGACTTGTCCCGACTTTGCTCGACTGCCGCTCGCTGCCGCTCGGGTCGTGGTCCATATGACAGCGCAAGCACGACAAACGTCTGCGGGACGAGACGAGACGAGACGAGACGAGACGACTAAGGATTAAATTCGTGGTTACAAATCAAATTTGGAACTCTACACTCCTACACAACAATAGGCGGTGACGTATTTCAGAAATCACCTGCCGATTCGTACTGTTTTGTCGTTTTCAAAGTCTTCTTGGCAAACTTGGTTAGCACATTCTCCCTCAAACTGAGTTAATTACTGCATTTTCGTACCATTACAGTAGTTTAAAAGGCTTAAAGAAGCAACTTTGTCACAACAGAAAGGTAGTTTGAAAATTGGGCTGGCGGCATAACAAAAAAAAAGGAAGGGAGCCAACAGCACCCGGGTTACCCAGGCGGTCACCCATCCAAGTACTAGCCGGGCCCGATGATGCTTAACTTCGGTGATCGGACGAGAACCGGTGTATTCATCATGGTATGGCCGTTGGCGCTCATCTAATGTAGGAGCACGGCAGAATTCGCGTTCGGCTTTTCTCCCAACACACAAAATGTTAGTTTTCGGCCGCATTTGACGAAAGCGCTTCCTTCCGCAACCGCCAGTTCCTCGAGGACGGCGCGGGGAGGCGCGCCCGGCGTCCCAGCAGAGTGACGGCCGAATTGGCGGGCGCACCGCCGCGTGTGTGAGACGCACTGCTGCTCGTTGCACCCCCTGTCATTCGCTGGGCGCGTGCAGCCTTCGACACTAGCGGAGGACGCATCTTGTCCCTGGTGCTCAGCGGAGGGCCTGTGCGGGGTGCGCCAGTGTCGTGCTGGAGGGCCCACTGGTAGCGATGTGGGCTTCCTCGCCTCGCCTCGCCTCACACCAGGTGTCTGCGTAGCTTGTAGTGCATTCGCACCATTCCTATCCCTGTCCCTGTCCCCGTCCCGACTTGTCCCGACTTTGCTCGACTGCCGCTCGCTGCCGCTCGGGTCGTGGTCCATATGACAGCTATCTTCTTGGCAAACGTGGTTAGCACATTCTCCTTCAAACTGAGTTAATTACTGCATTTTCGTACCATTACAGTAGTTTAAAAGGCTTAAGGAAGCATCTTTGTCACAACAGAAAGGTAGTTTGATAATTGGGCTGGCGACATAACAAAAAAAAAAAAAAAACAGGAATGGAGCAAACAGCACCCGGGTTTCCCAGGCGGTCACCCATCCAAGTACTAGCCGGGCCCGATGATGCTTAACTTCGGTGATCGGACGAGAACCGGTGTATTCATCATGGTATGGCCGTTGGCGCTCATCTAATGTAGGAGCACGGCAGAATTCGCGTTCCGCTTTTCTCCCAACACACAAAATGTTAGTTTTCGGCCGCATTTGACGAAAGCGCTTCCTTCCGCAACCGCCAGTTCCTCGAGGACGGCGCGGGGAGGCGCGCCCGGCGTCCCAGCAGAGTGACGGCCGAATTGGCGGGCGCACCGCCGCGTGTGTGAGACGCACTGCTGCTCGTTGCACCCCCTGTCATTCGCTGGGCGCGTGCAGCCTTCGACACTAGCGGAGGACGCATCTTGTCCCTGGTGCTCAGCGGAGGGCCTGTGCGGGGTGCGCCAGTGTCGTGCTGGAGGGCCCACTGGTAGCGATGTGGGCTTCCTCGCCTCGCCTCGCCTCACACCAGGTGTCTGCGTAGTTTGCAGTGCATTCGCACCATTCCTATCCCTGTCCCTGTCCCCGTCCCGACTTGTCCCGACTTTGCTCGACTGCCGCTCGCTGCCGCTCGGGTCGTGGTCCATATGACAGCGCAAGCACGACAAACGTCTGCGGGACGAGACGAGACGAGACGACTAAGGAATAAATTCGTGGTTACAAATCAAATTTGGAACTCTACACTCCTACACAACAATAGGCGGTACGTATTTCAGAATTCACCTGCCGATTCGTACTGTTTTGTCGTTTTCAAAGTCTTCTTGGCAAACGTGGTTAGCACATTCTCCCTCAAACTGAGTTAATTACTGCATTTTCGTACCATTACAGTAGTTTAAAAGGCTTAAGGAAGCATCTTTGTCACAACAGAAAGGTAGTTTGAAAATTGGGCTGGCGACATAACAAAAAACATAACAGGAAGGGAGCCAACAGCTCCCGGGTTTCCCAGGCGGTCACCCATCCAAGTACTAGCCGGGCCCGATGATGCTTAACTTCGGTGATCGGACGAGAACCGGTGTATTCATCATGGTATGGCCGTTGGCGCTCATCTAATGTAGGAGCACGGCAGAATTCGCGTTCGGCTTTTCTCCCAACACACAAAATGTTAGTTTTCGGCCGCATTTGACGAAAGCGCTTCCTTCCGCAACCGCCAGTTCCTCGAGGACGGCGCGGGGAGGCGCGCCCGGCGTCCCAGCAGAGTGACGGCCGAATTGGCGGGCGCACCGCCGCGTGTGTGAGACGCACTGCTGCTCGTTGCACCCCCTGTCATTCGCTGGGCGCGTGCAGCCTTCGACACTAGCGGAGGACGCATCTTGTCCCTGGTGCTCAGCGGAGGGCCTGTGCGGGGTGCGCCAGTGTCGTGCTGGAGGGCCCACTGGTAGCGATGTGGGCTTCCTCGCCTCGCCTCGCCTCACACCAGGTGTCTGCGTAGCTTGTAGTGCATTCGCACCATTCCTATCCCTGTCCCTGTCCCCGTCCCGACTTGTCCCGACTTTGCTCGACTGCCGCTCGCTGCCGCTCGGGTCGTGGTCCATATGACAGCGCAAGCACGAAAAACGTCTGCGGGACGAGACGAGACGAGACGAGACGAGACGACTAAGGAATAAATTCGTGGTTACAAATCAAATTTGGAACTCTACACTCCTACACAACAATAGGCGGTGACGTATTTCAGAAATCACCTGCCGATTCGTACTGTTTTGTCGTTTTCAAAGTCTTCTTGGCAAACTTGGTTAGCACATTCTCCCTCAAACTGAGTTAATTACTGCATTTTCGTACCATTACAGTAGTTTAAAAGGCTTAAAGAAGCAACTTTGTCACAACAGAAAGGTAGTTTGAAAATTGGGCTGGCGGCATAACAAAAAAAAAGGAAGGGAGCCAACAGCACCCGGGTTACCCAGGCGGTCACCCATCCAAGTACTAGCCGGGCCCGATGATGCTTAACTTCGGTGATCGGACGAGAACCGGTGTATTCATCATGGTATGGCCGTTGGCGCTCATCTAATGTAGGAGCACGGCAGAATTCGCGTTCGGCTTTTCTCCCAACACACAAAATGTTAGTTTTCGGCCGCATTTGACGAAAGCGCTTCCTTCCGCAACCGCCAGTTCCTCGAGGACGGCGCGGGGAGGCGCGCCCGGCGTCCCAGCAGAGTGACGGCCGAATTGGCGGGCGCACCGCCGCGTGTGTGAGACGCACTGCTGCTCGTTGCACCCCCTGTCATTCGCTGGGCGCGTGCAGCCTTCGACACTAGCGGAGGACGCATCTTGTCCCTGGTGCTCAGCGGAGGGCCTGTGCGGGGTGCGCCAGTGTCGTGCTGGAGGGCCCACTGGTAGCGATGTGGGCTTCCTCGCCTCGCCTCGCCTCACACCAGGTGTCTGCGTAGCTTGTAGTGCATTCGCACCATTCCTATCCCTGTCCCTGTCCCCGTCCCGACTTGTCCCGACTTTGCTCGACTGCCGCTCGCTGCCGCTCGGGTCGTGGTCCATATGACAGCTATCTTCTTGGCAAACGTGGTTAGCACATTCTCCTTCAAACTGAGTTAATTACTGCATTTTCGTACCATTACAGTAGTTTAAAAGGCTTAAGGAAGCATCTTTGTCACAACAGAAAGGTAGTTTGATAATTGGGCTGGCGACATAACAAAAAAAAAAAAAAACAGGAATGGAGCAAACAGCACCCGGGTTTCCCAGGCGGTCACCCATCCAAGTACTAGCCGGGCCCGATGATGCTTAACTTCGGTGATCGGACGAGAACCGGTGTATTCATCATGGTATGGCCGTTGGCGCTCATCTAATGTAGGAGCACGGCAGAATTCGCGTTCCGCTTTTCTCCCAACACACAAAATGTTAGTTTTCGGCCGCATTTGACGAAAGCGCTTCCTTCCGCAACCGCCAGTTCCTCGAGGACGGCGCGGGGAGGCGCGCCCGGCGTCCCAGCAGAGTGACGGCCGAATTGGCGGGCGCACCGCCGCGTGTGTGAGACGCACTGCTGCTCGTTGCACCCCCTGTCATTCGCTGGGCGCGTGCAGCCTTCGACACTAGCGGAGGACGCATCTTGTCCCTGGTGCTCAGCGGAGGGCCTGTGCGGGGTGCGCCAGTGTCTTGCTGGAGGGCCCACTGGTAGCGATGTGGGCTTCCTCGCCTCGCCTCGCCTCACACCAGGTGTCTGCGTAGTTTGCAGTGCATTCGCACCATTCCTATCCCTGTCCCTGTCCCCGTCCCGACTTGTCCCGACTTTGCTCGACTGCCGCTCGCTGCCGCTCGGGTCGTGGTCCATATGACAGCGCAAGCACGACAAACGTCTGCGGGACGAGACGAGACGAGACGACTAAGGAATAAATTCGTGGTTACAAATCAAATTTGGAACTCTACACTCCTACACAACAATAGGCGGTACGTATTTCAGAATTCACCTGCCGATTCGTACTGTTTTGTCGTTTTCAAAGTCTTCTTGGCAAACGTGGTTAGCACATTCTCCCTCAAACTGAGTTAATTACTGCATTTTCGTACCATTACAGTAGTTTAAAAGGCTTAAGGAAGCATCTTTGTCACAACAGAAAGGTAGTTTGAAAATTGGGCTGGCGACATAACAAAAAACATAACAGGAAGGGAGCCAACAGCTCCCGGGTTTCCCAGGCGGTCACCCATCCAAGTACTAGCCGGGCCCGATGATGCTTAACTTCGGTGATCGGACGAGAACCGGTGTATTCATCATGGTATGGCCGTTGGCGCTCATCTAATGTAGGAGCACGGCAGAATTCGCGTTCGGCTTTTCTCCCAACACACAAAATGTTAGTTTTCGGCCGCATTTGACGAAAGCGCTTCCTTCCGCAACCGCCAGTTCCTCGAGGACGGCGCGGGGAGGCGCGCCCGGCGTCCCAGCAGAGTGACGGCCGAATTGGCGGGCGCACCGCCGCGTGTGTGAGACGCACTGCTGCTCGTTGCACCCCCTGTCATTCGCTGGGCGCGTGCAGCCTTCGACACTAGCGGAGGACGCATCTTGTCCCTGGTGCTCAGCGGAGGGCCTGTGCGGGGTGCGCCAGTGTCGTGCTGGAGGGCCCACTGGTAGCGATGTGGGCTTCCTCGCCTCGCCTCGCCTCACACCAGGTGTCTGCGTAGCTTGTAGTGCATTCGCACCATTCCTATCCCTGTCCCTGTCCCCGTCCCGACTTGTCCCGACTTTGCTCGACTGCCGCTCGCTGCCGCTCGGGTCGTGGTCCATATGACAGCTATCTTCTTGGCAAACGTGGTTAGCACATTCTCCTTCAAACTGAGTTAATTACTGCATTTTCGTACCATTACAGTAGTTTAAAAGGCTTAAGGAAGCATCTTTGTCACAACAGAAAGGTAGTTTGATAATTGGGCTGGCGACATAACAAAAAAAAAAAAAAAAACAGGAATGGAGCAAACAGCACCCGGGTTTCCCAGGCGGTCACCCATCCAAGTACTAGCCGGGCCCGATGATGCTTAACTTCGGTGATCGGACGAGAACCGGTGTATTCATCATGGTATGGCCGTTGGCGCTCATCTAATGTAGGAGCACGGCAGAATTCGCGTTCCGCTTTTCTCCCAACACACAAAATGTTAGTTTTCGGCCGCATTTGACGAAAGCGCTTCCTTCCGCAACCGCCAGTTCCTCGAGGACGGCGCGGGGAGGCGCGCCCGGCGTCCCAGCAGAGTGACGGCCGAATTGGCGGGCGCACCGCCGCGTGTGTGAGACGCACTGCTGCTCGTTGCACCCCCTGTCATTCGCTGGGCGCGTGCAGCCTTCGACACTAGCGGAGGACGCATCTTGTCCCTGGTGCTCAGCGGAGGGCCTGTGCGGGGTGCGCCAGTGTCGTGCTGGAGGGCCCACTGGTAGCGATGTGGGCTTCCTCGCCTCGCCTCGCCTCACACCAGGTGTCTGCGTAGTTTGCAGTGCATTCGCACCATTCCTATCCCTGTCCCTGTCCCCGTCCCGACTTGTCCCGACTTTGCTCGACTGCCGCTCGCTGCCGCTCGGGTCGTGGTCCATATGACAGCTATCTTCTTGGCAAACGTGGTTAGCACATTCTCCTTCAAACTGAGTTAATTACTGCATTTTCGTACCATTACAGTAGTTTAAAAGGCTTAAGGAAGCATCTTTGTCACAACAGAAAGGTAGTTTGATATTTGGGCTGGCGACATAACAAAAAAAAAAAAAAAACAGGAATGGAGCAAACAGCACCCGGGTTTCCCAGGCGGTCACCCATCCAAGTACTAGCCGGGCCCGATGATGCTTAACTTCGGTGATCGGACGAGAACCGGTGTATTCATCATGGTATGGCCGTTGGCGCTCATCTAATGTAGGAGCACGGCAGAATTCGCGTTCCGCTTTTCTCCCAACACACAAAATGTTAGTTTTCGGCCGCATTTGACGAAAGCGCTTCCTTCCGCAACCGCCAGTTCCTCGAGGACGGCGCGGGGAGGCGCGCCCGGCGTCCCAGCAGAGTGACGGCCGAATTGGCGGGCGCACCGCCGCGTGTGTGAGACGCACTGCTGCTCGTTGCACCCCCTGTCATTCGCTGGGCGCGTGCAGCCTTCGACACTAGCGGAGGACGCATCTTGTCCCTGGTGCTCAGCGGAGGGCCTGTGCGGGGTGCGCCAGTGTCGTGCTGGAGGGCCCACTGGTAGCGATGTGGGCTTCCTCGCCTCGCCTCGCCTCACACCAGGTGTCTGCGTAGTTTGCAGTGCATTCGCACCATTCCTATCCCTGTCCCTGTCCCCGTCCCGACTTGTCCCGACTTTGCTCGACTGCCGCTCGCTGCCGCTCGGGTCGTGGTCCATATGACAGCGCAAGCACGACAAACGTCTGCGGGACGAGACGAGACGAGACGACTAAGGAATAAATTCGTGGTTACAAATCAAATTTGGAACTCTACACTCCTACACAACAATAGGCGGTACGTATTTCAGAATTCACCTGCCGATTCGTACTGTTTTGTCGTTTTCAAAGTCTTCTTGGCAAACGTGGTTAGCACATTCTCCCTCAAACTGAGTTAATTACTGCATTTTCGTACCATTACAGTAGTTTAAAAGGCTTAAGGAAGCATCTTTGTCACAACAGAAAGGTAGTTTGAAAATTGGGCTGGCGACATAACAAAAAACATAACAGGAAGGGAGCCAACAGCTCCCGGGTTTCCCAGGCGGTCACCCATCCAAGTACTAGCCGGGCCCGATGATGCTTAACTTCGGTGATCGGACGAGAACCGGTGTATTCATCATGGTATGGCCGTTGGCGCTCATCTAATGTAGGAGCACGGCAGAATTCGCGTTCGGCTTTTCTCCCAACACACAAAATGTTAGTTTTCGGCCGCATTTGACGAAAGCGCTTCCTTCCGCAACCGCCAGTTCCTCGAGGACGGCGCGGGGAGGCGCGCCCGGCGTCCCAGCAGAGTGACGGCCGAATTGGCGGGCGCACCGCCGCGTGTGTGAGACGCACTGCTGCTCGTTGCACCCCCTGTCATTCGCTGGGCGCGTGCAGCCTTCGACACTAGCGGAGGACGCATCTTGTCCCTGGTGCTCAGCGGAGGGCCTGTGCGGGGTGCGCCAGTGTCGTGCTGGAGGGCCCACTGGTAGCGATGTGGGCTTCCTCGCCTCGCCTCGCCTCACACCAGGTGTCTGCGTAGCTTGTAGTGCATTCGCACCATTCCTATCCCTGTCCCTGTCCCCGTCCCGACTTGTCCCGACTTTGCTCGACTGCCGCTCGCTGCCGCTCGGGTCGTGGTCCATATGACAGCTATCTTCTTGGCAAACGTGGTTAGCACATTCTCCTTCAAACTGAGTTAATTACTGCATTTTCGTACCATTACAGTAGTTTAAAAGGCTTAAGGAAGCATCTTTGTCACAACAGAAAGGTAGTTTGATAATTGGGCTGGCGACATAACAAAAAAAAAAAAAAAAAACAGGAATGGAGCAAACAGCACCCGGGTTTCCCAGGCGGTCACCCATCCAAGTACTAGCCGGGCCCGATGATGCTTAACTTCGGTGATCGGACGAGAACCGGTGTATTCATCATGGTATGGCCGTTGGCGCTCATCTAATGTAGGAGCACGGCAGAATTCGCGTTCCGCTTTTCTCCCAACACACAAAATGTTAGTTTTCGGCCGCATTTGACGAAAGCGCTTCCTTCCGCAACCGCCAGTTCCTCGAGGACGGCGCGGGGAGGCGCGCCCGGCGTCCCAGCAGAGTGACGGCCGAATTGGCGGGCGCACCGCCGCGTGTGTGAGACGCACTGCTGCTCGTTGCACCCCCTGTCATTCGCTGGGCGCGTGCAGCCTTCGACACTAGCGGAGGACGCATCTTGTCCCTGGTGCTCAGCGGAGGGCCTGTGCGGGGTGCGCCAGTGTCGTGCTGGAGGGCCCACTGGTAGCGATGTGGGCTTCCTCGCCTCGCCTCGCCTCACACCAGGTGTCTGCGTAGTTTGCAGTGCATTCGCACCATTCCTATCCCTGTCCCTGTCCCCGTCCCGACTTGTCCCGACTTTGCTCGACTGCCGCTCGCTGCCGCTCGGGTCGTGGTCCATATGACAGCGCAAGCACGACAAACGTCTGCGGGACGAGACGAGACGAGACGACTAAGGAATAAATTCGTGGTTACAAATCAAATTTGGAACTCTACACTCCTACACAACAATAGGCGGTACGTATTTCAGAATTCACCTGCCGATTCGTACTGTTTTGTCGTTTTCAAAGTCTTCTTGGCAAACGTGGTTAGCACATTCTCCCTCAAACTGAGTTAATTACTGCATTTTGGTACCATTACAGTAGTTTAAAAGGCTTAAGGAAGCATCTTTGTCACAACAGAAAGGTAGTTTGAAAATTGGGCTGGCGACATAACAAAAAACATAACAGGAAGGGAGCCAACAGCTCCCGGGTTTCCCAGGCGGTCACCCATCCAAGTACTAGCCGGGCCCGATGATGCTTAACTTCGGTGATCGGACGAGAACCGGTGTATTCATCATGGTATGGCCGTTGGCGCTCATCTAATGTAGGAGCACGGCAGAATTCGCGTTCGGCTTTTCTCCCAACACACACATTGTTAGTTTTCGGCCGCATTTGACGAAAGCGCTTCCTTCCGCAACCGCCAGTTCCTCGAGGACGGCGCGGGGAGGCGCGCCCGGCGTCCCAGCAGAGTGACGGCCGAATTGGCGGGCGCACCGCCGCGTGTGTGAGACGCACTGCTGCTCGTTGCACCCCCTGTCATTCGCTGGGCGCGTGCAGCCTTCGACACTAGCGGAGGACGCATCTTGTCCCTGGTGTTCAGCGGAGGGCCTGTGCGGGGTGCGCCAGTGTCGTGCTGGAGGGCCCACTGATAGCGATGTGGGCTTCCTCGCCTCGCCTCGCCTCACACCAGGTGTCTGCGTAGTTTGCAGTGCATTCGCACCATTCCTATCCCTGTCCCTGTCCCCGTCCCGACTTGTCCCGACTTTGCTCGACTGCCGCTCGCTGCCGCTCGGGTCGTGGTCCATATGACAGCGCAAGCACGAAAAACGTCTGCGGGACGAGACGAGACGAGACGAGACGAGACGACTAAGGAATAAATTCGTGGTTACAAATCAAATTTGGAACTCTACACTCCTACACAACAATAGGCGGTGACGTATTTCAGAAATCACCTGCCGATTCGTACTGTTTTGTCGTTTTCAAAGTCTTCTTGGCAAACTTGGTTAGCACATTCTCCCTCAAACTGAGTTAATTACTGCATTTTCGTACCATTACAGTAGTTTAAAAGGCTTAAAGAAGCAACTTTGTCACAACAGAAAGGTAGTTTGAAAATTGGGCTGGCGGCATAACAAAAAAAAAGGAAGGGAGCCAACAGCACCCGGGTTACCCAGGCGGTCACCCATCCAAGTACTAGCCGGGCCCGATGATGCTTAACTTCGGTGATCGGACGAGAACCGGTGTATTCATCATGGTATGGCCGTTGGCGCTCATCTAATGTAGGAGCACGGCAGAATTCGCGTTCGGCTTTTCTCCCAACACACAAAATGTTAGTTTTCGGCCGCATTTGACGAAAGCGCTTCCTTCCGCAACCGCCAGTTCCTCGAGGACGGCGCGGGGAGGCGCGCCCGGCGTCCCAGCAGAGTGACGGCCGAATTGGCGGGCGCACCGCCGCGTGTGTGAGACGCACTGCTGCTCGTTGCACCCCCTGTCATTCGCTGGGCGCGTGCAGCCTTCGACACTAGCGGAGGACGCATCTTGTCCCTGGTGCTCAGCGGAGGGCCTGTGCGGGGTGCGCCAGTGTCGTGCTGGAGGGCCCACTGGTAGCGATGTGGGCTTCCTCGCCTCGCCTCGCCTCACACCAGGTGTCTGCGTAGCTTGTAGTGCATTCGCACCATTCCTATCCCTGTCCCTGTCCCCGTCCCGACTTGTCCCGACTTTGCTCGACTGCCGCTCGCTGCCGCTCGGGTCGTGGTCCATATGACAGCTATCTTCTTGGCAAACGTGGTTAGCACATTCTCCTTCAAACTGAGTTAATTACTGCATTTTCGTACCATTACAGTAGTTTAAAAGGCTTAAGGAAGCATCTTTGTCACAACAGAAAGGTAGTTTGATAATTGGGCTGGCGACATAACAAAAAAAAAAAAAAAACAGGAATGGAGCAAACAGCACCCGGGTTTCCCAGGCGGTCACCCATCCAAGTACTAGCCGGGCCCGATGATGCTTAACTTCGGTGATCGGACGAGAACCGGTGTATTCATCATGGTATGGCCGTTGGCGCTCATCTAATGTAGGAGCACGGCAGAATTCGCGTTCCGCTTTTCTCCCAACACACAAAATGTTAGTTTTCGGCCGCATTTGACGAAAGCGCTTCCTTCCGCAACCGCCAGTTCCTCGAGGACGGCGCGGGGAGGCGCGCCCGGCGTCCCAGCAGAGTGACGGCCGAATTGGCGGGCGCACCGCCGCGTGTGTGAGACGCACTGCTGCTCGTTGCACCCCCTGTCATTCGCTGGGCGCGTGCAGCCTTCGACACTAGCGGAGGACGCATCTTGTCCCTGGTGCTCAGCGGAGGGCCTGTGCGGGGTGCGCCAGTGTCGTGCTGGAGGGCCCACTGGTAGCGATGTGGGCTTCCTCGCCTCGCCTCGCCTCACACCAGGTGTCTGCGTAGTTTGCAGTGCATTCGCACCATTCCTATCCCTGTCCCTGTCCCCGTCCCGACTTGTCCCGACTTTGCTCGACTGCCGCTCGCTGCCGCTCGGGTCGTGGTCCATATGACAGCGCAAGCACGACAAACGTCTGCGGGACGAGACGAGACGAGACGACTAAGGAATAAATTCGTGGTTACAAATCAAATTTGGAACTCTACACTCCTACACAACAATAGGCGGTACGTATTTCAGAATTCACCTGCCGATTCGTACTGTTTTGTCGTTTTCAAAGTCTTCTTGGCAAACGTGGTTAGCACATTCTCCCTCAAACTGAGTTAATTACTGCATTTTCGTACCATTACAGTAGTTTAAAAGGCTTAAGGAAGCATCTTTGTCACAACAGAAAGGTAGTTTGAAAATTGGGCTGGCGACATAACAAAAAACATAACAGGAAGGGAGCCAACAGCTCCCGGGTTTCCCAGGCGGTCACCCATCCAAGTACTAGCCGGGCCCGATGATGCTTAACTTCGGTGATCGGACGAGAACCGGTGTATTCATCATGGTATGGCCGTTGGCGCTCATCTAATGTAGGAGCACGGCAGAATTCGCGTTCGGCTTTTCTCCCAACACACAAAATGTTAGTTTTCGGCCGCATTTGACGAAAGCGCTTCCTTCCGCAACCGCCAGTTCCTCGAGGACGGCGCGGGGAGGCGCGCCCGGCGTCCCAGCAGAGTGACGGCCGAATTGGCGGGCGCACCGCCGCGTGTGTGAGACGCACTGCTGCTCGTTGCACCCCCTGTCATTCGCTGGGCGCGTGCAGCCTTCGACACTAGCGGAGGACGCATCTTGTCCCTGGTGCTCAGCGGAGGGCCTGTGCGGGGTGCGCCAGTGTCGTGCTGGAGGGCCCACTGGTAGCGATGTGGGCTTCCTCGCCTCGCCTCGCCTCACACCAGGTGTCTGCGTAGCTTGTAGTGCATTCGCACCATTCCTATCCCTGTCCCTGTCCCCGTCCCGACTTGTCCCGACTTTGCTCGACTGCCGCTCGCTGCCGCTCGGGTCGTGGTCCATATGACAGCTATCTTCTTGGCAAACGTGGTTAGCACATTCTCCTTCAAACTGAGTTAATTACTGCATTTTCGTACCATTACAGTAGTTTAAAAGGCTTAAGGAAGCATCTTTGTCACAACAGAAAGGTAGTTTGATAATTGGGCTGGCGACATAACAAAAAAAAAAAAAAACAGGAATGGAGCAAACAGCACCCGGGTTTCCCAGGCGGTCACCCATCCAAGTACTAGCCGGGCCCGATGATGCTTAACTTCGGTGATCGGACGAGAACCGGTGTATTCATCATGGTATGGCCGTTGGCGCTCATCTAATGTAGGAGCACGGCAGAATTCGCGTTCCGCTTTTCTCCCAACACACAAAATGTTAGTTTTCGGCCGCATTTGACGAAAGCGCTTCCTTCCGCAACCGCCAGTTCCTCGAGGACGGCGCGGGGAGGCGCGCCCGGCGTCCCAGCAGAGTGACGGCCGAATTGGCGGGCGCACCGCCGCGTGTGTGAGACGCACTGCTGCTCGTTGCACCCCCTGTCATTCGCTGGGCGCGTGCAGCCTTCGACACTAGCGGAGGACGCATCTTGTCCCTGGTGCTCAGCGGAGGGCCTGTGCGGGGTGCGCCAGTGTCGTGCTGGAGGGCCCACTGGTAGCGATGTGGGCTTCCTCGCCTCGCCTCGCCTCACACCAGGTGTCTGCGTAGCTTGTAGTGCATTCGCACCATTCCTATCCCTGTCCCTGTCCCCGTCCCGACTTGTCCCGACTTTGCTCGACTGCCGCTCGCTGCCGCTCGGGTCGTGGTCCATATGACAGCTATCTTCTTGGCAAACGTGGTTAGCACATTCTCCTTCAAACTGAGTTAATTACTGCATTTTCGTACCATTACAGTAGTTTAAAAGGCTTAAGGAAGCATCTTTGTCACAACAGAAAGGTAGTTTGATAATTGGGCTGGCGACATAACAAAAAAAAAAAAAAAAACAGGAATGGAGCAAACAGCACCCGGGTTTCCCAGGCGGTCACCCATCCAAGTACTAGCCGGGCCCGATGATGCTTAACTTCGGTGATCGGACGAGAACCGGTGTATTCATCATGGTATGGCCGTTGGCGCTCATCTAATGTAGGAGCACGGCAGAATTCGCGTTCCGCTTTTCTCCCAACACACAAAATGTTAGTTTTCGGCCGCATTTGACGAAAGCGCTTCCTTCCGCAACCGCCAGTTCCTCGAGGACGGCGCGGGGAGGCGCGCCCGGCGTCCCAGCAGAGTGACGGCCGAATTGGCGGGCGCACCGCCGCGTGTGTGAGACGCACTGCTGCTCGTTGCACCCCCTGTCATTCGCTGGGCGCGTGCAGCCTTCGACACTAGCGGAGGACGCATCTTGTCCCTGGTGCTCAGCGGAGGGCCTGTGCGGGGTGCGCCAGTGTCGTGCTGGAGGGCCCACTGGTAGCGATGTGGGCTTCCTCGCCTCGCCTCGCCTCACACCAGGTGTCTGCGTAGTTTGCAGTGCATTCGCACCATTCCTATCCCTGTCCCTGTCCCCGTCCCGACTTGTCCCGACTTTGCTCGACTGCCGCTCGCTGCCGCTCGGGTCGTGGTCCATATGACAGCGCAAGCACGACAAACGTCTGCGGGACGAGACGAGACGAGACGACTAAGGAATAAATTCGTGGTTACAAATCAAATTTGGAACTCTACACTCCTACACAACAATAGGCGGTACGTATTTCAGAATTCACCTGCCGATTCGTACTGTTTTGTCGTTTTCAAAGTCTTCTTGGCAAACGTGGTTAGCACATTCTCCCTCAAACTGAGTTAATTACTGCATTTTCGTACCATTACAGTAGTTTAAAAGGCTTAAGGAAGCATCTTTGTCACAACAGAAAGGTAGTTTGAAAATTGGGCTGGCGACATAACAAAAAACATAACAGGAAGGGAGCCAACAGCTCCCGGGTTTCCCAGGCGGTCACCCATCCAAGTACTAGCCGGGCCCGATGATGCTTAACTTCGGTGATCGGACGAGAACCGGTGTATTCATCATGGTATGGCCGTTGGCGCTCATCTAATGTAGGAGCACGGCAGAATTCGCGTTCGGCTTTTCTCCCAACACACAAAATGTTAGTTTTCGGCCGCATTTGACGAAAGCGCTTCCTTCCGCAACCGCCAGTTCCTCGAGGACGGCGCGGGGAGGCGCGCCCGGCGTCCCAGCAGAGTGACGGCCGAATTGGCGGGCGCACCGCCGCGTGTGTGAGACGCACTGCTGCTCGTTGCACCCCCTGTCATTCGCTGGGCGCGTGCAGCCTTCGACACTAGCGGAGGACGCATCTTGTCCCTGGTGCTCAGCGGAGGGCCTGTGCGGGGTGCGCCAGTGTCGTGCTGGAGGGCCCACTGGTAGCGATGTGGGCTTCCTCGCCTCGCCTCGCCTCACACCAGGTGTCTGCGTAGCTTGTAGTGCATTCGCACCATTCCTATCCCTGTCCCTGTCCCCGTCCCGACTTGTCCCGACTTTGCTCGACTGCCGCTCGCTGCCGCTCGGGTCGTGGTCCATATGACAGCTATCTTCTTGGCAAACGTGGTTAGCACATTCTCCTTCAAACTGAGTTAATTACTGCATTTTCGTACCATTACAGTAGTTTAAAAGGCTTAAGGAAGCATCTTTGTCACAACAGAAAGGTAGTTTGATAATTGGGCTGGCGACATAACAAAAAAAAAAAAAAACAGGAATGGAGCAAACAGCACCCGGGTTTCCCAGGCGGTCACCCATCCAAGTACTAGCCGGGCCCGATGATGCTTAACTTCGGTGATCGGACGAGAACCGGTGTATTCATCATGGTATGGCCGTTGGCGCTCATCTAATGTAGGAGCACGGCAGAATTCGCGTTCCGCTTTTCTCCCAACACACAAAATGTTAGTTTTCGGCCGCATTTGACGAAAGCGCTTCCTTCCGCAACCGCCAGTTCCTCGAGGACGGCGCGGGGAGGCGCGCCCGGCGTCCCAGCAGAGTGACGGCCGAATTGGCGGGCGCACCGCCGCGTGTGTGAGACGCACTGCTGCTCGTTGCACCCCCTGTCATTCGCTGGGCGCGTGCAGCCTTCGACACTAGCGGAGGACGCATCTTGTCCCTGGTGCTCAGCGGAGGGCCTGTGCGGGGTGCGCCAGTGTCGTGCTGGAGGGCCCACTGGTAGCGATGTGGGCTTCCTCGCCTCGCCTCGCCTCACACCAGGTGTCTGCGTAGCTTGTAGTGCATTCGCACCATTCCTATCCCTGTCCCTGTCCCCGTCCCGACTTGTCCCGACTTTGCTCGACTGCCGCTCGCTGCCGCTCGGGTCGTGGTCCATATGACAGCTATCTTCTTGGCAAACGTGGTTAGCACATTCTCCTTCAAACTGAGTTAATTACTGCATTTTCGTACCATTACAGTAGTTTAAAAGGCTTAAGGAAGCATCTTTGTCACAACAGAAAGGTAGTTTGATAATTGGGCTGGCGACATAACAAAAAAAAAAAAAAAAACAGGAATGGAGCAAACAGCACCCGCGTTTCCCAGGCGGTCACCCATCCAAGTACTAGCCGGGCCCGATGATGCTTAACTTCGGTGATCGGACGAGAACCGGTGTATTCATCATGGTATGGCCGTTGGCGCTCATCTAATGTAGGAGCACGGCAGAATTCGCGTTCCGCTTTTCTCCCAACACACAAAATGTTAGTTTTCGGCCGCATTTGACGAAAGCGCTTCCTTCCGCAACCGCCAGTTCCTCGAGGACGGCGCGGGGAGGCGCGCCCGGCGTCCCAGCAGAGTGACGGCCGAATTGGCGGGCGCACCGCCGCGTGTGTGAGACGCACTGCTGCTCGTTGCACCCCCTGTCATTCGCTGGGCGCGTGCAGCCTTCGACACTAGCGGAGGACGCATCTTGTCCCTGGTGCTCAGCGGAGGGCCTGTGCGGGGTGCGCCAGTGTCGTGCTGGAGGGCCCACTGGTAGCGATGTGGGCTTCCTCGCCTCGCCTCGCCTCACACCAGGTGTCTGCGTAGTTTGCAGTGCATTCGCACCATTCCTATCCCTGTCCCTGTCCCCGTCCCGACTTGTCCCGACTTTGCTCGACTGCCGCTCGCTGCCGCTCGGGTCGTGGTCCATATGACAGCGCAAGCACGACAAACGTCTGCGGGACGAGACGAGACGAGACGACTAAGGAATAAATTCGTGGTTACAAATCAAATTTGGAACTCTACACTCCTACACAACAATAGGCGGTACGTATTTCAGAATTCACCTGCCGATTCGTACTGTTTTGTCGTTTTCAAAGTCTTCTTGGCAAACGTGGTTAGCACATTCTCCCTCAAACTGAGTTAATTACTGCATTTTCGTACCATTACAGTAGTTTAAAAGGCTTAAGGAAGCATCTTTGTCACAACAGAAAGGTAGTTTGAAAATTGGGCTGGCGACATAACAAAAAACATAACAGGAAGGGAGCCAACAGCTCCCGGGTTTCCCAGGCGGTCACCCATCCAAGTACTAGCCGGGCCCGATGATGCTTAACTTCGGTGATCGGACGAGAACCGGTGTATTCATCATGGTATGGCCGTTGGCGCTCATCTAATGTAGGAGCACGGCAGAATTCGCGTTCGGCTTTTCTCCCAACACACAAAATGTTAGTTTTCGGCCGCATTTGACGAAAGCGCTTCCTTCCGCAACCGCCAGTTCCTCGAGGACGGCGCGGGGAGGCGCGCCCGGCGTCCCAGCAGAGTGACGGCCGAATTGGCGGGCGCACCGCCGCGTGTGTGAGACGCACTGCTGCTCGTTGCACCCCCTGTCATTCGCTGGGCGCGTGCAGCCTTCGACACTAGCGGAGGACGCATCTTGTCCCTGGTGCTCAGCGGAGGGCCTGTGCGGGGTGCGCCAGTGTCGTGCTGGAGGGCCCACTGGTAGCGATGTGGGCTTCCTCGCCTCGCCTCGCCTCACACCAGGTGTCTGCGTAGCTTGTAGTGCATTCGCACCATTCCTATCCCTGTCCCTGTCCCCGTCCCGACTTGTCCCGACTTTGCTCGACTGCCGCTCGCTGCCGCTCGGGTCGTGGTCCATATGACAGCTATCTTCTTGGCAAACGTGGTTAGCACATTCTCCTTCAAACTGAGTTAATTACTGCATTTTCGTACCATTACAGTAGTTTAAAAGGCTTAAGGAAGCATCTTTGTCACAACAGAAAGGTAGTTTGATAATTGGGCTGGCGACATAACAAAAAAAAAAAAAAACAGGAATGGAGCAAACAGCACCCGGGTTTCCCAGGCGGTCACCCATCCAAGTACTAGCCGGGCCCGATGATGCTTAACTTCGGTGATCGGACGAGAACCGGTGTATTCATCATGGTATGGCCGTTGGCGCTCATCTAATGTAGGAGCACGGCAGAATTCGCGTTCCGCTTTTCTCCCAACACACAAAATGTTAGTTTTCGGCCGCATTTGACGAAAGCGCTTCCTTCCGCAACCGCCAGTTCCTCGAGGACGGCGCGGGGAGGCGCGCCCGGCGTCCCAGCAGAGTGACGGCCGAATTGGCGGGCGCACCGCCGCGTGTGTGAGACGCACTGCTGCTCGTTGCACCCCCTGTCATTCGCTGGGCGCGTGCAGCCTTCGACACTAGCGGAGGACGCATCTTGTCCCTGGTGCTCAGCGGAGGGCCTGTGCGGGGTGCGCCAGTGTCGTGCTGGAGGGCCCACTGGTAGCGATGTGGGCTTCCTCGCCTCGCCTCGCCTCACACCAGGTGTCTGCGTAGTTTGCAGTGCATTCGCACCATTCCTATCCCTGTCCCTGTCCCCGTCCCGACTTGTCCCGACTTTGCTCGACTGCCGCTCGCTGCCGCTCGGGTCGTGGTCCATATGACAGCGCAAGCACGACAAACGTCTGCGGGACGAGACGAGACGAGACGACTAAGGAATAAATTCGTGGTTACAAATCAAATTTGGAACTCTACACTCCTACACAACAATAGGCGGTACGTATTTCAGAATTCACCTGCCGATTCGTACTGTTTTGTCGTTTTCAAAGTCTTCTTGGCAAACGTGGTTAGCACATTCTCCCTCAAACTGAGTTAATTACTGCATTTTCGTACCATTACAGTAGTTTAAAAGGCTTAAGGAAGCATCTTTGTCACAACAGAAAGGTAGTTTGAAAATTGGGCTGGCGACATAACAAAAAACATAACAGGAAGGGAGCCAACAGCTCCCGGGTTTCCCAGGCGGTCACCCATCCAAGTACTAGCCGGGCCCGATGATGCTTAACTTCGGTGATCGGACGAGAACCGGTGTATTCATCATGGTATGGCCGTTGGCGCTCATCTAATGTAGGAGCACGGCAGAATTCGCGTTCGGCTTTTCTCCCAACACACAAAATGTTAGTTTTCGGCCGCATTTGACGAAAGCGCTTCCTTCCGCAACCGCCAGTTCCTCGAGGACGGCGCGGGGAGGCGCGCCCGGCGTCCCAGCAGAGTGACGGCCGAATTGGCGGGCGCACCGCCGCGTGTGTGAGACGCACTGCTGCTCGTTGCACCCCCTGTCATTCGCTGGGCGCGTGCAGCCTTCGACACTAGCGGAGGACGCATCTTGTCCCTGGTGCTCAGCGGAGGGCCTGTGCGGGGTGCGCCAGTGTCGTGCTGGAGGGCCCACTGGTAGCGATGTGGGCTTCCTCGCCTCGCCTCGCCTCACACCAGGTGTCTGCGTAGCTTGTAGTGCATTCGCACCATTCCTATCCCTGTCCCTGTCCCCGTCCCGACTTGTCCCGACTTTGCTCGACTGCCGCTCGCTGCCGCTCGGGTCGTGGTCCATATGACAGCTATCTTCTTGGCAAACGTGGTTAGCACATTCTCCTTCAAACTGAGTTAATTACTGCATTTTCGTACCATTACAGTAGTTTAAAAGGCTTAAGGAAGCATCTTTGTCACAACAGAAAGGTAGTTTGATAATTGGGCTGGCGACATAACAAAAAAAAAAAAAAACAGGAATGGAGCAAACAGCACCCGGGTTTCCCAGGCGGTCACCCATCCAAGTACTAGCCGGGCCCGATGATGCTTAACTTCGGTGATCGGACGAGAACCGGTGTATTCATCATGGTATGGCCGTTGGCGCTCATCTAATGTAGGAGCACGGCAGAATTCGCGTTCCGCTTTTCTCCCAACACACAAAATGTTAGTTTTCGGCCGCATTTGACGAAAGCGCTTCCTTCCGCAACCGCCAGTTCCTCGAGGACGGCGCGGGGAGGCGCGCCCGGCGTCCCAGCAGAGTGACGGCCGAATTGGCGGGCGCACCGCCGCGTGTGTGAGACGCACTGCTGCTCGTTGCACCCCCTGTCATTCGCTGGGCGCGTGCAGCCTTCGACACTAGCGGAGGACGCATCTTGTCCCTGGTGCTCAGCGGAGGGCCTGTGCGGGGTGCGCCAGTGTCGTGCTGGAGGGCCCACTGGTAGCGATGTGGGCTTCCTCGCCTCGCCTCGCCTCACACCAGGTGTCTGCGTAGCTTGTAGTGCATTCGCACCATTCCTATCCCTGTCCCTGTCCCCGTCCCGACTTATCCCGACTTTGCTCGACTGCCGCTCGCTGCCGCTCGGGTCGTGGTCCATATGACAGCTATCTTCTTGGCAAACGTGGTTAGCACATTCTCCTTCAAACTGAGTTAATTACTGCATTTTCGTACCATTACAGTAGTTTAAAAGGCTTAAGGAAGCATCTTTGTCACAACAGAAAGGTAGTTTGATAATTGGGCTGGCGACATAACAAAAAAAAAAAAAAAAACAGGAATGGAGCAAACAGCACCCGGGTTTCCCAGGCGGTCACCCATCCAAGTACTAGCCGGGCCCGATGATGCTTAACTTCGGTGATCGGACGAGAACCGGTGTATTCATCATGGTATGGCCGTTGGCGCTCATCTAATGTAGGAGCACGGCAGAATTCGCGTTCCGCTTTTCTCCCAACACACAAAATGTTAGTTTTCGGCCGCATTTGACGAAAGCGCTTCCTTCCGCAACCGCCAGTTCCTCGAGGACGGCGCGGGGAGGCGCGCCCGGCGTCCCAGCAGAGTGACGGCCGAATTGGCGGGCGCACCGCCGCGTGTGTGAGACGCACTGCTGCTCGTTGCACCCCCTGTCATTCGCTGGGCGCGTGCAGCCTTCGACACTAGCGGAGGACGCATCTTGTCCCTGGTGCTCAGCGGAGGGCCTGTGCGGGGTGCGCCAGTGTCGTGCTGGAGGGCCCACTGGTAGCGATGTGGGCTTCCTCGCCTCGCCTCGCCTCACACCAGGTGTCTGCGTAGTTTGCAGTGCATTCGCACCATTCCTATCCCTGTCCCTGTCCCCGTCCCGACTTGTCCCGACTTTGCTCGACTGCCGCTCGCTGCCGCTCGGGTCGTGGTCCATATGACAGCGCAAGCACGACAAACGTCTGCGGGACGAGACGAGACGAGACGACTAAGGAATAAATTCGTGGTTACAAATCAAATTTGGAACTCTACACTCCTACACAACAATAGGCGGTACGTATTTCAGAATTCACCTGCCGATTCGTACTGTTTTGTCGTTTTCAAAGTCTTCTTGGCAAACGTGGTTAGCACATTCTCCCTCAAACTGAGTTAATTACTGCATTTTCGTACCATTACAGTAGTTTAAAAGGCTTAAGGAAGCATCTTTGTCACAACAGAAAGGTAGTTTGAAAATTGGGCTGGCGACATAACAAAAAACATAACAGGAAGGGAGCCAACAGCTCCCGGGTTTCCCAGGCGGTCACCCATCCAAGTACTAGCCGGGCCCGATGATGCTTAACTTCGGTGATCGGACGAGAACCGGTGTATTCATCATGGTATGGCCGTTGGCGCTCATCTAATGTAGGAGCACGGCAGAATTCGCGTTCGGCTTTTCTCCCAACACACAAAATGTTAGTTTTCGGCCGCATTTGACGAAAGCGCTTCCTTCCGCAACCGCCAGTTCCTCGAGGACGGCGCGGGGAGGCGCGCCCGGCGTCCCAGCAGAGTGACGGCCGAATTGGCGGGCGCACCGCCGCGTGTGTGAGACGCACTGCTGCTCGTTGCACCCCCTGTCATTCGCTGGGCGCGTGCAGCCTTCGACACTAGCGGAGGACGCATCTTGTCCCTGGTGCTCAGCGGAGGGCCTGTGCGGGGTGCGCCAGTGTCGTGCTGGAGGGCCCACTGGTAGCGATGTGGGCTTCCTCGCCTCGCCTCGCCTCACACCAGGTGTCTGCGTAGCTTGTAGTGCATTCGCACCATTCCTATCCCTGTCCCTGTCCCCGTCCCGACTTGTCCCGACTTTGCTCGACTGCCGCTCGCTGCCGCTCGGGTCGTGGTCCATATGACAGCTATCTTCTTGGCAAACGTGGTTAGCACATTCTCCTTCAAACTGAGTTAATTACTGCATTTTCGTACCATTACAGTAGTTTAAAAGGCTTAAGGAAGCATCTTTGTCACAACAGAAAGGTAGTTTGATAATTGGGCTGGCGACATAACAAAAAAAAAAAAAAAACAGGAATGGAGCAAACAGCACCCGGGTTTCCCAGGCGGTCACCCATCCAAGTACTAGCCGGGCCCGATGATGCTTAACTTCGGTGATCGGACGAGAACCGGTGTATTCATCATGGTATGGCCGTTGGCGCTCATCTAATGTAGGAGCACGGCAGAATTCGCGTTCCGCTTTTCTCCCAACACACAAAATGTTAGTTTTCGGCCGCATTTGACGAAAGCGCTTCCTTCCGCAACCGCCAGTTCCTCGAGGACGGCGCGGGGAGGCGCGCCCGGCGTCCCAGCAGAGTGACGGCCGAATTGGCGGGCGCACCGCCGCGTGTGTGAGACGCACTGCTGCTCGTTGCACCCCCTGTCATTCGCTGGGCGCGTGCAGCCTTCGACACTAGCGGAGGACGCATCTTGTCCCTGGTGCTCAGCGGAGGGCCTGTGCGGGGTGCGCCAGTGTCGTGCTGGAGGGCCCACTGGTAGCGATGTGGGCTTCCTCGCCTCGCCTCGCCTCACACCAGGTGTCTGCGTAGCTTGTAGTGCATTCGCACCATTCCTATCCCTGTCCCTGTCCCCGTCCCGACTTGTCCCGACTTTGCTCGACTGCCGCTCGCTGCCGCTCGGGTCGTGGTCCATATGACAGCTATCTTCTTGGCAAACGTGGTTAGCACATTCTCCTTCAAACTGAGTTAATTACTGCATTTTCGTACCATTACAGTAGTTTAAAAGGCTTAAGGAAGCATCTTTGTCACAACAGAAAGGTAGTTTGATAATTGGGCTGGCGACATAACAAAAAAAAAAAAAAAAACAGGAATGGAGCAAACAGCACCCGGGTTTCCCAGGCGGTCACCCATCCAAGTACTAGCCGGGCCCGATGATGCTTAACTTCGGTGATCGGACGAGAACCGGTGTATTCATCATGGTATGGCCGTTGGCGCTCATCTAATGTAGGAGCACGGCAGAATTCGCGTTCCGCTTTTCTCCCAACACACAAAATGTTAGTTTTCGGCCGCATTTGACGAAAGCGCTTCCTTCCGCAACCGCCAGTTCCTCGAGGACGGCGCGGGGAGGCGCGCCCGGCGTCCCAGCAGAGTGACGGCCGAATTGGCGGGCGCACCGCCGCGTGTGTGAGACGCACTGCTGCTCGTTGCACCCCCTGTCATTCGCTGGGCGCGTGCAGCCTTCGACACTAGCGGAGGACGCATCTTGTCCCTGGTGCTCAGCGGAGGGCCTGTGCGGGGTGCGCCAGTGTCGTGCTGGAGGGCCCACTGGTAGCGATGTGGGCTTCCTCGCCTCGCCTCGCCTCACACCAGGTGTCTGCGTAGTTTGCAGTGCATTCGCACCATTCCTATCCCTGTCCCTGTCCCCGTCCCGACTTGTCCCGACTTTGCTCGACTGCCGCTCGCTGCCGCTCGGGTCGTGGTCCATATGACAGCGCAAGCACGACAAACGTCTGCGGGACGAGACGAGACGAGACGAGACGAGACGACTAAGGAATAAATTCGTGGTTACAAATCAAATTTGGAACTCTACACTCCTACACAACAATAGGCGGTACGTATTTCAGAATTCACCTGCCGATTCGTACTGTTTTGTCGTTTTCAAAGTCTTCTTGGCAAACGTGGTTAGCACATTCTCTCTCAAACTGAGTTAATTACTGCATTTTCGTACCATTACAGTAGTTTAAAAGGCTTAAGGAAGCATCTTTGTCACAACAGAAAGGTAGTTTGAAAATTGGGCTGGCGACATAACAAAAAACATAACAGGAAAAGAGCCAACAGCACCCGGGTTTCCCAGGCGGTCACCCATCCAAGTACTAGCCGGGCCCGATGATGCTTAACTTCGGTGATCGGACGAGAACCGGTGTATTCATCATGGTATGGCCGTTGGCGCTCATCTAATGTAGGAGCACGGCAGAATTCGCGTTCCGCTTTTCTCCCAACACACAAAATGTTAGTTTTCGGCCGCATTTGACGAAAGCGCTTCCTTCCGCAACCGCCAGTTCCTCGAGGACGGCGCGGGGAGGCGCGCCCGGCGTCCCAGCAGAGTGACGGCCGAATTGGCGGGCGCACCGCCGCGTGTGTGAGACGCACTGCTGCTCGTTGCACCCCCTGTCATTCGCTGGGCGCGTGCAGCCTTCGACACTAGCGGAGGACGCATCTTGTCCCTGGTGCTCAGCGGAGGGCCTGTGCGGGGTGCGCCAGTGTCGTGCTGGAGGGCCCACTGGTAGCGATGTGGGCTTCCTCGCCTCGCCTCGCCTCACACCAGGTGTCTGCGTAGTTTGCAGTGCATTCGCACCATTCCTATCCCTGTCCCTGTCCCCGTCCCGACTTGTCCCGACTTTGCTCGACTGCCGCTCGCTGCCGCTCGGGTCGTGGTCCATATGACAGCGCAAGCACGACAAACGTCTGCGGGACGAGACGAGACGAGACGACTAAGGAATAAATTCGTGGTTACAAATCAAATTTGGAACTCTACACTCCTACACAACAATAGGCGGTACGTATTTCAGAATTCACCTGCCGATTCGTACTGTTTTGTCGTTTTCAAAGTCTTCTTGGCAAACGTGGTTAGCACATTCTCCCTCAAACTGAGTTAATTACTGCATTTTCGTACCATTACAGTAGTTTAAAAGGCTTAAGGAAGCATCTTTGTCACAACAGAAAGGTAGTTTGAAAATTGGGCTGGCGACATAACAAAAAACATAACAGGAAGGGAGCCAACAGCTCCCGGGTTTCCCAGGCGGTCACCCATCCAAGTACTAGCCGGGCCCGATGATGCTTAACTTCGGTGATCGGACGAGAACCGGTGTATTCATCATGGTATGGCCGTTGGCGCTCATCTAATGTAGGAGCACGGCAGAATTCGCGTTCGGCTTTTCTCCCAACACACAAAATGTTAGTTTTCGGCCGCATTTGACGAAAGCGCTTCCTTCCGCAACCGCCAGTTCCTCGAGGACGGCGCGGGGAGGCGCGCCCGGCGTCCCAGCAGAGTGACGGCCGAATTGGCGGGCGCACCGCCGCGTGTGTGAGACGCACTGCTGCTCGTTGCACCCCCTGTCATTCGCTGGGCGCGTGCAGCCTTCGACACTAGCGGAGGACGCATCTTGTCCCTGGTGCTCAGCGGAGGGCCTGTGCGGGGTGCGCCAGTGTCGTGCTGGAGGGCCCACTGGTAGCGATGTGGGCTTCCTCGCCTCGCCTCGCCTCACACCAGGTGTCTGCGTAGCTTGTAGTGCATTCGCACCATTCCTATCCCTGTCCCTGTCCCCGTCCCGACTTGTCCCGACTTTGCTCGACTGCCGCTCGCTGCCGCTCGGGTCGTGGTCCATATGACAGCTATCTTCTTGGCAAACGTGGTTAGCACATTCTCCTTCAAACTGAGTTAATTACTGCATTTTCGTACCATTACAGTAGTTTAAAAGGCTTAAGGAAGCATCTTTGTCACAACAGAAAGGTAGTTTGATAATTGGGCTGGCGACATAACAAAAAAAAAAAAAAACAGGAATGGAGCAAACAGCACCCGGGTTTCCCAGGCGGTCACCCATCCAAGTACTAGCCGGGCCCGATGATGCTTAACTTCGGTGATCGGACGAGAACCGGTGTATTCATCATGGTATGGCCGTTGGCGCTCATCTAATGTAGGAGCACGGCAGAATTCGCGTTCCGCTTTTCTCCCAACACACAAAATGTTAGTTTTCGGCCGCATTTGACGAAAGCGCTTCCTTCCGCAACCGCCAGTTCCTCGAGGACGGCGCGGGGAGGCGCGCCCGGCGTCCCAGCAGAGTGACGGCCGAATTGGCGGGCGCACCGCCGCGTGTGTGAGACGCACTGCTGCTCGTTGCACCCCCTGTCATTCGCTGGGCGCGTGCAGCCTTCGACACTAGCGGAGGACGCATCTTGTCCCTGGTGCTCAGCGGAGGGCCTGTGCGGGGTGCGCCAGTGTCGTGCTGGAGGGCCCACTGGTAGCGATGTGGGCTTCCTCGCCTCGCCTCGCCTCACACCAGGTGTCTGCGTAGCTTGTAGTGCATTCGCACCATTCCTATCCCTGTCCCTGTCCCCGTCCCGACTTGTCCCGACTTTGCTCGACTGCCGCTCGCTGCCGCTCGGGTCGTGGTCCATATGACAGCTATCTTCTTGGCAAACGTGGTTAGCACATTCTCCTTCAAACTGAGTTAATTACTGCATTTTCGTACCATTACAGTAGTTTAAAAGGCTTAAGGAAGCATCTTTGTCACAACAGAAAGGTAGTTTGATAATTGGGCTGGCGACATAACAAAAAAAAAAAAAAAAACAGGAATGGAGCAAACAGCACCCGGGTTTCCCAGGCGGTCACCCATCCAAGTACTAGCCGGGCCCGATGATGCTTAACTTCGGTGATCGGACGAGAACCGGTGTATTCATCATGGTATGGCCGTTGGCGCTCATCTAATGTAGGAGCACGGCAGAATTCGCGTTCCGCTTTTCTCCCAACACACAAAATGTTAGTTTTCGGCCGCATTTGACGAAAGCGCTTCCTTCCGCAACCGCCAGTTCCTCGAGGACGGCGCGGGGAGGCGCGCCCGGCGTCCCAGCAGAGTGACGGCCGAATTGGCGGGCGCACCGCCGCGTGTGTGAGACGCACTGCTGCTCGTTGCACCCCCTGTCATTCGCTGGGCGCGTGCAGCCTTCGACACTAGCGGAGGACGCATCTTGTCCCTGGTGCTCAGCGGAGGGCCTGTGCGGGGTGCGCCAGTGTCGTGCTGGAGGGCCCACTGGTAGCGATGTGGGCTTCCTCGCCTCGCCTCGCCTCACACCAGGTGTCTGCGTAGTTTGCAGTGCATTCGCACCATTCCTATCCCTGTCCCTGTCCCCGTCCCGACTTGTCCCGACTTTGCTCGACTGCCGCTCGCTGCCGCTCGGGTCGTGGTCCATATGACAGCGCAAGCACGACAAACGTCTGCGGGACGAGACGAGACGAGACGACTAAGGAATAAATTCGTGGTTACAAATCAAATTTGGAACTCTACACTCCTACACAACAATAGGCGGTACGTATTTCAGAATTCACCTGCCGATTCGTACTGTTTTGTCGTTTTCAAAGTCTTCTTGGCAAACGTGGTTAGCACATTCTCCCTCAAACTGAGTTAATTACTGCATTTTCGTACCATTACAGTAGTTTAAAAGGCTTAAGGAAGCATCTTTGTCACAACAGAAAGGTAGTTTGAAAATTGGGCTGGCGACATAACAAAAAACATAACAGGAAGGGAGCCAACAGCTCCCGGGTTTCCCAGGCGGTCACCCATCCAAGTACTAGCCGGGCCCGATGATGCTTAACTTCGGTGATCGGACGAGAACCGGTGTATTCATCATGGTATGGCCGTTGGCGCTCATCTAATGTAGGAGCACGGCAGAATTCGCGTTCGGCTTTTCTCCCAACACACAAAATGTTAGTTTTCGGCCGCATTTGACGAAAGCGCTTCCTTCCGCAACCGCCAGTTCCTCGAGGACGGCGCGGGGAGGCGCGCCCGGCGTCCCAGCAGAGTGACGGCCGAATTGGCGGGCGCACCGCCGCGTGTGTGAGACGCACTGCTGCTCGTTGCACCCCCTGTCATTCGCTGGGCGCGTGCAGCCTTCGACACTAGCGGAGGACGCATCTTGTCCCTGGTGCTCAGCGGAGGGCCTGTGCGGGGTGCGCCAGTGTCGTGCTGGAGGGCCCACTGGTAGCGATGTGGGCTTCCTCGCCTCGCCTCGCCTCACACCAGGTGTCTGCGTAGCTTGTAGTGCATTCGCACCATTCCTATCCCTGTCCCTGTCCCCGTCCCGACTTGTCCCGACTTTGCTCGACTGCCGCTCGCTGCCGCTCGGGTCGTGGTCCATATGACAGCTATCTTCTTGGCAAACGTGGTTAGCACATTCTCCTTCAAACTGAGTTAATTACTGCATTTTCGTACCATTACAGTAGTTTAAAAGGCTTAAGGAAGCATCTTTGTCACAACAGAAAGGTAGTTTGATAATTGGGCTGGCGACATAACAAAAAAAAAAAAAAAACAGGAATGGAGCAAACAGCACCCGGGTTTCCCAGGCGGTCACCCATCCAAGTACTAGCCGGGCCCGATGATGCTTAACTTCGGTGATCGGACGAGAACCGGTGTATTCATCATGGTATGGCCGTTGGCGCTCATCTAATGTAGGAGCACGGCAGAATTCGCGTTCCGCTTTTCTCCCAACACACAAAATGTTAGTTTTCGGCCGCATTTGACGAAAGCGCTTCCTTCCGCAACCGCCAGTTCCTCGAGGACGGCGCGGGGAGGCGCGCCCGGCGTCCCAGCAGAGTGACGGCCGAATTGGCGGGCGCACCGCCGCGTGTGTGAGACGCACTGCTGCTCGTTGCACCCCCTGTCATTCGCTGGGCGCGTGCAGCCTTCGACACTAGCGGAGGACGCATCTTGTCCCTGGTGCTCAGCGGAGGGCCTGTGCGGGGTGCGCCAGTGTCGTGCTGGAGGGCCCACTGGTAGCGATGTGGGCTTCCTCGCCTCGCCTCGCCTCACACCAGGTGTCTGCGTAGTTTGCAGTGCATTCGCACCATTCCTATCCCTGTCCCTGTCCCCGTCCCGACTTGTCCCGACTTTGCTCGACTGCCGCTCGCTGCCGCTCGGGTCGTGGTCCATATGACAGCGCAAGCACGACAAACGTCTGCGGGACGAGACGAGACGAGACGACTAAGGAATAAATTCGTGGTTACAAATCAAATTTGGAACTCTACACTCCTACACAACAATAGGCGGTACGTATTTCAGAATTCACCTGCCGATTAGTACTGTTTTGTCGTTTTCAAAGTCTTCTTGGCAAACGTGGTTAGCACATTCTCCCTCAAACTGAGTTAATTACTGCATTTTCGTACCATTACAGTAGTTTAAAAGGCTTAAGGAAGCATCTTTGTCACAACAGAAAGGTAGTTTGAAAATTGGGCTGGCGACATAACAAAAAACATAACAGGAAGGGAGCCAACAGCTCCCGGGTTTCCCAGGCGGTCACCCATCCAAGTACTAGCCGGGCCCGATGATGCTTAACTTCGGTGATCGGACGAGAACCGGTGTATTCATCATGGTATGGCCGTTGGCGCTCATCTAATGTAGGAGCACGGCAGAATTCGCGTTCGGCTTTTCTCCCAACACACAAAATGTTAGTTTTCGGCCGCATTTGACGAAAGCGCTTCCTTCCGCAACCGCCAGTTCCTCGAGGACGGCGCGGGGAGGCGCGCCCGGCGTCCCAGCAGAGTGACGGCCGAATTGGCGGGCGCACCGCCGCGTGTGTGAGACGCACTGCTGCTCGTTGCACCCCCTGTCATTCGCTGGGCGCGTGCAGCCTTCGACACTAGCGGAGGACGCATCTTGTCCCTGGTGCTCAGCGGAGGGCCTGTGCGGGGTGCGCCAGTGTCGTGCTGGAGGGCCCACTGGTAGCGATGTGGGCTTCCTCGCCTCGCCTCGCCTCACACCAGGTGTCTGCGTAGCTTGTAGTGCATTCGCACCATTCCTATCCCTGTCCCTGTCCCCGTCCCGACTTGTCCCGACTTTGCTCGACTGCCGCTCGCTGCCGCTCGGGTCGTGGTCCATATGACAGCTATCTTCTTGGCAAACGTGGTTAGCACATTCTCCTTCAAACTGAGTTAATTACTGCATTTTCGTACCATTACAGTAGTTTAAAAGGCTTAAGGAAGCATCTTTGTCACAACAGAAAGGTAGTTTGATAATTGGGCTGGCGACATAACAAAAAAAAAAAAAAAACAGGAATGGAGCAAACAGCACCCGGGTTTCCCAGGCGGTCACCCATCCAAGTACTAGCCGGGCCCGATGATGCTTAACTTCGGTGATCGGACGAGAACCGGTGTATTCATCATGGTATGGCCGTTGGCGCTCATCTAATGTAGGAGCACGGCAGAATTCGCGTTCCGCTTTTCTCCCAACACACAAAATGTTAGTTTTCGGCCGCATTTGACGAAAGCGCTTCCTTCCGCAACCGCCAGTTCCTCGAGGACGGCGCGGGGAGGCGCGCCCGGCGTCCCAGCAGAGTGACGGCCGAATTGGCGGGCGCACCGCCGCGTGTGTGAGACGCACTGCTGCTCGTTGCACCCCCTGTCATTCGCTGGGCGCGTGCAGCCTTCGACACTAGCGGAGGACGCATCTTGTCCCTGGTGCTCAGCGGAGGGCCTGTGCGGGGTGCGCCAGTGTCGTGCTGGAGGGCCCACTGGTAGCGATGTGGGCTTCCTCGCCTCGCCTCGCCTCACACCAGGTGTCTGCGTAGTTTGCAGTGCATTCGCACCATTCCTATCCCTGTCCCTGTCCCCGTCCCGACTTGTCCCGACTTTGCTCGACTGCCGCTCGCTGCCGCTCGGGTCGTGGTCCATATGACAGCGCAAGCACGACAAACGTCTGCGGGACGAGACGAGACGAGACGACTAAGGAATAAATTCGTGGTTACAAATCAAATTTGGAACTCTACACTCCTACACAACAATAGGCGGTACGTATTTCAGAATTCACCTGCCGATTAGTACTGTTTTGTCGTTTTCAAAGTCTTCTTGGCAAACGTGGTTAGCACATTCTCCCTCAAACTGAGTTAATTACTGCATTTTCGTACCATTACAGTAGTTTAAAAGGCTTAAGGAAGCATCTTTGTCACAACAGAAAGGTAGTTTGAAAATTGGGCTGGCGACATAACAAAAAACATAACAGGAAGGGAGCCAACAGCTCCCGGGTTTCCCAGGCGGTCACCCATCCAAGTACTAGCCGGGCCCGATGATGCTTAACTTCGGTGATCGGACGAGAACCGGTGTATTCATCATGGTATGGCCGTTGGCGCTCATCTAATGTAGGAGCACGGCAGAATTCGCGTTCGGCTTTTCTCCCAACACACAAAATGTTAGTTTTCGGCCGCATTTGACGAAAGCGCTTCCTTCCGCAACCGCCAGTTCCTCGAGGACGGCGCGGGGAGGCGCGCCCGGCGTCCCAGCAGAGTGACGGCCGAATTGGCGGGCGCACCGCCGCGTGTGTGAGACGCACTGCTGCTCGTTGCACCCCCTGTCATTCGCTGGGCGCGTGCAGCCTTCGACACTAGCGGAGGACGCATCTTGTCCCTGGTGTTCAGCGGAGGGCCTGTGCGGGGTGCGCCAGTGTCGTGCTGGAGGGCCCACTGATAGCGATGTGGGCTTCCTCGCCTCGCCTCGCCTCACACCAGGTGTCTGCGTAGTTTGCAGTGCATTCGCACCATTCCTATCCCTGTCCCTGTCCCCGTCCCGACTTGTCCCGACTTTGCTCGACTGCCGCTCGCTGCCGCTCGGGTCGTGGTCCATATGACAGCGCAAGCACGAAAAACGTCTGCGGGACGAGACGAGACGAGACGAGACGAGACGACTAAGGAATAAATTCGTGGTTACAAATCAAATTTGGAACTCTACACTCCTACACAACAATAGGCGGTGACGTATTTCAGAAATCACCTGCCGATTCGTACTGTTTTGTCGTTTTCAAAGTCTTCTTGGCAAACTTGGTTAGCACATTCTCCCTCAAACTGAGTTAATTACTGCATTTTCGTACCATTACAGTAGTTTAAAAGGCTTAAAGAAGCAACTTTGTCACAACAGAAAGGTAGTTTGAAAATTGGGCTGGCGGCATAACAAAAAAAAAGGAAGGGAGCCAACAGCACCCGGGTTACCCAGGCGGTCACCCATCCAAGTACTAGCCGGGCCCGATGATGCTTAACTTCGGTGATCGGACGAGAACCGGTGTATTCATCATGGTATGGCCGTTGGCGCTCATCTAATGTAGGAGCACGGCAGAATTCGCGTTCGGCTTTTCTCCCAACACACAAAATGTTAGTTTTCGGCCGCATTTGACGAAAGCGCTTCCTTCCGCAACCGCCAGTTCCTCGAGGACGGCGCGGGGAGGCGCGCCCGGCGTCCCAGCAGAGTGACGGCCGAATTGGCGGGCGCACCGCCGCGTGTGTGAGACGCACTGCTGCTCGTTGCACCCCCTGTCATTCGCTGGGCGCGTGCAGCCTTCGACACTAGCGGAGGACGCATCTTGTCCCTGGTGCTCAGCGGAGGGCCTGTGCGGGGTGCGCCAGTGTCGTGCTGGAGGGCCCACTGGTAGCGATGTGGGCTTCCTCGCCTCGCCTCGCCTCACACCAGGTGTCTGCGTAGCTTGTAGTGCATTCGCACCATTCCTATCCCTGTCCCTGTCCCCGTCCCGACTTGTCCCGACTTTGCTCGACTGCCGCTCGCTGCCGCTCGGGTCGTGGTCCATATGACAGCTATCTTCTTGGCAAACGTGGTTAGCACATTCTCCTTCAAACTGAGTTAATTACTGCATTTTCGTACCATTACAGTAGTTTAAAAGGCTTAAGGAAGCATCTTTGTCACAACAGAAAGGTAGTTTGATAATTGGGCTGGCGACATAACAAAAAAAAAAAAAAAACAGGAATGGAGCAAACAGCACCCGGGTTTCCCAGGCGGTCACCCATCCAAGTACTAGCCGGGCCCGATGATGCTTAACTTCGGTGATCGGACGAGAACCGGTGTATTCATCATGGTATGGCCGTTGGCGCTCATCTAATGTAGGAGCACGGCAGAATTCGCTTTCCGCTTTTCTCCCAACACACAAAATGTTAGTTTTCGGCCGCATTTGACGAAAGCGCTTCCTTCCGCAACCGCCAGTTCCTCGAGGACGGCGCGGGGAGGCGCGCCCGGCGTCCCAGCAGAGTGACGGCCGAATTGGCGGGCGCACCGCCGCGTGTGTGAGACGCACTGCTGCTCGTTGCACCCCCTGTCATTCGCTGGGCGCGTGCAGCCTTCGACACTAGCGGAGGACGCATCTTGTCCCTGGTGCTCAGCGGAGGGCCTGTGCGGGGTGCGCCAGTGTCGTGCTGGAGGGCCCACTGGTAGCGATGTGGGCTTCCTCGCCTCGCCTCGCCTCACACCAGGTGTCTGCGTAGTTTGCAGTGCATTCGCACCATTCCTATCCCTGTCCCTGTCCCCGTCCCGACTTGTCCCGACTTTGCTCGACTGCCGCTCGCTGCCGCTCGGGTCGTGGTCCATATGACAGCGCAAGCACGACAAACGTCTGCGGGACGAGACGAGACGAGACGACTAAGGAATAAATTCGTGGTTACAAATCAAATTTGGAACTCTACACTCCTACACAACAATAGGCGGTACGTATTTCAGAATTCACCTGCCGATTCGTACTGTTTTGTCGTTTTCAAAGTCTTCTTGGCAAACGTGGTTAGCACATTCTCCCTCAAACTGAGTTAATTACTGCATTTTCGTACCATTACAGTAGTTTAAAAGGCTTAAGGAAGCATCTTTGTCACAACAGAAAGGTAGTTTGAAAATTGGGCTGGCGACATAACAAAAAACATAACAGGAAGGGAGCCAACAGCTCCCGGGTTTCCCAGGCGGTCACCCATCCAAGTACTAGCCGGGCCCGATGATGCTTAACTTCGGTGATCGGACGAGAACCGGTGTATTCATCATGGTATGGCCGTTGGCGCTCATCTAATGTAGGAGCACGGCAGAATTCGCGTTCGGCTTTTCTCCCAACACACAAAATGTTAGTTTTCGGCCGCATTTGACGAAAGCGCTTCCTTCCGCAACCGCCAGTTCCTCGAGGACGGCGCGGGGAGGCGCGCCCGGCGTCCCAGCAGAGTGACGGCCGAATTGGCGGGCGCACCGCCGCGTGTGTGAGACGCACTGCTGCTCGTTGCACCCCCTGTCATTCGCTGGGCGCGTGCAGCCTTCGACACTAGCGGAGGACGCATCTTGTCCCTGGTGCTCAGCGGAGGGCCTGTGCGGGGTGCGCCAGTGTCGTGCTGGAGGGCCCACTGGTAGCGATGTGGGCTTCCTCGCCTCGCCTCGCCTCACACCAGGTGTCTGCGTAGCTTGTAGTGCATTCGCACCATTCCTATCCCTGTCCCTGTCCCCGTCCCGACTTGTCCCGACTTTGCTCGACTGCCGCTCGCTGCCGCTCGGGTCGTGGTCCATATGACAGCTATCTTCTTGGCAAACGTGGTTAGCACATTCTCCTTCAAACTGAGTTAATTACTGCATTTTCGTACCATTACAGTAGTTTAAAAGGCTTAAGGAAGCATCTTTGTCACAACAGAAAGGTAGTTTGATATTTGGGCTGGCGACATAACAAAAAAAAAAAAAAAACAGGAATGGAGCAAACAGCACCCGGGTTTCCCAGGCGGTCACCCATCCAAGTACTAGCCGGGCCCGATGATGCTTAACTTCGGTGATCGGACGAGAACCGGTGTATTCATCATGGTATGGCCGTTGGCGCTCATCTAATGTAGGAGCACGGCAGAATTCGCGTTCCGCTTTTCTCCCAACACACAAAATGTTAGTTTTCGGCCGCATTTGACGAAAGCGCTTCCTTCCGCAACCGCCAGTTCCTCGAGGACGGCGCGGGGAGGCGCGCCCGGCGTCCCAGCAGAGTGACGGCCGAATTGGCGGGCGCACCGCCGCGTGTGTGAGACGCACTGCTGCTCGTTGCACCCCCTGTCATTCGCTGGGCGCGTGCAGCCTTCGACACTAGCGGAGGACGCATCTTGTCCCTGGTGCTCAGCGGAGGGCCTGTGCGGGGTGCGCCAGTGTCGTGCTGGAGGGCCCACTGGTAGCGATGTGGGCTTCCTCGCCTCGCCTCGCCTCACACCAGGTGTCTGCGTAGTTTCCAGTGCATTCGCACCATTCCTATCCCTGTCCCTGTCCCCGTCCCGACTTGTCCCGACTTTGCTCGACTGCCGCTCGCTGCCGCTCGGGTCGTGGTCCATATGACAGCGCAAGCACGACAAACGTCTGCGGGACGAGACGAGACGAGACGACTAAGGAATAAATTCGTGGTTACAAATCAAATTTGGAACTCTACACTCCTACACAACAATAGGCGGTACGTATTTCAGAATTCACCTGCCGATTCGTACTGTTTTGTCGTTTTCAAAGTCTTCTTGGCAAACGTGGTTAGCACA
The DNA here is from genome assembly GCF_023864275.1 of Schistocerca cancellata. Classification (NCBI taxonomy): domain Eukaryota; kingdom Metazoa; phylum Arthropoda; class Insecta; order Orthoptera; family Acrididae; genus Schistocerca; species Schistocerca cancellata. The sequence goes on along the minus strand of NW_026046716.1, from coordinate 55,569 downwards.
TTCTCCCTCAAACTGAGTTAATTACTGCATTTTCGTACCATTACAGTAGTTTAAAAGGCTTAAGGAAGCATCTTTGTCACAACAGAAAGGTAGTTTGAAAATTGGGCTGGCGACATAACAAAAAACATAACAGGAAGGGAGCCAACAGCTCCCGGGTTTCCCAGGCGGTCACCCATCCAAGTACTAGCCGGGCCCGATGATGCTTAACTTCGGTGATCGGACGAGAACCGGTGTATTCATCATGGTATGGCCGTTGGCGCTCATCTAATGTAGGAGCACGGCAGAATTCGCGTTCCGCTTTTCTCCCAACACACAAAATGTTAGTTTTCGGCCGCATTTGACGAAAGCGCTTCCTTCCGCAACCGCCAGTTCCTCGAGGACGGCGCGGGGAGGCGCGCCCGGCGTCCCAGCAGAGTGACGGCCGAATTGGCGGGCGCACCGCCGCGTGTGTGAGACGCACTGCTGCTCGTTGCACCCCCTGTCATTCGCTGGGCGCGTGCAGCCTTCGACACTAGCGGAGGACGCATCTTGTCCCTGGTGCTCAGCGGAGGGCCTGTGCGGGGTGCGCCAGTGTCGTGCTGGAGGGCCCACTGGTAGCGATGTGGGCTTCCTCGCCTCGCCTCGCCTCACACCAGGTGTCTGCGTAGTTTGCAGTGCATTCGCACCATTCCTATCCCTGTCCCTGTCCCCGTCCCGACTTGTCCCGACTTTGCTCGACTGCCGCTCGCTGCCGCTCGGGTCGTGGTCCATATGACAGCGCAAGCACGACAAACGTCTGCGGGACGAGACGAGACGAGACGACTAAGGAATAAATTCGTGGTTACAAATCAAATTTGGAACTCTACACTCCTACACAACAATAGGCGGTACGTATTTCAGAATTCACCTGCCGATTCGTACTGTTTTGTCGTTTTCAAAGTCTTCTTGGCAAACGTGGTTAGCACATTCTCCCTCAAACTGAGTTAATTACTGCATTTTCGTACCATTACAGTAGTTTAAAAGGCTTAAGGAAGCATCTTTGTCACAACAGAAAGGTAGTTTGAAAATTGGGCTGGCGACATAACAAAAAACATAACAGGAAGGGAGCCAACAGCTCCCGGGTTTCCCAGGCGGTCACCCATCCAAGTACTAGCCGGGCCCGATGATGCTTAACTTCGGTGATCGGACGAGAACCGGTGTATTCATCATGGTATGGCCGTTGGCGCTCATCTAATGTAGGAGCACGGCAGAATTCGCGTTCGGCTTTTCTCCCAACACACAAAATGTTAGTTTTCGCCCGCATTTGACGAAAGCGCTTCCTTCCGCAACCGCCAGTTCCTCGAGGACGGCGCGGGGAGGCGCGCCCGGCGTCCCAGCAGAGTGACGGCCGAATTGGCGGGCGCACCGCCGCGTGTGTGAGACGCACTGCTGCTCGTTGCACCCCCTGTCATTCGCTGGGCGCGTGCAGCCTTCGACACTAGCGGAGGACGCATCTTGTCCCTGGTGTTCAGCGGAGGGCCTGTGCGGGGTGCGCCAGTGTCGTGCTGGAGGGCCCACTGATAGCGATGTGGGCTTCCTCGCCTCGCCTCGCCTCACACCAGGTGTCTGCGTAGTTTGCAGTGCATTCGCACCATTCCTATCCCTGTCCCTGTCCCCGTCCCGACTTGTCCCGACTTTGCTCGACTGCCGCTCGCTGCCGCTCGGGTCGTGGTCCATATGACAGCGCAAGCACGACAAACGTCTGCGGGACGAGACGAGACGAGACGACTAAGGAATAAATTCGTGGTTACAAATCAAATTTGGAACTCTACACTCCTACACAACAATAGGCGGTACGTATTTCAGAATTCACCTGCCGATTCGTACTGTTTTGTCGTTTTCAAAGTCTTCTTGGCAAACGTGGTTAGCACATTCTCCCTCAAACTGAGTTAATTACTGCATTTTCGTACCATTACAGTAGTTTAAAAGGCTTAAGGAAGCATCTTTGTCACAACAGAAAGGTAGTTTGAAAATTGGGCTGGCGACATAACAAAAAACATAACAGGAAGGGAGCCAACAGCTCCCGGGTTTCCCAGGCGGTCACCCATCCAAGTACTAGCCGGGCCCGATGATGCTTAACTTCGGTGATCGGACGAGAACCGGTGTATTCATCATGGTATGGCCGTTGGCGCTCATCTAATGTAGGAGCACGGCAGAATTCGCGTTCCGCTTTTCTCCCAACACACAAAATGTTAGTTTTCGGCCGCATTTGACGAAAGCGCTTCCTTCCGCAACCGCCAGTTCCTCGAGGACGGCGCGGGGAGGCGCGCCCGGCGTCCCAGCAGAGTGACGGCCGAATTGGCGGGCGCACCGCCGCGTGTGTGAGACGCACTGCTGCTCGTTGCACCCCCTGTCATTCGCTGGGCGCGTGCAGCCTTCGACACTAGCGGAGGACGCATCTTGTCCCTGGTGCTCAGCGGAGGGCCTGTGCGGGGTGCGCCAGTGTCGTGCTGGAGGGCCCACTGGTAGCGATGTGGGCTTCCTCGCCTCGCCTCGCCTCACACCAGGTGTCTGCGTAGTTTGCAGTGCATTCGCACCATTCCTATCCCTGTCCCTGTCCCCGTCCCGACTTGTCCCGACTTTGCTCGACTGCCGCTCGCTGCCGCTCGGGTCGTGGTCCATATGACAGCGCAAGCACGACAAACGTCTGCGGGACGAGACGAGACGAGACGACTAAGGAATAAATTCGTGGTTACAAATCAAATTTGGAACTCTACACTCCTACACAACAATAGGCGGTACGTATTTCAGAATTCACCTGCCGATTCGTACTGTTTTGTCGTTTTCAAAGTCTTCTTGGCAAACGTGGTTAGCACATTCTCCCTCAAACTGAGTTAATTACTGCATTTTCGTACCATTACAGTAGTTTAAAAGGCTTAAGGAAGCATCTTTGTCACAACAGAAAGGTAGTTTGAAAATTGGGCTGGCGACATAACAAAAAACATAACAGGAAGGGAGCCAACAGCTCCCGGGTTTCCCAGGCGGTCACCCATCCAAGTACTAGCCGGGCCCGATGATGCTTAACTTCGGTGATCGGACGAGAACCGGTGTATTCATCATGGTATGGCCGTTGGCGCTCATCTAATGTAGGAGCACGGCAGAATTCGCGTTCGGCTTTTCTCCCAACACACAAAATGTTAGTTTTCGGCCGCATTTGACGAAAGCGCTTCCTTCCGCAACCGCCAGTTCCTCGAGGACGGCGCGGGGAGGCGCGCCCGGCGTCCCAGCAGAGTGACGGCCGAATTGGCGGGCGCACCGCCGCGTGTGTGAGACGCACTGCTGCTCGTTGCACCCCCTGTCATTCGCTGGGCGCGTGCAGCCTTCGACACTAGCGGAGGACGCATCTTGTCCCTGGTGCTCAGCGGAGGGCCTGTGCGGGGTGCGCCAGTGTCGTGCTGGAGGGCCCACTGGTAGCGATGTGGGCTTCCTCGCCTCGCCTCGCCTCACACCAGGTGTCTGCGTAGCTTGTAGTGCATTCGCACCATTCCTATCCCTGTCCCTGTCCCCGTCCCGACTTGTCCCGACTTTGCTCGACTGCCGCTCGCTGCCGCTCGGGTCGTGGTCCATATGACAGCTATCTTCTTGGCAAACGTGGTTAGCACATTCTCCTTCAAACTGAGTTAATTACTGCATTTTCGTACCATTACAGTAGTTTAAAAGGCTTAAGGAAGCATCTTTGTCACAACAGAAAGGTAGTTTGATAATTGGGCTGGCGACATAACAAAAAAAAAAAAAAAACAGGAATGGAGCAAACAGCACCCGGGTTTCCCAGGCGGTCACCCATCCAAGTACTAGCCGGGCCCGATGATGCTTAACTTCGGTGATCGGACGAGAACCGGTGTATTCATCATGGTATGGCCGTTGGCGCTCATCTAATGTAGGAGCACGGCAGAATTCGCGTTCCGCTTTTCTCCCAACACACAAAATGTTAGTTTTCGGCCGCATTTGACGAAAGCGCTTCCTTCCGCAATCGCCAGTTCCTCGAGGACGGCGCGGGGAGGCGCGCCCGGCGTCCCAGCAGAGTGACGGCCGAATTGGCGGGCGCACCGCCGCGTGTGTGAGACGCACTGCTGCTCGTTGCACCCCCTGTCATTCGCTGGGCGCGTGCAGCCTTCGACACTAGCGGAGGACGCATCTTGTCCCTGGTGCTCAGCGGAGGGCCTGTGCGGGGTGCGCCAGTGTCGTGCTGGAGGGCCCACTGGTAGCGATGTGGGCTTCCTCGCCTCGCCTCGCCTCACACCAGGTGTCTGCGTAGTTTGCAGTGCATTCGCACCATTCCTATCCCTGTCCCTGTCCCCGTCCCGACTTGTCCCGACTTTGCTCGACTGCCGCTCGCTGCCGCTCGGGTCGTGGTCCATATGACAGCGCAAGCACGACAAACGTCTGCGGGACGAGACGAGACGAGACGACTAAGGAATAAATTCGTGGTTACAAATCAAATTTGGAACTCTACACTCCTACACAACAATAGGCGGTACGTATTTCAGAATTCACCTGCCGATTCGTACTGTTTTGTCGTTTTCAAAGTCTTCTTGGCAAACGTGGTTAGCACATTCTCCCTCAAACTGAGTTAATTACTGCATTTTCGTACCATTACAGTAGTTTAAAAGGCTTAAAGAAGCAACTTTGTCACAACAGAAAGGTAGTTTGAAAATTGGGCTGGCGGCATAACAAAAAAAAAGGAAGGGAGCCAACAGCACCCGGGTTACCCAGGCGGTCACCCATCCAAGTACTAGCCGGGCCCGATGATGCTTAACTTCGGTGATCGGACGAGAACCGGTGTATTCATCATGGTATGGCCGTTGGCGCTCATCTAATGTAGGAGCACGGCAGAATTCGCGTTCGGCTTTTCTCCCAACACACAAAATGTTAGTTTTCGGCCGCATTTGACGAAAGCGCTTCCTTCCGCAACCGCCAGTTCCTCGAGGACGGCGCGGGGAGGCGCGCCCGGCGTCCCAGCAGAGTGACGGCCGAATTGGCGGGCGCACCGCCGCGTGTGTGAGACGCACTGCTGCTCGTTGCACCCCCTGTCATTCGCTGGGCGCGTGCAGCCTTCGACACTAGCGGAGGACGCATCTTGTCCCTGGTGCTCAGCGGAGGGCCTGTGCGGGGTGCGCCAGTGTCGTGCTGGAGGGCCCACTGGTAGCGATGTGGGCTTCCTCGCCTCGCCTCGCCTCACACCAGGTGTCTGCGTAGCTTGTAGTGCATTCGCACCATTCCTATCCCTGTCCCTGTCCCCGTCCCGACTTGTCCCGACTTTGCTCGACTGCCGCTCGCTGCCGCTCGGGTCGTGGTCCATATGACAGCTATCTTCTTGGCAAACGTGGTTAGCACATTCTCCTTCAAACTGAGTTAATTACTGCATTTTCGTACCATTACAGTAGTTTAAAAGGCTTAAGGAAGCATCTTTGTCACAACAGAAAGGTAGTTTGATAATTGGGCTGGCGACATAACAAAAAAAAAAAAAAAACAGGAATGGAGCAAACAGCACCCGGGTTTCCCAGGCGGTCACCCATCCAAGTACTAGCCGGGCCCGATGATGCTTAACTTCGGTGATCGGACGAGAACCGGTGTATTCATCATGGTATGGCCGTTGGCGCTCATCTAATGTAGGAGCACGGCAGAATTCGCGTTCCGCTTTTCTCCCAACACACAAAATGTTAGTTTTCGGCCGCATTTGACGAAAGCGCTTCCTTCCGCAACCGCCAGTTCCTCGAGGACGGCGCGGGGAGGCGCGCCCGGCGTCCCAGCAGAGTGACGGCCGAATTGGCGGGCGCACCGCCGCGTGTGTGAGACGCACTGCTGCTCGTTGCACCCCCTGTCATTCGCTGGGCGCGTGCAGCCTTCGACACTAGCGGAGGACGCATCTTGTCCCTGGTGCTCAGCGGAGGGCCTGTGCGGGGTGCGCCAGTGTCGTGCTGGAGGGCCCACTGGTAGCGATGTGGGCTTCCTCGCCTCGCCTCGCCTCACACCAGGTGTCTGCGTAGTTTGCAGTGCATTCGCACCATTCCTATCCCTGTCCCTGTCCCCGTCCCGACTTGTCCCGACTTTGCTCGACTGCCGCTCGCTGCCGCTCGGGTCGTGGTCCATATGACAGCGCAAGCACGACAAACGTCTGCGGGACGAGACGAGACGAGACGACTAAGGAATAAATTCGTGGTTACAAATCAAATTTGGAACTCTACACTCCTACACAACAATAGGCGGTACGTATTTCAGAATTCACCTGCCGATTCGTACTGTTTTGTCGTTTTCAAAGTCTTCTTGGCAAACGTGGTTAGCACATTCTCCCTCAAACTGAGTTAATTACTGCATTTTCGTACCATTACAGTAGTTTAAAAGGCTTAAAGAAGCAACTTTGTCACAACAGAAAGGTAGTTTGAAAATTGGGCTGGCGGCATAACAAAAAAAAAGGAAGGGAGCCAACAGCACCCGGGTTACCCAGGCGGTCACCCATCCAAGTACTAGCCGGGCCCGATGATGCTTAACTTCGGTGATCGGACGAGAACCGGTGTATTCATCATGGTATGGCCGTTGGCGCTCATCTAATGTAGGAGCACGGCAGAATTCGCGTTCGGCTTTTCTCCCAACACACAAAATGTTAGTTTTCGGCCGCATTTGACGAAAGCGCTTCCTTCCGCAACCGCCAGTTCCTCGAGGACGGCGCGGGGAGGCGCGCCCGGCGTCCCAGCAGAGTGACGGCCGAATTGGCGGGCGCACCGCCGCGTGTGTGAGACGCACTGCTGCTCGTTGCACCCCCTGTCATTCGCTGGGCGCGTGCAGCCTTCGACACTAGCGGAGGACGCATCTTGTCCCTGGTGCTCAGCGGAGGGCCTGTGCGGGGTGCGCCAGTGTCGTGCTGGAGGGCCCACTGGTAGCGATGTGGGCTTCCTCGCCTCGCCTCGCCTCACACCAGGTGTCTGCGTAGCTTGTAGTGCATTCGCACCATTCCTATCCCTGTCCCTGTCCCCGTCCCGACTTGTCCCGACTTTGCTCGACTGCCGCTCGCTGCCGCTCGGGTCGTGGTCCATATGACAGCTATCTTCTTGGCAAACGTGGTTAGCACATTCTCCTTCAAACTGAGTTAATTACTGCATTTTCGTACCATTACAGTAGTTTAAAAGGCTTAAGGAAGCATCTTTGTCACAACAGAAAGGTAGTTTGATAATTGGGCTGGCGACATAACAAAAAAAAAAAAAAAAACAGGAATGGAGCAAACAGCACCCGGGTTTCCCAGGCGGTCACCCATCCAAGTACTAGCCGGGCCCGATGATGCTTAACTTCGGTGATCGGACGAGAACCGGTGTATTCATCATGGTATGGCCGTTGGCGCTCATCTAATGTAGGAGCACGGCAGAATTCGCGTTCGGCTTTTCTCCCAACACACAAAATGTTAGTTTTCGGCCGCATTTGACGAAAGCGCTTCCTTCCGCAACCGCCAGTTCCTCGAGGACGGCGCGGGGAGGCGCGCCCGGCGTCCCAGCAGAGTGACGGCCGAATTGGCGGGCGCACCGCCGCGTGTGTGAGACGCACTGCTGCTCGTTGCACCCCCTGTCATTCGCTGGGCGCGTGCAGCCTTCGACACTAGCGGAGGACGCATCTTGTCCCTGGTGCTCAGCGGAGGGCCTGTGCGGGGTGCGCCAGTGTCGTGCTGGAGGGCCCACTGGTAGCGATGTGGGCTTCCTCGCCTCGCCTCGCCTCACACCAGGTGTCTGCGTAGCTTGTAGTGCATTCGCACCATTCCTATCCCTGTCCCTGTCCCCGTCCCGACTTGTCCCGACTTTGCTCGACTGCCGCTCGCTGCCGCTCGGGTCGTGGTCCATATGACAGCTATCTTCTTGGCAAACGTGGTTAGCACATTCTCCTTCAAACTGAGTTAATTACTGCATTTTCGTACCATTACAGTAGTTTAAAAGGCTTAAGGAAGCATCTTTGTCACAACAGAAAGGTAGTTTGATAATTGGGCTGGCGACATAACAAAAAAAAAAAAAAAACAGGAATGGAGCAAACAGCACCCGGGTTTCCCAGGCGGTCACCCATCCAAGTACTAGCCGGGCCCGATGATGCTTAACTTCGGTGATCGGACGAGAACCGGTGTATTCATCATGGTATGGCCGTTGGCGCTCATCTAATGTAGGAGCACGGCAGAATTCGCGTTCCGCTTTTCTCCCAACACACAAAATGTTAGTTTTCGGCCGCATTTGACGAAAGCGCTTCCTTCCGCAACCGCCAGTTCCTCGAGGACGGCGCGGGGAGGCGCGCCCGGCGTCCCAGCAGAGTGACGGCCGAATTGGCGGGCGCACCGCCGCGTGTGTGAGACGCACTGCTGCTCGTTGCACCCCCTGTCATTCGCTGGGCGCGTGCAGCCTTCGACACTAGCGGAGGACGCATCTTGTCCCTGGTGCTCAGCGGAGGGCCTGTGCGGGGTGCGCCAGTGTCGTGCTGGAGGGCCCACTGGTAGCGATGTGGGCTTCCTCGCCTCGCCTCGCCTCACACCAGGTGTCTGCGTAGTTTGCAGTGCATTCGCACCATTCCTATCCCTGTCCCTGTCCCCGTCCCGACTTGTCCCGACTTTGCTCGACTGCCGCTCGCTGCCGCTCGGGTCGTGGTCCATATGACAGCGCAAGCACGACAAACGTCTGCGGGACGAGACGAGACGAGACGACTAAGGAATAAATTCGTGGTTACAAATCAAATTTGGAACTCTACACTCCTACACAACAATAGGCGGTACGTATTTCAGAATTCACCTGCCGATTCGTACTGTTTTGTCGTTTTCAAAGTCTTCTTGGCAAACGTGGTTAGCACATTCTCCCTCAAACTGAGTTAATTACTGCATTTTCGTACCATTACAGTAGTTTAAAAGGCTTAAAGAAGCAACTTTGTCACAACAGAAAGGTAGTTTGAAAATTGGGCTGGCGGCATAACAAAAAAAAAGGAAGGGAGCCAACAGCACCCGGGTTACCCAGGCGGTCACCCATCCAAGTACTAGCCGGGCCCGATGATGCTTAACTTCGGTGATCGGACGAGAACCGGTGTATTCATCATGGTATGGCCGTTGGCGCTCATCTAATGTAGGAGCACGGCAGAATTCGCGTTCGGCTTTTCTCCCAACACACAAAATGTTAGTTTTCGGCCGCATTTGACGAAAGCGCTTCCTTCCGCAACCGCCAGTTCCTCGAGGACGGCGCGGGGAGGCGCGCCCGGCGTCCCAGCAGAGTGACGGCCGAATTGGCGGGCGCACCGCCGCGTGTGTGAGACGCACTGCTGCTCGTTGCACCCCCTGTCATTCGCTGGGCGCGTGCAGCCTTCGACACTAGCGGAGGACGCATCTTGTCCCTGGTGCTCAGCGGAGGGCCTGTGCGGGGTGCGCCAGTGTCGTGCTGGAGGGCCCACTGGTAGCGATGTGGGCTTCCTCGCCTCGCCTCGCCTCACACCAGGTGTCTGCGTAGCTTGTAGTGCATTCGCACCATTCCTATCCCTGTCCCTGTCCCCGTCCCGACTTGTCCCGACTTTGCTCGACTGCCGCTCGCTGCCGCTCGGGTCGTGGTCCATATGACAGCTATCTTCTTGGCAAACGTGGTTAGCACATTCTCCTTCAAACTGAGTTAATTACTGCATTTTCGTACCATTACAGTAGTTTAAAAGGCTTAAGGAAGCATCTTTGTCACAACAGAAAGGTAGTTTGATAATTGGGCTGGCGACATAACAAAAAAAAAAAAAAAAACAGGAATGGAGCAAACAGCACCCGGGTTTCCCAGGCGGTCACCCATCCAAGTACTAGCCGGGCCCGATGATGCTTAACTTCGGTGATCGGACGAGAACCGGTGTATTCATCATGGTATGGCCGTTGGCGCTCATCTAATGTAGGAGCACGGCAGAATTCGCGTTCCGCTTTTCTCCCAACACACAAAATGTTAGTTTTCGGCCGCATTTGACGAAAGCGCTTCCTTCCGCAACCGCCAGTTCCTCGAGGACGGCGCGGGGAGGCGCGCCCGGCGTCCCAGCAGAGTGACGGCCGAATTGGCGGGCGCACCGCCGCGTGTGTGAGACGCACTGCTGCTCGTTGCACCCCCTGTCATTCGCTGGGCGCGTGCAGCCTTCGACACTAGCGGAGGACGCATCTTGTCCCTGGTGCTCAGCGGAGGGCCTGTGCGGGGTGCGCCAGTGTCGTGCTGGAGGGCCCACTGGTAGCGATGTGGGCTTCCTCGCCTCGCCTCGCCTCACACCAGGTGTCTGCGTAGTTTGCAGTGCATTCGCACCATTCCTATCCCTGTCCCTGTCCCCGTCCCGACTTGTCCCGACTTTGCTCGACTGCCGCTCGCTGCCGCTCGGGTCGTGGTCCATATGACAGCGCAAGCACGACAAACGTCTGCGGGACGAGACGAGACGAGACGACTAAGGAATAAATTCGTGGTTACAAATCAAATTTGGAACTCTACACTCCTACACAACAATAGGCGGTACGTATTTCAGAATTCACCTGCCGATTCGTACTGTTTTGTCGTTTTCAAAGTCTTCTTGGCAAACGTGGTTAGCACATTCTCCCTCAAACTGAGTTAATTACTGCATTTTCGTACCATTACAGTAGTTTAAAAGGCTTAAAGAAGCAACTTTGTCACAACAGAAAGGTAGTTTGAAAATTGGGCTGGCGGCATAACAAAAAAAAAGGAAGGGAGCCAACAGCACCCGGGTTACCCAGGCGGTCACCCATCCAAGTACTAGCCGGGCCCGATGATGCTTAACTTCGGTGATCGGACGAGAACCGGTGTATTCATCATGGTATGGCCGTTGGCGCTCATCTAATGTAGGAGCACGGCAGAATTCGCGTTCGGCTTTTCTCCCAACACACAAAATGTTAGTTTTCGGCCGCATTTGACGAAAGCGCTTCCTTCCGCAACCGCCAGTTCCTCGAGGACGGCGCGGGGAGGCGCGCCCGGCGTCCCAGCAGAGTGACGGCCGAATTGGCGGGCGCACCGCCGCGTGTGTGAGACGCACTGCTGCTCGTTGCACCCCCTGTCATTCGCTGGGCGCGTGCAGCCTTCGACACTAGCGGAGGACGCATCTTGTCCCTGGTGCTCAGCGGAGGGCCTGTGCGGGGTGCGCCAGTGTCGTGCTGGAGGGCCCACTGGTAGCGATGTGGGCTTCCTCGCCTCGCCTCGCCTCACACCAGGTGTCTGCGTAGCTTGTAGTGCATTCGCACCATTCCTATCCCTGTCCCTGTCCCCGTCCCGACTTGTCCCGACTTTGCTCGACTGCCGCTCGCTGCCGCTCGGGTCGTGGTCCATATGACAGCTATCTTCTTGGCAAACGTGGTTAGCACATTCTCCTTCAAACTGAGTTAATTACTGCATTTTCGTACCATTACAGTAGTTTAAAAGGCTTAAGGAAGCATCTTTGTCACAACAGAAAGGTAGTTTGATAATTGGGCTGGCGACATAACAAAAAAAAAAAAAAAAACAGGAATGGAGCAAACAGCACCCGGGTTTCCCAGGCGGTCACCCATCCAAGTACTAGCCGGGCCCGATGATGCTTAACTTCGGTGATCGGACGAGAACCGGTGTATTCATCATGGTATGGCCGTTGGCGCTCATCTAATGTAGGAGCACGGCAGAATTCGCGTTCCGCTTTTCTCCCAACACACAAAATGTTAGTTTTCGGCCGCATTTGACGAAAGCGCTTCCTTCCGCAACCGCCAGTTCCTCGAGGACGGCGCGGGGAGGCGCGCCCGGCGTCCCAGCAGAGTGACGGCCGAATTGGCGGGCGCACCGCCGCGTGTGTGAGACGCACTGCTGCTCGTTGCACCCCCTGTCATTCGCTGGGCGCGTGCAGCCTTCGACACTAGCGGAGGACGCATCTTGTCCCTGGTGCTCAGCGGAGGGCCTGTGCGGGGTGCGCCAGTGTCGTGCTGGAGGGCCCACTGGTAGCGATGTGGGCTTCCTCGCCTCGCCTCGCCTCACACCAGGTGTCTGCGTAGTTTGCAGTGCATTCGCACCATTCCTATCCCTGTCCCTGTCCCCGTCCCGACTTGTCCCGACTTTGCTCGACTGCCGCTCGCTGCCGCTCGGGTCGTGGTCCATATGACAGCGCAAGCACGACAAACGTCTGCGGGACGAGACGAGACGAGACGACTAAGGAATAAATTCGTGGTTACAAATCAAATTTGGAACTCTACACTCCTACACAACAATAGGCGGTACGTATTTCAGAATTCACCTGCCGATTCGTACTGTTTTGTCGTTTTCAAAGTCTTCTTGGCAAACGTGGTTAGCACATTCTCCCTCAAACTGAGTTAATTACTGCATTTTCGTACCATTACAGTAGTTTAAAAGGCTTAAGGAAGCATCTTTGTCACAACAGAAAGGTAGTTTGAAAATTGGGCTGGCGACATAACAAAAAACATAACAGGAAGGGAGCCAACAGCTCCCGGGTTTCCCAGGCGGTCACCCATCCAAGTACTAGCCGGGCCCGATGATGCTTAACTTCGGTGATCGGACGAGAACCGGTGTATTCATCATGGTATGGCCGTTGGCGCTCATCTAATGTAGGAGCACGGCAGAATTCGCGTTCGGCTTTTCTCCCAACACACAAAATGTTAGTTTTCGGCCGCATTTGACGAAAGCGCTTCCTTCCGCAACCGCCAGTTCCTCGAGGACGGCGCGGGGAGGCGCGCCCGGCGTCCCAGCAGAGTGACGGCCGAATTGGCGGGCGCACCGCCGCGTGTGTGAGACGCACTGCTGCTCGTTGCACCCCCTGTCATTCGCTGGGCGCGTGCAGCCTTCGACACTAGCGGAGGACGCATCTTGTCCCTGGTGTTCAGCGGAGGGCCTGTGCGGGGTGCGCCAGTGTCGTGCTGGAGGGCCCACTGATAGCGATGTGGGCTTCCTCGCCTCGCCTCGCCTCACACCAGGTGTCTGCGTAGTTTGCAGTGCATTCGCACCATTCCTATCCCTGTCCCTGTCCCCGTCCCGACTTGTCCCGACTTTGCTCGACTGCCGCTCGCTGCCGCTCGGGTCGTGGTCCATATGACAGCGCAAGCACGAAAAACGTCTGCGGGACGAGACGAGACGAGACGAGACGAGACGACTAAGGAATAAATTCGTGGTTACAAATCAAATTTGGAACTCTACACTCCTACACAACAATAGGCGGTGACGTATTTCAGAAATCACCTGCCGATTCGTACTGTTTTGTCGTTTCAAAGTCTTCTTGGCAAACTTGGTTAGCACATTCTCCCTCAAACTGAGTTAATTACTGCATTTTCGTACCATTACAGTAGTTTAAAAGGCTTAAAGAAGCAACTTTGTCACAACAGAAAGGTAGTTTGAAAATTGGGCTGGCGGCATAACAAAAAAAAAGGAAGGGAGCCAACAGCACCCGGGTTACCCAGGCGGTCACCCATCCAAGTACTAGCCGGGCCCGATGATGCTTAACTTCGGTGATCGGACGAGAACCGGTGTATTCATCATGGTATGGCCGTTGGCGCTCATCTAATGTAGGAGCACGGCAGAATTCGCGTTCGGCTTTTCTCCCAACACACAAAATGTTAGTTTTCGGCCGCATTTGACGAAAGCGCTTCCTTCCGCAACCGCCAGTTCCTCGAGGACGGCGCGGGGAGGCGCGCCCGGCGTCCCAGCAGAGCGACGGCCGAATTGGCGGGCGCACCGCCGCGTGTGTGAGACGCACTGCTGCTCGTTGCACCCCCTGTCATTCGCTGGGCACGTGCAGCCTTCGACACTAGCGGAGGACGCATCTTGTCGCTGGTGTTCAGCGGAGGGCCTGTGCGGGGTGTGGCAGTGTCGTGCTGGAGGGCGTCACTGGTAGCGATGTGGGCTTCCTCGCCTCGCCTCGCCTCGCCTCACACCAGGTGTCTGTGTAGTTTGCAGTGCATTCGCACCATTCCTATCCCTGTCCCTGTCCCCGTCCCGACTTGTCCCGTCTTTGCTCGACTGCCGCTCGCTGCCGCTCGGGTCGTGGTCCATATGACAGCGCAAGCACGAAAAACGTCTGCGGGACGAGACGAGACGAGACGAGACGAGACGACTAAGGAATAAATTCGTGGTTACAAATCAAATTTGGAACTCTACACTCCTACACAACAATAGGCGGTGACGTATTTCAGAAATCACCTGCCGATTCGTACTGTTTTGTCGTTTTCAAAGTCTTCTTGGCAAACTTGGTTAGCACATTCTCCCTCAAACTGAGTTAATTACTGCATTTTCGTACCATTACAGTAGTTTAAAAGGCTTAAAGAAGCAACTTTGTCACAACAGAAAGGTAGTTTGAAAATTGGGCTGGCGGCATAACAAAAAAAAAGGAAGGGAGCCAACAGCACCCGGGTTACCCAGGCGGTCACCCATCCAAGTACTAGCCGGGCCCGATGATGCTTAACTTCGGTGATCGGACGAGAACCGGTGTATTCATCATGGTATGGCCGTTGGCGCTCATCTAATGTAGGAGCACGGCAGAATTCGCGTTCGGCTTTTCTCCCAACACACAAAATGTTAGTTTTCGGCCGCATTTGACGAAAGCGCTTCCTTCCGCAACCGCCAGTTCCTCGAGGACGGCGCGGGGAGGCGCGCCCGGCGTCCCAGCAGAGCGACGGCCGAATTGGCGGGCGCACCGCCGCGTGTGTGAGACGCACTGCTGCTCGTTGCACCCCCTGTCATTCGCTGGGCACGTGCAGCCTTCGACACTAGCGGAGGACGCATCTTGTCGCTGGTGTTCAGCGGAGGGCCTGTGCGGGGTGTGGCAGTGTCGTGCTGGAGGGCGTCACTGGTAGCGATGTGGGCTTCCTCGCCTCGCCTCGCCTCGCCTCACACCAGGTGTCTGTGTAGTTTGCAGTGCATTCGCACCATTCCTATCCCTGTCCCTGTCCCCGTCCCGACTTGTCCCGTCTTTGCTCGACTGCCGCTCGCTGCCGCTCGGGTCGTGGTCCATATGACAGCGCAAGCACGAAAAACGTCTGCGGGACGAGACGAGACGAGACGAGACGAGACGACTAAGGAATAAATTCGTGGTTACAAATCAAATTTGGAACTCTACACTCCTACACAACAATAGGCGGTGACGTATTTCAGAAATCACCTGCCGATTCGTACTGTTTTGTCGTTTTCAAAGTCTTCTTGGCAAACTTGGTTAGCACATTCTCCCTCAAACTGAGTTAATTACTGCATTTTCGTACCATTACAGTAGTTTAAAAGGCTTAAAGAAGCAACTTTGTCACAACAGAAAGGTAGTTTGAAAATTGGGCTGGCGGCATAACAAAAAAAAAGGAAGGGAGCCAACAGCACCCGGGTTACCCAGGCGGTCACCCATCCAAGTACTAGCCGGGCCCGATGATGCTTAACTTCGGTGATCGGACGAGAACCGGTGTATTCATCATGGTATGGCCGTTGGCGCTCATCTAATGTAGGAGCACGGCAGAATTCGCGTTCGGCTTTTCTCCCAACACACAAAATGTTAGTTTTCGGCCGCATTTGACGAAAGCGCTTCCTTCCGCAACCGCCAGTTCCTCGAGGACGGCGCGGGGAGGCGCGCCCGGCGTCCCAGCAGAGCGACGGCCGAATTGGCGGGCGCACCGCCGCGTGTGTGAGACGCACTGCTGCTCGTTGCACCCCCTGTCATTCGCTGGGCACGTGCAGCCTTCGACACTAGCGGAGGACGCATCTTGTCGCTGGTGTTCAGCGGAGGGCCTGTGCGGGGTGTGGCAGTGTCGTGCTGGAGGGCGTCACTGGTAGCGATGTGGGCTTCCTCGCCTCGCCTCGCCTCGCCTCACACCAGGTGTCTGCGTAGTTTGCAGTGCATTCGCACCATTCCTATCCCTGTCCCTGTCCCCGTCCCGACTTGTCCCGACTTTGCTCGACTGCCGCTCGCTGCCGCTCGGGTCGTGGTCCATATGACAGCGCAAGCACGAAAAACGTCTGCGGGACGAGACGAGACGAGACGAGACGAGACGACTAAGGAATAAATTCGTGGTTACAAATCAAATTTGGAACTCTACACTCCTACACAACAATAGGCGGTGACGTATTTCAGAAATCACCTGCCGATTCGTACTGTTTTGTCGTTTTCAAAGTCTTCTTGGCAAACTTGGTTAGCACATTCTCCCTCAAACTGAGTTAATTACTGCATTTTCGTACCATTACAGTAGTTTAAAAGGCTTAAAGAAGCAACTTTGTCACAACAGAAAGGTAGTTTGAAAATTGGGCTGGCGGCATAACAAAAAAAAAGGAAGGGAGCCAACAGCACCCGGGTTACCCAGGCGGTCACCCATCCAAGTACTAGCCGGGCCCGATGATGCTTAACTTCGGTGATCGGACGAGAACCGGTGTATTCATCATGGTATGGCCGTTGGCGCTCATCTAATGTAGGAGCACGGCAGAATTCGCGTTCGGCTTTTCTCCCAACACACAAAATGTTAGTTTTCGGCCGCATTTGACGAAAGCGCTTCCTTCCGCAACCGCCAGTTCCTCGAGGACGGCGCGGGGAGGCGCGCCCGGCGTCCCAGCAGAGCGACGGCCGAATTGGCGGGCGCACCGCCGCGTGTGTGAGACGCACTGCTGCTCGTTGCACCCCCTGTCATTCGCTGGGCACGTGCAGCCTTCGACACTAGCGGAGGACGCATCTTGTCGACACCTGAAAGTTATTATGAAAAGAGGCCTGGCAGGTGTAGCGACGTAAAAATGAAAAAATGAGAAAGAGCCAACAGCACGCGGTGGTCCCAGGCGGTCACCCATCCAAGTACTAACCGCGCCCGATGTTGCTTAACTTCGGTGATCGGACGAGAACCGGTGTAGTCAACATGGTATGGCCGTTGGCGTCCTTATACTGTAGCCGCACCACGGAGGAAGCATTCGCCTCTTCTCCCAACACACGCAATCGCCGCTTTCCGCGGCACATTTGACGCAAAGCGCGTCTTTCCACCTCGAAGGTGGCGCGGAGTGCGCGCTCGCCTTGGCGTCTCATAGGCGACTGCCGAACGTAGGTGAGACGCACAACACAGCTGCTCGATGCACCGCCTGTCATTCGTTTGGTGCGCGCGGCCTCCGACACCCACTGGCGACGCGCCTTGTTCCTGTTATCCGGCGCAGGGCTTGCGCGCGGCCGGGCGGCGGGGGCACTGCGCGGGGTGTTGCAGTGTCCTGCTGGACCGACGGAAGCTTTCTCACCTGCCTGACACACGCCACGCTTCCAGATTTATGCGTAATTTGCGCGGTGCATTTGCATTCGCGCCTGTCCCCCCTCCCGTCCCGACTTGTCCCGACTTTGCTCGACTGCCGCTCGCTGCCGCTCGGGTCGCGGCCCATATGACAGCACAAGCACGAGAAACATCTGCGAGACGGGCGCGGGCCTGACCGGCGTGTCCGAGACGCCGTGGGCGGCCGTTCGGAGCTACTAGAGCAGCGCTGTGCCGTGCCATGGAAAGGTGCGAAACCAAGGACAGAAGACACAGAATTTTTGTTTACAAATTTGCACGTGTACACTGCTACAAAACAATAAGCCCGGACGTATTTCGGAACATTTCTGCCGCTTAATACTGTTTTGTTATTTCCAGAGACACTTTGGAAATCTTCCTTGGCACACGCTTCTTCAAACTGAGTTCCCTAATATCGTATCTTTTGTTTATTACAACAGATTTAAGTCATTGTGGAAACATCTTTGTCGCATCGGAAAGGTAGCGTGAAGAGACGGCTGGCAGGGCTGGCGACAAGAAAGCAAAATATGAAGACAGCCAGAGGTCCCAGGCAGTCGCCGATCCGAATACTAACGTTGTTGCTTAACTTGGGTGATGGCACGAGAACGGTTGGTTTTTTTTTATTTATTTATTTATTTAGTTACTTTTCGGAATTTAGCACTGCTGCGTAACAGTAGGCTCTGGCGCATTTCAAGAACACATCTGTCGATTGGTAGTGTTTTGTCATTTTCAACGAGTTCCTAGCACTCTTCCTGTTGTGGCGTAGCAAGACAGCCACACCACTCGGAGGTAGCCGAAAGGCACGCTACTAATGCCGACGGGCGTGAAGTCTGAAACAGGATAACTATTGAATGGTAGAAAGAAAAGTACGTAGTTGCTTTATACTTAACTTTTATTCTCTGATGAATACAGCGTTCTTCTTGAGACATTTATACTATAACTCTCAAAGTAGGTAAGGCTAATGGCGCCTTGCTAGGTCGTAGTCATGTGCTTAGCTGAAGGCTATTCTAACTGTCTCTCGGCAAATGAGAGGAAGGCCTCGTACGTCTAGTCGCTAGCAATGTCGTCCGTACAACTGGGCGAGTGCTAGTCCGTCTTTCTAGACCTGCCATGTGGTGGCGCTAGGTCTGCAAGTACTGATGGCGGCGACACGCGGGTCCGACATGTACTAATGGACCGCGGCCGATTTAAGCTACCACCTAGCAAGTGTGGTGTCTGGCGGTGACACCACATTCCTCCCCCGCAAATCGGCGAACGGTCGTGTTATAAGGCTTCCGCCCGCCGTGGGGAGGGCCCCATGTTGACGTATGCGATGAGGTGGGGAGCCTGACAACAGGCGAGGCTGTGCCACCCGCACCCGGCCATTCGGTCCTAGGGGAGCTAGGAAACGCCTGGAAACCTACTCCAGGGTGCACGTCAACATGCGGCGTATGCGCCCGTAATGAGACAGGGTCGACCTCCATTGCGTCGGGGTATCCGACACGCGATGACGCCATGTGGTCCGGAGCGGGCAAGAGGTCCAGGGCGGACGACAGCTGGTCACGGGAAGCGATCGGCGGCGCGTGACCCAGGGAGGCGGATGTCGGCTGCAGCGAAGCGTCCTCGGCGGGCTGCGCCGGCGGCGGCGGCGGCGGCGGTGCGACGCCATGAGGCAAAATGGAAGGCATCGTCGGTAACACCTGGGGATGAGGCGAGCCAGTAGATGGGTCCCCAGGGCGCTGACCGGACGGCTCCGTCGCTGAAAGCAGACGGGGAGCGGCAGAACCCAGGCGACGACAGAGGCGCAGCTGATTGAGATGCCGACGCACCACACCAGAGGCCCCCATAACCAAATACATCGCGCGGCCGAGGCAGCGAAGAATGCGCCCTGCGAGCCAACGCCGTGAACCGCGATAGTTACGATAGAATACAACGTCGCCAGGAGCAAAAGCAGGAGTCTGCCGCTGCACAGGAACCTGATGCGGCGGATGCAGCAAAGACATCAAGGTTCGATGAGGACGACCGTGAAGCAACTCAGCCGGCGAGCGACCATCGCGGGGCTGAGAGCGATACGAAGACAAAAAGAGCAACAACGCGTCCTCCCGTGAATGCGACTCTTGCAATTTCAACATCTGTGACTTGAAAGTCCGGACCAAACGTTCAGCGGCACCGTTTGACTGAGGCGAAAACGGCGCGGATGTCAGATGTTGAATACCATTGGCCTTGCAGAATGACTGAAATTCTGCGGACATGAATTGTGGACCATTGTCAGAAACAATAGTCTGCGGAAGACCTTCAATGCAAAAGATAGCAGACAACGCTTGGATGGTGGCAGAGGACGTCGTGGAAGACATCCGGACAACAAAAGGAAAATTACTGAAGGAATCGACAACAACCAACCATCGAGCATTCCAGAATGGACCAGCAAAATCTATGTGTAAGCGTTGCCAAGGGAAAGTGGCTTTCGGCCATGCAAAGAATTTCCGCGGCGGTGCGGATTGTTGTTCGGCACACGCCATGCAAGAAGAACACATATTCGTAATCGCAGCATCGATGCCGAACCAAGTACAGTGCTGACGAGCAAGTTGTTTCGTACGCACTATACCCCAATGTCCTTGGTGGAGAAGCTTTAAGACAGATGACTGTAACGAACGTGGGACCACGACCCTAGACTGATCATTATCAGAACGCAACAACAAAACACCACGTCGTACAAAAAGTCTCTCCTTGTGAGCAAAAAATCGGCGAACCATCGGATCCCCGATCCGTGACTTCGACAAGGGCCATTGCGTAGTAACAAAACGCAAAACGGTAGCAAGGACAGGGTCTGCAGCTGTGGCTGTAGCTACACGACGAAAATCAATCGGAAACGATTCGACCACGTCATCAGTGTCCGCATCAATGAACATGCAAGCAAGTTCGGAAGAATCGAATGCTTTATCCTCGGCAACAGGCAAACGGGACAACGCATCTGCGTTTCCGTGCTTAGCAGTGGACCGGTACAAGATATCGTAGCGGTACTGCGAGAGGAAAAGAGACCAGCGAATGAATTTCTGCGCTGTACGTGGAGGTACAGGCTTGTTCGGATGAAAAAGCGATGTCAAAGGTTTGTGGTCCGTAATGATGGTAAAGTGACGACCATACAAGAAATCGTGAAACTTCGTAACACCAAACACGAGAGCCAAAGCTTCTTTCTCTATCTGGGAATAATTTCTTTGCGCTGACGAGAGCAATTTGGACGCAAAGGCAATAGGGCGATCATGCGAACCATCTTTGTGCGCAAGCACAGCACCGATCCCGAAATCCGATGCATCAACCATCAACAAAAGGGGTTTCTGGGGATCGAATGGCGTAAGGCAAGTATTTGAAAGCAACGCCGATTTCAATTGGCGAAAGGCGCGTTCGCATTCCGTCGACCAGACGAACGGAACACCTTTACGGCGTAAGCGATGAAGCGGAGCTGAAATGGAAGAGGCATTGCGCAGAAAGCGATGATAATAATTAATTTTTCCCAACACACTCTGTAGCTGCTTCAAAGTTTGTGGTGCAGGCAAGTCCTGTATGGCACTGAGGTGCTCTGGACTCGGATGGATGCCTTGGGCATTTATGACATGTCCCAGATACGGCAAGTCACGAGCAAAAAACACACATTTGTCCTTCCGCAAGCGAAGACCATTCTGTCGCAAGACCTGAAATAGTGTTCTGAGATTTTGTAAATGTTCTGCTTCTGTCTTTCCTGATATCACTATATCGTCCAGATAGTTAGCTGCAGTAGGGACCGACGCACAAATAGTTTGTAAATATTGCTGAAACAATGCAGGGGCGGATGCACACCCGAATGGCAGTCTTTTGAATCTGTATAGTCCAAGATGCGTGTTAACCACCAATACGCGCTGGGATTCTTCGTCCACCGGTATTTGCAAGTACGCATCTGCTAGGTCCAACTTTGAAAAATATTTTCCCGGGCACAGGTTGTCAAAAAGATCTTCCGGGCGGGGCAAAGGAAAAGTAGCAGTCACTAGTTGTGGATTCACTGTTGCTTTGAAGTCCACGCAAAGTCTCAATTTGCCGGAAGGTTTTTGCAAAATCACTAAGGGTGAGGCCCAGAGAGAAGCCTGCACACGTTCAATGACACCTTGCGATTCCAAATCTTTTAATGTTCTTGCGACCTCATCACGCAATGCGTGGGGAACATTGCGCGCTCTGAAAAATTTCGGTTGCGCGTTGACTTTTAGTTCCAAACGTGCTTCATAGTTCTTAGCGCAACCAAGGCCCGGTGCAAAAATGTCTGCAAATTCCTCACATAGACTAGAAACACTGGCTGAAGGCACAGTCTGGTTCACTGAGAGAACCTGATTCACAATAGACAAGTTAAACAATTGAAATAAATCTAAACCAAACAAGTTCACTGCAGCAGAAGAACGAAGAACGTAAAACGACACAAGTTTTGTTTGTCCCTTGTATGTTGCAAGAAGGCTGCACTGTCCTAACACAGGGATATGCTGTCCTGAATAACTAGTGAGCTGAACTTTTGCGGCACGCAACGGCGGTGCGCCCAGTTGTTTGTACGTGGCGTGATTGAGCAATGAAACTGCAGCTCCGGTATCGAGCTGGAACGGTATCACTCGTCCGGCAAAGTCCAAATCTACAAAAAGTTTATTGTCCTGCTGACGACAAGAGCGACTGTTTTGTGCAACTTGAACAGACACTGGTACAGAATCACTTGCGACGTGACGGGATTGCCGTCGACGTCGACGCACACTTTTTGTGGGACGAACACAGTCACTAGTAGAGAGAGGAACACTGGGCGGAGTGGCATTAACTACATGAATGTCCATGGGCGAATGTTCCCGAGCCTGAGTGTCCGTGGTTCGATTCCGGCGCGAAGCAAAGGGCCTGGAACGGTTGTGATTGTCTGATCTGAGCTTTTTCTGGCAAACACTTTGAACATGTCCTTTCTTATTACAGTAAAAGCAAATAGCTTGGCGTGACGGGCAATTTTCACGCGAATGTCTAGTAGCACACCGCGGGCATGATTTCACTGCATTTGTGTGCTGGCGAGGCACACCTGGTTTAGAGCGCGGCGGCAGCTGCGTCGAAGTGCGCGAGGGCAGGTTACCGGGCCGCGCAGCGCGTCCAGCGGGCCGGTTAATGTTACACACTGCTGGCGAAGCTTCAAAAGATTCCTGAGCACAGTCAAGTGTGTCTTGCCTATCCAATATGTCTATCACTTGTTGAAGGGAGGGATTAACTAGTTTCAAAATCTGTTCCCTTATGCGAACATCAGAAACGTTCTGTGCTATTGCATCACGCACCATTGTATCTGAATAAGGAAGGCCACAGTCACACTGAAATTCACAATCCCTAGTAAGGCCTTGCAAAGTTGCAACCCACTCCCTATTAGTTTGACCGGCCGTACGTTTCGTACGAAAGAACGTATACCGTTTTGCAACCACATTAACTGTTTCTTTGAAATAGGCATCTAAAGCCGACACAATTTCTTCGTAGGACAGAGTAGCTACGTCGCGTCGGGGAAACAATTTCACTATCACACGGTACGTTTGCACGCCGACACAAGACAATAAGTGAGGCTGCCGCTCGTTACCTTGAATTCTGTAGGCTGCCAGATGAAAATCCAGCTGTCGGGAATACTCCGCCCAAGTCTCTTGAGTGGAATCAAACGGTCGGAATGGCGGTGCAACTGCATGTTGTGGCTGCGGTAGCTGTGACGCGGCGGCGGCCGCATCGTGTTGCAGCGCACGTTGACCCTGGACGAGCTGTCCCAGGGCATCCAATAACGCCTGCGTCTGCTGATTCTGCAAGCGATAAAATTCGGACAGTACATCTGGAGATTGTGGCGAAGCCATGACACAAGCAAATCAAATCAGAGCAAAACAAGTAGGAAGAACACGTTGACTCGTCGCCAAACTGTTGTGGCGTAGCAAGACAGCCACACCACTCGGAGGTAGCCGAAAGGCACGCTACTAATGCCGACGGGCGTGAAGTCTGAAACAGGATAACTATTGAATGGTAGAAAGAAAAGTACGTAGTTGCTTTATACTTAACTTTTATTCTCTGATGAATACAGCGTTCTTCTTGAGACATTTATACTATAACTCTCAAAGTAGGTAAGGCTAATGGCGCCTTGCTAGGTCGTAGTCATGTGCTTAGCTGAAGGCTATTCTAACTGTCTCTCGGCAAATGAGAGGAAGGCCTCGTACGTCTAGTCGCTAGCAATGTCGTCCGTACAACTGGGCGAGTGCTAGTCCGTCTTTCTAGACCTGCCATGTGGTGGCGCTAGGTCTGCAAGTACTGATGGCGGCGACACGCGGGTCCGACATGTACTAATGGACCGCGGCCGATTTAAGCTACCACCTAGCAAGTGTGGTGTCTGGCGGTGACACCACACTTCCTTCGCGCATTCTTACTCAAACCGAGTTCATTACCGTAATTTCGTATCTTACGTTTAATACAGTACTTTAAAATGCTTGTGGAAGCATCTTTGTCGACACCTGAAAGTTATTATGAAAAGAGGCCTGGCAGGTGTAGCGACGTAAAAATGAAAAAATGAGAAAGAGCCAACAGCACGCGGTGGTCCCAGGCGGTCACCCATCCAAGTACTAACCGCGCCCGATGTTGCTTAACTTCGGTGATCGGACGAGAACCGGTGTAGTCAACATGGTATGGCCGTTGGCGTCCTTATACTGTAGCCGCACCACGGAGGAAGCATTCGCCTCTTCTCCCAACACACGCAATCGCCGCTTTCCGCGGCACATTTGACGCAAAGCGCGTCTTTCCACCTCGAAGGTGGCGCGGAGTGCGCGCTCGCCTTGGCGTCTCATAGGCGACTGCCGAACGTAGGTGAGACGCACAACACAGCTGCTCGATGCACCGCCTGTCATTCGTTTGGTGCGCGCGGCCTCCGACACCCACTGGCGACGCGCCTTGTTCCTGTTATCCGGCGCAGGGCTTGCGCGCGGCCGGGCGGCGGGGGCACTGCGCGGGGTGTTGCAGTGTCCTGCTGGACCGACGGAAGCTTTCTCACCTGCCTGACACACGCCGCGCTTCCAGATTTATGCGTAATTTGCGCGGTGCATTTGCATTCGCGCCTGTCCCCCCTCCCGTCCCGACTTGTCCCGACTTTGCTCGACTGCCGCTCGCTGCCGCTCGGGTCGCGGCCCATATGACAGCACAAGCACGAGAAACATCTGCGAGACGGGCGCGGGCCTGACCGGCGTGTCCGAGACGCCGTGGGCGGCCGTTCGGAGCTACTAGAGCAGCGCTGTGCCGTGCCATGGAAAGGTGCGAAACCAAGGACAGAAGACACAGAATTTTTGTTTACAAATTTGCACGTGTACACTGCTACAAAACAATAAGCCCGGACGTATTTCGGAACATTTCTGCCGCTTAATACTGTTTTGTTATTTCCAGAGACACTTTGGAAATCTTCCTTGGCACACGCTTCTTCAAACTGAGTTCCCTAATATCGTATCTTTTGTTTATTACAACAGATTTAAGTCATTGTGGAAACATCTTTGTCGCATCGGAAAGGTAGCGTGAAGAGACGGCTGGCAGGGCTGGCGACAAGAAAGCAAAATATGAAGACAGCCAGAGGTCCCAGGCAGTCGCCGATCCGAATACTAACGTTGTTGCTTAACTTGGGTGATGGCACGAGAACGGTTGGTTTTTTTTTATTTATTTATTTATTTAGTTACTTTTCGGAATTTAGCACTGCTGCGTAACAGTAGGCTCTGGCGCATTTCAAGAACACATCTGTCGATTGGTAGTGTTTTGTCATTTTCAACGAGTTCCTAGCACTCTTCCTTCGCGCATTCTTACTCAAACCGAGTTCATTACCGTAATTTCGTATCTTACGTTTAATACAGTACTTTAAAATGCTTGTGGAAGCATCTTTGTCGACACCTGAAAGTTATTATGAAAAGAGGCCTGGCAGGTGTAGCGACGTAAAAATGAAAAAATGAGAAAGAGCCAACAGCACGCGGTGGTCCCAGGCGGTCACCCATCCAAGTACTAACCGCGCCCGATGTTGCTTAACTTCGGTGATCGGACGAGAACCGGTGTAGTCAACATGGTATGGCCGTTGGCGTCCTTATACTGTAGCCGCACCACGGAGGAAGCATTCGCCTCTTCTCCCAACACACGCAATCGCCGCTTTCCGCGGCACATTTGACGCAAAGCGCGTCTTTCCACCTCGAAGGTGGCGCGGAGTGCGCGCTCGCCTTGGCGTCTCATAGGCGACTGCCGAACGTAGGTGAGACGCACAACACAGCTGCTCGATGCACCGCCTGTCATTCGTTTGGTGCGCGCGGCCTCCGACACCCACTGGCGACGCGCCTTGTTCCTGTTATCCGGCGCAGGGCTTGCGCGCGGCCGGGCGGCGGGGGCACTGCGCGGGGTGTTGCAGTGTCCTGCTGGACCGACGGAAGCTTTCTCACCTGCCTGACACACGCCGCGCTTCCAGATTTATGCGTAATTTGCGCGGTGCATTTGCATTCGCGCCTGTCCCCCCTCCCGTCCCGACTTGTCCCGACTTTGCTCGACTGCCGCTCGCTGCCGCTCGGGTCGCGGCCCATATGGCAGCACAAGCACGAGAAACATCTGCGAGACGGGCGCGGGCCTGACCGGCGTGTCCGAGACGCCGTGGGCGGCCGTTCGGAGCTACTAGAGCAGCGCTGTGCCGTGCCATGGAAAGGTGCGAAACCAAGGACAGAAGACACAGAATTTTTGTTTACAAATTTGCACGTGTACACTGCTACAAAACAATAAGCCCGGACGTATTTCGGAACATTTCTGCCGCTTAATACTGTTTTGTTATTTCCAGAGACACTTTGGAAATCTTCCTTGGCACACGCTTCTTCAAACTGAGTTCCCTAATATCGTATCTTTTGTTTATTACAACAGATTTAAGTCATTGTGGAAACATCTTTGTCGCATCGGAAAGGTAGCGTGAAGAGACGGCTGGCAGGGCTGGCGACAAGAAAGCAAAATATGAAGACAGCCAGAGGTCCCAGGCAGTCGCCGATCCGAATACTAACGTTGTTGCTTAACTTGGGTGATGGCACGAGAACGGTTGGTTTTTTTTTATTTATTTATTTATTTAGTTACTTTTCGGAATTTAGCACTGCTGCGTAACAGTAGGCTCTGGCGCATTTCAAGAACACATCTGTCGATTGGTAGTGTTTTGTCATTTTCAACGAGTTCCTAGCACTCTTCCTTCGCGCATTCTTACTCAAACCGAGTTCATTACCGTAATTTCGTATCTTACGTTTAATACAGTACTTTAAAATGCTTGTGGAAGCATCTTTGTCGACACCTGAAAGTTATTATGAAAAGAGGCCTGGCAGGTGTAGCGACGTAAAAATGAAAAAATGAGAAAGAGCCAACAGCACGCGGTGGTCCCAGGCGGTCACCCATCCAAGTACTAACCGCGCCCGATGTTGCTTAACTTCGGTGATCGGACGAGAACCGGTGTAGTCAACATGGTATGGCCGTTGGCGTCCTTATACTGTAGCCGCACCACGGAGGAAGCATTCGCCTCTTCTCCCAACACACGCAATCGCCGCTTTCCGCGGCACATTTGACGCAAAGCGCGTCTTTCCACCTCGAAGGTGGCGCGGAGTGCGCGCTCGCCTTGGCGTCTCATAGGCGACTGCCGAACGTAGGTGAGACGCACAACACAGCTGCTCGATGCACCGCCTGTCATTCGTTTGGTGCGCGCGGCCTCCGACACCCACTGGCGACGCGCCTTGTTCCTGTTATCCGGCGCAGGGCTTGCGCGCGGCCGGGCGGCGGGGGCACTGCGCGGGGTGTTGCAGTGTCCTGCTGGACCGACGGAAGCTTTCTCACCTGCCTGACACACGCCGCGCTTCCAGATTTATGCGTAATTTGCGCGGTGCATTTGCATTCGCGCCTGTCCCCCCTCCCGTCCCGACTTGTCCCGACTTTGCTCGACTGCCGCTCGCTGCCGCTCGGGTCGCGGCCCATATGACAGCACAAGCACGAGAAACATCTGCGAGACGGGCGCGGGCCTGACCGGCGTGTCCGAGACGCCGTGGGCGGCCGTTCGGAGCTACTAGAGCAGCGCTGTGCCGTGCCATGGAAAGGTGCGAAACCAAGGACAGAAGACACAGAATTTTTGTTTACAAATTTGCACGTGTACACTGCTACAAAACAATAAGCCCGGACGTATTTCGGAACATTTCTGCCGCTTAATACTGTTTTGTTATTTCCAGAGACACTTTGGAAATCTTCCTTGGCACACGCTTCTTCAAACTGAGTTCCCTAATATCGTATCTTTTGTTTATTACAACAGATTTAAGTCATTGTGGAAACATCTTTGTCGCATCGGAAAGGTAGCGTGAAGAGACGGCTGGCAGGGCTGGCGACAAGAAAGCAAAATATGAAGACAGCCAGAGGTCCCAGGCAGTCGCCGATCCGAATACTAACGTTGTTGCTTAACTTGGGTGATGGCACGAGAACGGTTGGTTTTTTTTTATTTATTTATTTATTTAGTTACTTTTCGGAATTTAGCACTGCTGCGTAACAGTAGGCTCTGGCGCATTTCAAGAACACATCTGTCGATTGGTAGTGTTTTGTCATTTTCAACGAGTTCCTAGCACTCTTCCTTCGCGCATTCTTACTCAAACCGAGTTCATTACCGTAATTTCGTATCTTACGTTTAATACAGTACTTTAAAATGCTTGTGGAAGCATCTTTGTCGACACCTGAAAGTTATTATGAAAAGAGGCCTGGCAGGTGTAGCGACGTAAAAATGAAAAAATGAGAAAGAGCCAACAGCACGCGGTGGTCCCAGGCGGTCACCCATCCAAGTACTAACCGCGCCCGATGTTGCTTAACTTCGGTGATCGGACGAGAACCGGTGTAGTCAACATGGTATGGCCGTTGGCGTCCTTATACTGTAGCCGCACCACGGAGGAAGCATTCGCCTCTTCTCCCAACACACGCAATCGCCGCTTTCCGCGGCACATTTGACGCAAAGCGCGTCTTTCCACCTCGAAGGTGGCGCGGAGTGCGCGCTCGCCTTGGCGTCTCATAGGCGACTGCCGAACGTAGGTGAGACGCACAACACAGCTGCTCGATGCACCGCCTGTCATTCGTTTGGTGCGCGCGGCCTCCGACACCCACTGGCGACGCGCCTTGTTCCTGTTATCCGGCGCAGGGCTTGCGCGCGGCCGGGCGGCGGGGGCACTGCGCGGGGTGTTGCAGTGTCCTGCTGGACCGACGGAAGCTTTCTCACCTGCCTGACACACGCCGCGCTTCCAGATTTATGCGTAATTTGCGCGGTGCATTTGCATTCGCGCCTGTCCCCCCTCCCGTCCCGACTTGTCCCGACTTTGCTCGACTGCCGCTCGCTGCCGCTCGGGTCGCGGCCCATATGGCAGCACAAGCACGAGAAACATCTGCGAGACGGGCGCGGGCCTGACCGGCGTGTCCGAGACGCCGTGGGCGGCCGTTCGGAGCTACTAGAGCAGCGCTGTGCCGTGCCATGGAAAGGTGCGAAACCAAGGACAGAAGACACAGAATTTTTGTTTACAAATTTGCACGTGTACACTGCTACAAAACAATAAGCCCGGACGTATTTCGGAACATTTCTGCCGCTTAATACTGTTTTGTTATTTCCAGAGACACTTTGGAAATCTTCCTTGGCACACGCTTCTTCAAACTGAGTTCCCTAATATCGTATCTTTTGTTTATTACAACAGATTTAAGTCATTGTGGAAACATCTTTGTCGCATCGGAAAGGTAGCGTGAAGAGACGGCTGGCAGGGCTGGCGACAAGAAAGCAAAATATGAAGACAGCCAGAGGTCCCAGGCAGTCGCCGATCCGAATACTAACGTTGTTGCTTAACTTGGGTGATGGCACGAGAACGGTTGGTTTTTTTTTATTTATTTATTTATTTAGTTACTTTTCGGAATTTAGCACTGCTGCGTAACAGTAGGCTCTGGCGCATTTCAAGAACACATCTGTCGATTGGTAGTGTTTTGTCATTTTCAACGAGTTCCTAGCACTCTTCCTTCGCGCATTCTTACTCAAACCGAGTTCATTACCGTAATTTCGTATCTTACGTTTAATACAGTACTTTAAAATGCTTGTGGAAGCATCTTTGTCGACACCTGAAAGTTATTATGAAAAGAGGCCTGGCAGGTGTAGCGACGTAAAAATGAAAAAATGAGAAAGAGCCAACAGCACGCGGTGGTCCCAGGCGGTCACCCATCCAAGTACTAACCGCGCCCGATGTTGCTTAACTTCGGTGATCGGACGAGAACCGGTGTAGTCAACATGGTATGGCCGTTGGCGTCCTTATACTGTAGCCGCACCACGGAGGAAGCATTCGCCTCTTCTCCCAACACACGCAATCGCCGCTTTCCGCGGCACATTTGACGCAAAGCGCGTCTTTCCACCTCGAAGGTGGCGCGGAGTGCGCGCTCGCCTTGGCGTCTCATAGGCGACTGCCGAACGTAGGTGAGACGCACAACACAGCTGCTCGATGCACCGCCTGTCATTCGTTTGGTGCGCGCGGCCTCCGACACCCACTGGCGACGCGCCTTGTTCCTGTTATCCGGCGCAGGGCTTGCGCGCGGCCGGGCGGCGGGGGCACTGCGCGGGGTGTTGCAGTGTCCTGCTGGACCGACGGAAGCTTTCTCACCTGCCTGACACACGCCGCGCTTCCAGATTTATGCGTAATTTGCGCGGTGCATTTGCATTCGCGCCTGTCCCCCCTCCCGTCCCGACTTGTCCCGACTTTGCTCGACTGCCGCTCGCTGCCGCTCGGGTCGCGGCCCATATGACAGCACAAGCACGAGAAACATCTGCGAGACGGGCGCGGGCCTGACCGGCGTGTCCGAGACGCCGTGGGCGGCCGTTCGGAGCTACTAGAGCAGCGCTGTGCCGTGCCATGGAAAGGTGCGAAACCAAGGACAGAAGACACAGAATTTTTGTTTACAAATTTGCACGTGTACACTGCTACAAAACAATAAGCCCGGACGTATTTCGGAACATTTCTGCCGCTTAATACTGTTTTGTTATTTCCAGAGACACTTTGGAAATCTTCCTTGGCACACGCTTCTTCAAACTGAGTTCCCTAATATCGTATCTTTTGTTTATTACAACAGATTTAAGTCATTGTGGAAACATCTTTGTCGCATCGGAAAGGTAGCGTGAAGAGACGGCTGGCAGGGCTGGCGACAAGAAAGCAAAATATGAAGAAAGCCAGAGGTCCCAGGCAGTCGCCGATCCGAATACTAACGTTGTTGCTTAACTTGGGTGATGGCACGAGAACGGTTGGTTTTTTTTTATTTATTTATTTATTTAGTTACTTTTCGGAATTTAGCACTGCTGCGTAACAGTAGGCTCTGGCGCATTTCAAGAACACATCTGTCGATTGGTAGTGTTTTGTCATTTTCAACGAGTTCCTAGCACTCTTCCTTCGCGCATTCTTACTCAAACCGAGTTCATTACCGTAATTTCGTATCTTACGTTTAATACAGTACTTTAAAATGCTTGTGGAAGCATCTTTGTCGACACCTGAAAGTTATTATGAAAAGAGGCCTGGCAGGTGTAGCGACGTAAAAATGAAAAAATGAGAAAGAGCCAACAGCACGCGGTGGTCCCAGGCGGTCACCCATCCAAGTACTAACCGCGCCCGATGTTGCTTAACTTCGGTGATCGGACGAGAACCGGTGTAGTCAACATGGTATGGCCGTTGGCGTCCTTATACTGTAGCCGCACCACGGAGGAAGCATTCGCCTCTTCTCCCAACACACGCAATCGCCGCTTTCCGCGGCACATTTGACGCAAAGCGCGTCTTTCCACCTCGAAGGTGGCGCGGAGTGCGCGCTCGCCTTGGCGTCTCATAGGCGACTGCCGAACGTAGGTGAGACGCACAACACAGCTGCTCGATGCACCGCCTGTCATTCGTTTGGTGCGCGCGGCCTCCGACACCCACTGGCGACGCGCCTTGTTCCTGTTATCCGGCGCAGGGCTTGCGCGCGGCCGGGCGGCGGGGGCACTGCGCGGGGTGTTGCAGTGTCCTGCTGGACCGACGGAAGCTTTCTCACCTGCCTGACACACGCCGCGCTTCCAGATTTATGCGTAATTTGCGCGGTGCATTTGCATTCGCGCCTGTCCCCCCTCCCGTCCCGACTTGTCCCGACTTTGCTCGACTGCCGCTCGCTGCCGCTCGGGTCGCGGCCCATATGACAGCACAAGCACGAGAAACATCTGCGAGACGGGCGCGGGCCTGACCGGCGTGTCCGAGACGCCGTGGGCGGCCGTTCGGAGCTACTAGAGCAGCGCTGTGCCGTGCCATGGAAAGGTGCGAAACCAAGGACAGAAGACACAGAATTTTTGTTTACAAATTTGCACGTGTACACTGCTACAAAACAATAAGCCCGGACGTATTTCGGAACATTTCTGCCGCTTAATACTGTTTTGTTATTTCCAGAGACACTTTGGAAATCTTCCTTGGCACACGCTTCTTCAAACTGAGTTCCCTAATATCGTATCTTTTGTTTATTACAACAGATTTAAGTCATTGTGGAAACATCTTTGTCGCATCGGAAAGGTAGCGTGAAGAGACGGCTGGCAGGGCTGGCGACAAGAAAGCAAAATATGAAGACAGCCAGAGGTCCCAGGCAGTCGCCGATCCGAATACTAACGTTGTTGCTTAACTTGGGTGATGGCACGAGAACGGTTGGTTTTTTTTTATTTATTTATTTATTTAGTTACTTTTCGGAATTTAGCACTGCTGCGTAACAGTAGGCTCTGGCGCATTTCAAGAACACATCTGTCGATTGGTAGTGTTTTGTCATTTTCAACGAGTTCCTAGCACTCTTCCTTCGCGCATTCTTACTCAAACCGAGTTCATTACCGTAATTTCGTATCTTACGTTTAATACAGTACTTTAAAATGCTTGTGGAAGCATCTTTGTCGACACCTGAAAGTTATTATGAAAAGAGGCCTGGCAGGTGTAGCGACGTAAAAATGAAAAAATGAGAAAGAGCCAACAGCACGCGGTGGTCCCAGGCGGTCACCCATCCAAGTACTAACCGCGCCCGATGTTGCTTAACTTCGGTGATCGGACGAGAACCGGTGTAGTCAACATGGTATGGCCGTTGGCGTCCTTATACTGTAGCCGCACCACGGAGGAAGCATTCGCCTCTTCTCCCAACACACGCAATCGCCGCTTTCCGCGGCACATTTGACGCAAAGCGCGTCTTTCCACCTCGAAGGTGGCGCGGAGTGCGCGCTCGCCTTGGCGTCTCATAGGCGACTGCCGAACGTAGGTGAGACGCACAACACAGCTGCTCGATGCACCGCCTGTCATTCGTTTGGTGCGCGCGGCCTCCGACACCCACTGGCGACGCGCCTTGTTCCTGTTATCCGGCGCAGGGCTTGCGCGCGGCCGGGCGGCGGGGGCACTGCGCGGGGTGTTGCAGTGTCCTGCTGGACCGACGGAAGCTTTCTCACCTGCCTGACACACGCCGCGCTTCCAGATTTATGCGTAATTTGCGCGGTGCATTTGCATTCGCGCCTGTCCCCCCTCCCGTCCCGACTTGTCCCGACTTTGCTCGACTGCCGCTCGGGTCGCGGCCCATATGACAGCACAAGCACGAGAAACATCTGCGAGACGGGCGCGGGCCTGACCGGCGTGTCCGAGACGCCGTGGGCGGCCGTTCGGAGCTACTAGAGCAGCGCTGTGCCGTGCCATGGAAAGGTGCGAAACCAAGGACAGAAGACACAGAATTTTTGTTTACAAATTTGCACGTGTACACTGCTACAAAACAATAAGCCCGGACGTATTTCGGAACATTTCTGCCGCTTAATACTGTTTTGTTATTTCCAGAGACACTTTGGAAATCTTCCTTGGCACACGCTTCTTCAAACTGAGTTCCCTAATATCGTATCTTTTGTTTATTACAACAGATTTAAGTCATTGTGGAAACATCTTTGTCGCATCGGAAAGGTAGCGTGAAGAGACGGCTGGCAGGGCTGGCGACAAGAAAGCAAAATATGAAGACAGCCAGAGGTCCCAGGCAGTCGCCGATCCGAATACTAACGTTGTTGCTTAACTTGGGTGATGGCACGAGAACGGTTGGTTTTTTTTTATTTATTTATTTATTTAGTTACTTTTCGGAATTTAGCACTGCTGCGTAACAGTAGGCTCTGGCGCATTTCAAGAACACATCTGTCGATTGGTAGTGTTTTGTCATTTTCAACGAGTTCCTAGCACTCTTCCTTCGCGCATTCTTACTCAAACCGAGTTCATTACCGTAATTTCGTATCTTACGTTTAATACAGTACTTTAAAATGCTTGTGGAAGCATCTTTGTCGACACCTGAAAGTTATTATGAAAAGAGGCCTGGCAGGTGTAGCGACGTAAAAATGAAAAAATGAGAAAGAGCCAACAGCACGCGGTGGTCCCAGGCGGTCACCCATCCAAGTACTAACCGCGCCCGATGTTGCTTAACTTCGGTGATCGGACGAGAACCGGTGTAGTCAACATGGTATGGCCGTTGGCGTCCTTATACTGTAGCCGCACCACGGAGGAAGCATTCGCCTCTTCTCCCAACACACGCAATCGCCGCTTTCCGCGGCACATTTGACGCAAAGCGCGTCTTTCCACCTCGAAGGTGGCGCGGAGTGCGCGCTCGCCTTGGCGTCTCATAGGCGACTGCCGAACGTAGGTGAGACGCACAACACAGCTGCTCGATGCACCGCCTGTCATTCGTTTGGTGCGCGCGGCCTCCGACACCCACTGGCGACGCGCCTTGTTCCTGTTATCCGGCGCAGGGCTTGCGCGCGGCCGGGCGGCGGGGGCACTGCGCGGGGTGTTGCAGTGTCCTGCTGGACCGACGGAAGCTTTCTCACCTGCCTGACACACGCCGCGCTTCCAGATTTATGCGTAATTTGCGCGGTGCATTTGCATTCGCGCCTGTCCCCCCTCCCGTCCCGACTTGTCCCGACTTTGCTCGACTGCCGCTCGGGTCGCGGCCCATATGACAGCACAAGCACGAGAAACATCTGCGAGACGGGCGCGGGCCTGACCGGCGTGTCCGAGACGCCGTGGGCGGCCGTTCGGAGCTACTAGAGCAGCGCTGTGCCGTGCCATGGAAAGGTGCGAAACCAAGGACAGAAGACACAGAATTTTTGTTTACAAATTTGCACGTGTACACTGCTACAAAACAATAAGCCCGGACGTATTTCGGAACATTTCTGCCGCTTAATACTGTTTTGTTATTTCCAGAGACACTTTGGAAATCTTCCTTGGCACACGCTTCTTCAAACTGAGTTCCCTAATATCGTATCTTTTGTTTATTACAACAGATTTAAGTCATTGTGGAAACATCTTTGTCGCATCGGAAAGGTAGCGTGAAGAGACGGCTGGCAGGGCTGGCGACAAGAAAGCAAAATATGAAGACAGCCAGAGGTCCCAGGCAGTCGCCGATCCGAATACTAACGTTGTTGCTTAACTTGGGTGATGGCACGAGAACGGTTGGTTTTTTTTTATTTATTTATTTATTTAGTTACTTTTCGGAATTTAGCACTGCTGCGTAACAGTAGGCTCTGGCGCATTTCAAGAACACATCTGTCGATTGGTAGTGTTTTGTCATTTTCAACGAGTTCCTAGCACTCTTCCTTCGCGCATTCTTACTCAAACCGAGTTCATTACCGTAATTTCGTATCTTACGTTTAATACAGTACTTTAAAATGCTTGTGGAAGCATCTTTGTCGACACCTGAAAGTTATTATGAAAAGAGGCCTGGCAGGTGTAGCGACGTAAAAATGAAAAAATGAGAAAGAGCCAACAGCACGCGGTGGTCCCAGGCGGTCACCCATCCAAGTACTAACCGCGCCCGATGTTGCTTAACTTCGGTGATCGGACGAGAACCGGTGTAGTCAACATGGTATGGCCGTTGGCGTCCTTATACTGTAGCCGCACCACGGAGGAAGCATTCGCCTCTTCTCCCAACACACGCAATCGCCGCTTTCCGCGGCACATTTGACGCAAAGCGCGTCTTTCCACCTCGAAGGTGGCGCGGAGTGCGCGCTCGCCTTGGCGTCTCATAGGCGACTGCCGAACGTAGGTGAGACGCACAACACAGCTGCTCGATGCACCGCCTGTCATTCGTTTGGTGCGCGCGGCCTCCGACACCCACTGGCGACGCGCCTTGTTCCTGTTATCCGGCGCAGGGCTTGCGCGCGGCCGGGCGGCGGGGGCACTGCGCGGGGTGTTGCAGTGTCCTGCTGGACCGACGGAAGCTTTCTCACCTGCCTGACACACGCCGCGCTTCCAGATTTATGCGTAATTTGCGCGGTGCATTTGCATTCGCGCCTGTCCCCCCTCCCGTCCCGACTTGTCCCGACTTTGCTCGACTGCCGCTCGCTGCCGCTCGGGTCGCGGCCCATATGACAGCACAAGCACGAGAAACATCTGCGAGACGGGCGCGGGCCTGACCGGCGTGTCCGAGACGCCGTGGGCGGCCGTTCGGAGCTACTAGAGCAGCGCTGTGCCGTGCCATGGAAAGGTGCGAAACCAAGGACAGAAGACACAGAATTTTTGTTTACAAATTTGCACGTGTACACTGCTACAAAACAATAAGCCCGGACGTATTTCGGAACATTTCTGCCGCTTAATACTGTTTTGTTATTTCCAGAGACACTTTGGAAATCTTCCTTGGCACACGCTTCTTCAAACTGAGTTCCCTAATATCGTATCTTTTGTTTATTACAACAGATTTAAGTCATTGTGGAAACATCTTTGTCGCATCGGAAAGGTAGCGTGAAGAGACGGCTGGCAGGGCTGGCGACAAGAAAGCAAAATATGAAGACAGCCAGAGGTCCCAGGCAGTCGCCGATCCGAATACTAACGTTGTTGCTTAACTTGGGTGATGGCACGAGAACGGTTGGTTTTTTTTTATTTATTTATTTATTTAGTTACTTTTCGGAATTTAGCACTGCTGCGTAACAGTAGGCTCTGGCGCATTTCAAGAACACATCTGTCGATTGGTAGTGTTTTGTCATTTTCAACGAGTTCCTAGCACTCTTCCTTCGCGCATTCTTACTCAAACCGAGTTCATTACCGTAATTTCGTATCTTACGTTTAATACAGTACTTTAAAATGCTTGTGGAAGCATCTTTGTCGACACCTGAAAGTTATTATGAAAAGAGGCCTGGCAGGTGTAGCGACGTAAAAATGAAAAAATGAGAAAGAGCCAACAGCACGCGGTGGTCCCAGGCGGTCACCCATCCAAGTACTAACCGCGCCCGATGTTGCTTAACTTCGGTGATCGGACGAGAACCGGTGTAGTCAACATGGTATGGCCGTTGGCGTCCTTATACTGTAGCCGCACCACGGAGGAAGCATTCGCCTCTTCTCCCAACACACGCAATCGCCGCTTTCCGCGGCACATTTGACGCAAAGCGCGTCTTTCCACCTCGAAGGTGGCGCGGAGTGCGCGCTCGCCTTGGCGTCTCATAGGCGACTGCCGAACGTAGGTGAGACGCACAACACAGCTGCTCGATGCACCGCCTGTCATTCGTTTGGTGCGCGCGGCCTCCGACACCCACTGGCGACGCGCCTTGTTCCTGTTATCCGGCGCAGGGCTTGCGCGCGGCCGGGCGGCGGGGGCACTGCGCGGGGTGTTGCAGTGTCCTGCTGGACCGACGGAAGCTTTCTCACCTGCCTGACACACGCCGCGCTTCCAGATTTATGCGTAATTTGCGCGGTGCATTTGCATTCGCGCCTGTCCCCCCTCCCGTCCCGACTTGTCCCGACTTTGCTCGACTGCCGCTCGGGTCGCGGCCCATATGACAGCACAAGCACGAGAAACATCTGCGAGACGGGCGCGGGCCTGACCGGCGTGTCCGAGACGCCGTGGGCGGCCGTTCGGAGCTACTAGAGCAGCGCTGTGCCGTGCCATGGAAAGGTGCGAAACCAAGGACAGAAGACACAGAATTTTTGTTTACAAATTTGCACGTGTACACTGCTACAAAACAATAAGCCCGGACGTATTTCGGAACATTTCTGCCGCTTAATACTGTTTTGTTATTTCCAGAGACACTTTGGAAATCTTCCTTGGCACACGCTTCTTCAAACTGAGTTCCCTAATATCGTATCTTTTGTTTATTACAACAGATTTAAGTCATTGTGGAAACATCTTTGTCGCATCGGAAAGGTAGCGTGAAGAGACGGCTGGCAGGGCTGGCGACAAGAAAGCAAAATATGAAGACAGCCAGAGGTCCCAGGCAGTCGCCGATCCGAATACTAACGTTGTTGCTTAACTTGGGTGATGGCACGAGAACGGTTGGTTTTTTTTATTTATTTATTTATTTAGTTACTTTTCGGAATTTAGCACTGCTGCGTAACAGTAGGCTCTGGCGCATTTCAAGAACACATCTGTCGATTGGTAGTGTTTTGTCATTTTCAACGAGTTCCTAGCACTCTTCCTTCGCGCATTCTTACTCAAACCGAGTTCATTACCGTAATTTCGTATCTTACGTTTAATACAGTACTTTAAAATGCTTGTGGAAGCATCTTTGTCGACACCTGAAAGTTATTATGAAAAGAGGCCTGGCAGGTGTAGCGACGTAAAAATGAAAAAATGAGAAAGAGCCAACAGCACGCGGTGGTCCCAGGCGGTCACCCATCCAAGTACTAACCGCGCCCGATGTTGCTTAACTTCGGTGATCGGACGAGAACCGGTGTAGTCAACATGGTATGGCCGTTGGCGTCCTTATACTGTAGCCGCACCACGGAGGAAGCATTCGCCTCTTCTCCCAACACACGCAATCGCCGCTTTCCGCGGCACATTTGACGCAAAGCGCGTCTTTCCACCTCGAAGGTGGCGCGGAGTGCGCGCTCGCCTTGGCGTCTCATAGGCGACTGCCGAACGTAGGTGAGACGCACAACACAGCTGCTCGATGCACCGCCTGTCATTCGTTTGGTGCGCGCGGCCTCCGACACCCACTGGCGACGCGCCTTGTTCCTGTTATCCGGCGCAGGGCTTGCGCGCGGCCGGGCGGCGGGGGCACTGCGCGGGGTGTTGCAGTGTCCTGCTGGACCGACGGAAGCTTTCTCACCTGCCTGACACACGCCGCGCTTCCAGATTTATGCGTAATTTGCGCGGTGCATTTGCATTCGCGCCTGTCCCCCCTCCCGTCCCGACTTGTCCCGACTTTGCTCGACTGCCGCTCGCTGCCGCTCGGGTCGCGGCCCATATGACAGCACAAGCACGAGAAACATCTGCGAGACGGGCGCGGGCCTGACCGGCGTGTCCGAGACGCCGTGGGCGGCCGTTCGGAGCTACTAGAGCAGCGCTGTGCCGTGCCATGGAAAGGTGCGAAACCAAGGACAGAAGACACAGAATTTTTGTTTACAAATTTGCACGTGTACACTGCTACAAAACAATAAGCCCGGACGTATTTCGGAACATTTCTGCCGCTTAATACTGTTTTGTTATTTCCAGAGACACTTTGGAAATCTTCCTTGGCACACGCTTCTTCAAACTGAGTTCCCTAATATCGTATCTTTTGTTTATTACAACAGATTTAAGTCATTGTGGAAACATCTTTGTCGCATCGGAAAGGTAGCGTGAAGAGACGGCTGGCAGGGCTGGCGACAAGAAAGCAAAATATGAAGACAGCCAGAGGTCCCAGGCAGTCGCCGATCCGAATACTAACGTTGTTGCTTAACTTGGGTGATGGCACGAGAACGGTTGGTTTTTTTTTATTTATTTATTTATTTAGTTACTTTTCGGAATTTAGCACTGCTGCGTAACAGTAGGCTCTGGCGCATTTCAAGAACACATCTGTCGATTGGTAGTGTTTTGTCATTTTCAACGAGTTCCTAGCACTCTTCCTTCGCGCATTCTTACTCAAACCGAGTTCATTACCGTAATTTCGTATCTTACGTTTAATACAGTACTTTAAAATGCTTGTGGAAGCATCTTTGTCGACACCTGAAAGTTATTATGAAAAGAGGCCTGGCAGGTGTAGCGACGTAAAAATGAAAAAATGAGAAAGAGCCAACAGCACGCGGTGGTCCCAGGCGGTCACCCATCCAAGTACTAACCGCGCCCGATGTTGCTTAACTTCGGTGATCGGACGAGAACCGGTGTAGTCAACATGGTATGGCCGTTGGCGTCCTTATACTGTAGCCGCACCACGGAGGAAGCATTCGCCTCTTCTCCCAACACACGCAATCGCCGCTTTCCGCGGCACATTTGACGCAAAGCGCGTCTTTCCACCTCGAAGGTGGCGCGGAGTGCGCGCTCGCCTTGGCGTCTCATAGGCGACTGCCGAACGTAGGTGAGACGCACAACACAGCTGCTCGATGCACCGCCTGTCATTCGTTTGGTGCGCGCGGCCTCCGACACCCACTGGCGACGCGCCTTGTTCCTGTTATCCGGCGCAGGGCTTGCGCGCGGCCGGGCGGCGGGGGCACTGCGCGGGGTGTTGCAGTGTCCTGCTGGACCGACGGAAGCTTTCTCACCTGCCTGACACACGCCGCGCTTCCAGATTTATGCGTAATTTGCGCGGTGCATTTGCATTCGCGCCTGTCCCCCCTCCCGTCCCGACTTGTCCCGACTTTGCTCGACTGCCGCTCGCTGCCGCTCGGGTCGCGGCCCATATGACAGCACAAGCACGAGAAACATCTGCGAGACGGGCGCGGGCCTGACCGGCGTGTCCGAGACGCCGTGGGCGGCCGTTCGGAGCTACTAGAGCAGCGCTGTGCCGTGCCATGGAAAGGTGCGAAACCAAGGACAGAAGACACAGAATTTTTGTTTACAAATTTGCACGTGTACACTGCTACAAAACAATAAGCCCGGACGTATTTCGGAACATTTCTGCCGCTTAATACTGTTTTGTTATTTCCAGAGACACTTTGGAAATCTTCCTTGGCACACGCTTCTTCAAACTGAGTTCCCTAATATCGTATCTTTTGTTTATTACAACAGATTTAAGTCATTGTGGAAACATCTTTGTCGCATCGGAAAGGTAGCGTGAAGAGACGGCTGGCAGGGCTGGCGACAAGAAAGCAAAATATGAAGACAGCCAGAGGTCCCAGGCAGTCGCCGATCCGAATACTAACGTTGTTGCTTAACTTGGGTGATGGCACGAGAACGGTTGGTTTTTTTTTATTTATTTATTTATTTAGTTACTTTTCGGAATTTAGCACTGCTGCGTAACAGTAGGCTCTGGCGCATTTCAAGAACACATCTGTCGATTGGTAGTGTTTTGTCATTTTCAACGAGTTCCTAGCACTCTTCCTTCGCGCATTCTTACTCAAACCGAGTTCATTACCGTAATTTCGTATCTTACGTTTAATACAGTACTTTAAAATGCTTGTGGAAGCATCTTTGTCGACACCTGAAAGTTATTATGAAAAGAGGCCTGGCAGGTGTAGCGACGTAAAAATGAAAAAATGAGAAAGAGCCAACAGCACGCGGTGGTCCCAGGCGGTCACCCATCCAAGTACTAACCGCGCCCGATGTTGCTTAACTTCGGTGATCGGACGAGAACCGGTGTAGTCAACATGGTATGGCCGTTGGCGTCCTTATACTGTAGCCGCACCACGGAGGAAGCATTCGCCTCTTCTCCCAACACACGCAATCGCCGCTTTCCGCGGCACATTTGACGCAAAGCGCGTCTTTCCACCTCGAAGGTGGCGCGGAGTGCGCGCTCGCCTTGGCGTCTCATAGGCGACTGCCGAACGTAGGTGAGACGCACAACACAGCTGCTCGATGCACCGCCTGTCATTCGTTTGGTGCGCGCGGCCTCCGACACCCACTGGCGACGCGCCTTGTTCCTGTTATCCGGCGCAGGGCTTGCGCGCGGCCGGGCGGCGGGGGCACTGCGCGGGGTGTTGCAGTGTCCTGCTGGACCGACGGAAGCTTTCTCACCTGCCTGACACACGCCGCGCTTCCAGATTTATGCGTAATTTGCGCGGTGCATTTGCATTCGCGCCTGTCCCCCCTCCCGTCCCGACTTGTCCCGACTTTGCTCGACTGCCGCTCGCTGCCGCTCGGGTCGCGGCCCATATGACAGCACAAGCACGAGAAACATCTGCGAGACGGGCGCGGGCCTGACCGGCGTGTCCGAGACGCCGTGGGCGGCCGTTCGGAGCTACTAGAGCAGCGCTGTGCCGTGCCATGGAAAGGTGCGAAACCAAGGACAGAAGACACAGAATTTTTGTTTACAAATTTGCACGTGTACACTGCTACAAAACAATAAGCCCGGACGTATTTCGGAACATTTCTGCCGCTTAATACTGTTTTGTTATTTCCAGAGACACTTTGGAAATCTTCCTTGGCACACGCTTCTTCAAACTGAGTTCCCTAATATCGTATCTTTTGTTTATTACAACAGATTTAAGTCATTGTGGAAACATCTTTGTCGCATCGGAAAGGTAGCGTGAAGAGACGGCTGGCAGGGCTGGCGACAAGAAAGCAAAATATGAAGACAGCCAGAGGTCCCAGGCAGTCGCCGATCCGAATACTAACGT
Source organism: Schistocerca cancellata (assembly GCF_023864275.1). Classification (NCBI taxonomy): domain Eukaryota; kingdom Metazoa; phylum Arthropoda; class Insecta; order Orthoptera; family Acrididae; genus Schistocerca; species Schistocerca cancellata. The sequence continues at coordinate 13,827 of NW_026046716.1, read as the reverse complement.
TGTTGCTTAACTTGGGTGATGGCACGAGAACGGTTGGTTTTTTTTTATTTATTTATTTATTTAGTTACTTTTCGGAATTTAGCACTGCTGCGTAACAGTAGGCTCTGGCGCATTTCAAGAACACATCTGTCGATTGGTAGTGTTTTGTCATTTTCAACGAGTTCCTAGCACTCTTCCTTCGCGCATTCTTACTCAAACCGAGTTCATTACCGTAATTTCGTATCTTACGTTTAATACAGTACTTTAAAATGCTTGTGGAAGCATCTTTGTCGACACCTGAAAGTTATTATGAAAAGAGGCCTGGCAGGTGTAGCGACGTAAAAATGAAAAATGAGAAAGAGCCAACAGCACGCGGTGGTCCCAGGCGGTCACCCATCCAAGTACTAACCGCGCCCGATGTTGCTTAACTTCGGTGATCGGACGAGAACCGGTGTAGTCAACATGGTATGGCCGTTGGCGTCCTTATACTGTAGCCGCACCACGGAGGAAGCATTCGCCTCTTCTCCCAACACACGCAATCGCCGCTTTCCGCGGCACATTTGACGCAAAGCGCGTCTTTCCACCTCGAAGGTGGCGCGGAGTGCGCGCTCGCCTTGGCGTCTCATAGGCGACTGCCGAACGTAGGTGAGACGCACAACACAGCTGCTCGATGCACCGCCTGTCATTCGTTTGGTGCGCGCGGCCTCCGACACCCACTGGCGACGCGCCTTGTTCCTGTTATCCGGCGCAGGGCTTGCGCGCGGCCGGGCGGCGGGGGCACTGCGCGGGGTGTTGCAGTGTCCTGCTGGACCGACGGAAGCTTTCTCACCTGCCTGACACACGCCGCGCTTCCAGATTTATGCGTAATTTGCGCGGTGCATTTGCATTCGCGCCTGTCCCCCCTCCCGTCCCGACTTGTCCCGACTTTGCTCGACTGCCGCTCGCTGCCGCTCGGGTCGCGGCCCATATGACAGCACAAGCACGAGAAACATCTGCGAGACGGGCGCGGGCCTGACCGGCGTGTCCGAGACGCCGTGGGCGGCCGTTCGGAGCTACTAGAGCAGCGCTGTGCCGTGCCATGGAAAGGTGCGAAACCAAGGACAGAAGACACAGAATTTTTGTTTACAAATTTGCACGTGTACACTGCTACAAAACAATAAGCCCGGACGTATTTCGGAACATTTCTGCCGCTTAATACTGTTTTGTTATTTCCAGAGACACTTTGGAAATCTTCCTTGGCACACGCTTCTTCAAACTGAGTTCCCTAATATCGTATCTTTTGTTTATTACAACAGATTTAAGTCATTGTGGAAACATCTTTGTCGCATCGGAAAGGTAGCGTGAAGAGACGGCTGGCAGGGCTGGCGACAAGAAAGCAAAATATGAAGACAGCCAGAGGTCCCAGGCAGTCGCCGATCCGAATACTAACGTTGTTGCTTAACTTGGGTGATGGCACGAGAACGGTTGGTTTTTTTTTTATTTATTTATTTATTTAGTTACTTTTCGGAATTTAGCACTGCTGCGTAACAGTAGGCTCTGGCGCATTTCAAGAACACATCTGTCGATTGGTAGTGTTTTGTCATTTTCAACGAGTTCCTAGCACTCTTCCTTCGCGCATTCTTACTCAAACCGAGTTCATTACCGTAATTTCGTATCTTACGTTTAATACAGTACTTTAAAATGCTTGTGGAAGCATCTTTGTCGACACCTGAAAGTTATTATGAAAAGAGGCCTGGCAGGTGTAGCGACGTAAAAATGAAAAAATGAGAAAGAGCCAACAGCACGCGGTGGTCCCAGGCGGTCACCCATCCAAGTACTAACCGCGCCCGATGTTGCTTAACTTCGGTGATCGGACGAGAACCGGTGTAGTCAACATGGTATGGCCGTTGGCGTCCTTATACTGTAGCCGCACCACGGAGGAAGCATTCGCCTCTTCTCCCAACACACGCAATCGCCGCTTTCCGCGGCACATTTGACGCAAAGCGCGTCTTTCCACCTCGAAGGTGGCGCGGAGTGCGCGCTCGCCTTGGCGTCTCATAGGCGACTGCCGAACGTAGGTGAGACGCACAACACAGCTGCTCGATGCACCGCCTGTCATTCGTTTGGTGCGCGCGGCCTCCGACACCCACTGGCGACGCGCCTTGTTCCTGTTATCCGGCGCAGGGCTTGCGCGCGGCCGGGCGGGCGGGGGCACTGCGCGGGGTGTTGCAGTGTCCTGCTGGACCGACGGAAGCTTTCTCACCTGCCTGACACACGCCGCGCTTCCAGATTTATGCGTAATTTGCGCGGTGCATTTGCATTCGCGCCTGTCCCCCCCTCCCGTCCCGACTTGTCCCGACTTTGCTCGACTGCCGCTCGCTGCCGCTCGGGTCGCGGCCCATATGACAGCACAAGCACGAGAAACATCTGCGAGACGGGCGCGGGCCTGACCGGCGTGTCCGAGACGCCGTGGGCGGCCGTTCGGAGCTACTAGAGCAGCGCTGTGCCGTGCCATGGAAAGGTGCGAAACCAAGGACAGAAGACACAGAATTTTTGTTTACAAATTTGCACGTGTACACTGCTACAAAACAATAAGCCCGGACGTATTTCGGAACATTTCTGCCGCTTAATACTGTTTTGTTATTTCCAGAGACACTTTGGAAATCTTCCTTGGCACACGCTTCTTCAAACTGAGTTCCCTAATATCGTATCTTTTGTTTATTACAACAGATTTAAGTCATTGTGGAAACATCTTTGTCGCATCGGAAAGGTAGCGTGAAGAGACGGCTGGCAGGGCTGGCGACAAGAAAGCAAAATATGAAGACAGCCAGAGGTCCCAGGCAGTCGCCGATCCGAATACTAACGTTGTTGCTTAACTTGGGTGATGGCACGAGAACGGTTGGTTTTTTTTTATTTATTTATTTATTTAGTTACTTTTCGGAATTTAGCACTGCTGCGTAACAGTAGGCTCTGGCGCATTTCAAGAACACATCTGTCGATTGGTAGTGTTTTGTCATTTTCAACGAGTTCCTAGCACTCTTCCTTCGCGCATTCTTACTCAAACCGAGTTCATTACCGTAATTTCGTATCTTACGTTTAATACAGTACTTTAAAATGCTTGTGGAAGCATCTTTGTCGACACCTGAAAGTTATTATGAAAAGAGGCCTGGCAGGTGTAGCGACGTAAAAATGAAAAAATGAGAAAGAGCCAACAGCACGCGGTGGTCCCAGGCGGTCACCCATCCAAGTACTAACCGCGCCCGATGTTGCTTAACTTCGGTGATCGGACGAGAACCGGTGTAGTCAACATGGTATGGCCGTTGGCGTCCTTATACTGTAGCCGCACCACGGAGAAAGCATTCGCCTCTTCTCCCAACACACGCAATCGCCGCTTTCCGCGGCACATTTGACGCAAAGCGCGTCTTTCCACCTCGAAGGTGGCGCGGAGTGCGCGCTCGCCTTGGCGTCTCATAGGCGACTGCCGAACGTAGGTGAGACGCACAACACAGCTGCTCGATGCACCGCCTGTCATTCGTTTGGTGCGCGCGGCCTCCGACACCCACTGGCGACGCGCCTTGTTCCTGTTATCCGGCGCAGGGCTTGCGCGCGGCCGGGCGGCGGGGGCACTGCGCGGGGTGTTGCAGTGTCCTGCTGGACCGACGGAAGCTTTCTCACCTGTCCCGACTTTGCTCGACTGCCGCTCGCTGCCGCTCGGGTCGCGGCCCATATGACAGCACAAGCACGAGAAACATCTGCGAGACGGGCGCGGGCCTGACCGGCGTGTCCGAGACGCCGTGGGCGGCCGTTCGGAGCTACTAGAGCAGCGCTGTGCCGTGCCATGGAAAGGTGCGAAACCAAGGACAGAAGACACAGAATTTTTGTTTACAAATTTGCACGTGTACACTGCTACAAAACAATAAGCCCGGACGTATTTCGGAACATTTCTGCCGCTTAATACTGTTTTGTTATTTCCAGAGACACTTTGGAAATCTTCCTTGGCACACGCTTCTTCAAACTGAGTTCCCTAATATCGTATCTTTTGTTTATTACAACAGATTTAAGTCATTGTGGAAACATCTTTGTCGCATCGGAAAGGTAGCGTGAAGAGACGGCTGGCAGGGCTGGCGACAAGAAAGCAAAATATGAAGACAGCCAGAGGTCCCAGGCAGTCGCCGATCCGAATACTAACGTTGTTGCTTAACTTGGGTGATGGCACGAGAACGGTTGGTTTTTTTTTATTTATTTATTTATTTAGTTACTTTTCGGAATTTAGCACTGCTGCGTAACAGTAGGCTCTGGCGCATTTCAAGAACACATCTGTCGATTGGTAGTGTTTTGTCATTTTCAACGAGTTCCTAGCACTCTTCCTTCGCGCATTCTTACTCAAACCGAGTTCATTACCGTAATTTCGTATCTTACGTTTAATACAGTACTTTAAAATGCTTGTGGAAGCATCTTTGTCGACACCTGAAAGTTATTATGAAAAGAGGCCTGGCAGGTGTAGCGACGTAAAAATGAAAAAATGAGAAAGAGCCAACAGCACGCGGTGGTCCCAGGCGGTCACCCATCCAAGTACTAACCGCGCCCGATGTTGCTTAACTTCGGTGATCGGACGAGAACCGGTGTAGTCAACATGGTATGGCCGTTGGCGTCCTTATACTGTAGCCGCACCACGGAGGAAGCATTCGCCTCTTCTCCCAACACACGCAATCGCCGCTTTCCGCGGCACATTTGACGCAAAGCGCGTCTTTCCACCTCGAAGGTGGCGCGGAGTGCGCGCTCGCCTTGGCGTCTCATAGGCGACTGCCGAACGTAGGTGAGACGCACAACACAGCTGCTCGATGCACCGCCTGTCATTCGTTTGGTGCGCGCGGCCTCCGACACCCACTGGCGACGCGCCTTGTTCCTGTTATCCGGCGCAGGGCTTGCGCGCGGCCGGGCGGCGGGGGCACTGCGCGGGGTGTTGCAGTGTCCTGCTGGACCGACGGAAGCTTTCTCACCTGCCTGACACACGCCGCGCTTCCAGATTTATGCGTAATTTGCGCGGTGCATTTGCATTCGCGCCTGTCCCCCCTCCCGTCCCGACTTGTCCCGACTTTGCTCGACTGCCGCTCGCTGCCGCTCGGGTCGCGGCCCATATGACAGCACAAGCACGAGAAACATCTGCGAGACGGGCGCGGGCCTGACCGGCGTGTCCGAGACGCCGTGGGCGGCCGTTCGGAGCTACTAGAGCAGCGCTGTGCCGTGCCATGGAAAGGTGCGAAACCAAGGACAGAAGACACAGAATTTTTGTTTACAATTTGCACGTGTACACTGCTACAAAACAATAAGCCCGGACGTATTTCGGAACATTTCTGCCGCTTAATACTGTTTTGTTATTTCCAGAGACACTTTGGAAATCTTCCTTGGCACACGCTTCTTCAAACTGAGTTCCCTAATATCGTATCTTTTGTTTATTACAACAGATTTAAGTCATTGTGGAAACATCTTTGTCGCATCGGAAAGGTAGCGTGAAGAGACGGCTGGCAGGGCTGGCGACAAGAAAGCAAAATATGAAGACAGCCAGAGGTCCCAGGCAGTCGCCGATCCGAATACTAACGTTGTTGCTTAACTTGGGTGATGGCACGAGAACGGTTGGTTTTTTTTTATTTATTTATTTATTTAGTTACTTTTCGGAATTTAGCACTGCTGCGTAACAGTAGGCTCTGGCGCATTTCAAGAACACATCTGTCGATTGGTAGTGTTTTGTCATTTTCAACGAGTTCCTAGCACTCTTCCTTCGCGCATTCTTACTCAAACCGAGTTCATTACCGTAATTTCGTATCTTACGTTTAATACAGTACTTTAAAATGCTTGTGGAAGCATCTTTGTCGACACCTGAAAGTTATTATGAAAAGAGGCCTGGCAGGTGTAGCGACGTAAAAATGAAAAAATGAGAAAGAGCCAACAGCACGCGGTGGTCCCAGGCGGTCACCCATCCAAGTACTAACCGCGCCCGATGTTGCTTAACTTCGGTGATCGGACGAGAACCGGTGTAGTCAACATGGTATGGCCGTTGGCGTCCTTATACTGTAGCCGCACCACGGAGGAAGCATTCGCCTCTTCTCCCAACACACGCAATCGCCGCTTTCCGCGGCACATTTGACGCAAAGCGCGTCTTTCCACCTCGAAGGTGGCGCGGAGTGCGCGCTCGCCTTGGCGTCTCATAGGCGACTGCCGAACGTAGGTGAGACGCACAACACAGCTGCTCGATGCACCGCCTGTCATTCGTTTGGTGCGCGCGGCCTCCGACACCCACTGGCGACGCGCCTTGTTCCTGTTATCCGGCGCAGGGCTTGCGCGCGGCCGGGCGGCGGGGGCACTGCGCGGGGTGTTGCAGTGTCCTGCTGGACCGACGGAAGCTTTCTCACCTGCCTGACACACGCCGCGCTTCCAGATTTATGCGTAATTTGCGCGGTGCATTTGCATTCGCGCCTGTCCCCCCTCCCGTCCCGACTTGTCCCGACTTTGCTCGACTGCCGCTCGCTGCCGCTCGGGTCGCGGCCCATATGACAGCACAAGCACGAGAAACATCTGCGAGACGGGCGCGGGCCTGACCGGCGTGTCCGAGACGCCGTGGGCGGCCGTTCGGAGCTACTAGAGCAGCGCTGTGCCGTGCCATGGAAAGGTGCGAAACCAAGGACAGAAGACACAGAATTTTTGTTTACAAATTTGGCACGTGTACACTGCTACAAAACAATAAGCCCGGACGTATTTCGGAACATTTCTGCCGCTTAATACTGTTTTGTTATTTCCAGAGACACTTTGGAAATCTTCCTTGGCACACGCTTCTTCAAACTGAGTTCCCTAATATCGTATCTTTTGTTTATTACAACAGATTTAAGTCATTGTGGAAACATCTTTGTCGCATCGGAAAGGTAGCGTGAAGAGACGGCTGGCAGGGCTGGCGACAAGAAAGCAAATATGAAGACAGCCAGAGGTCCCAGGCAGTCGCCGATCCGAATACTAACGTTGTTGCTTAACTTGGGTGATGGCACGAGAACGGTTGGTTTTTTTTTATTTATTTATTTATTTAGTTACTTTTCGGAATTTAGCACTGCTGCGTAACAGTAGGCTCTGGCGCATTTCAAGAACACATCTGTCGATTGGTAGTGTTTTGTCATTTTCAACGAGTTCCTAGCACTCTTCCTTCGCGCATTCTTACTCAAACCGAGTTCATTACCGTAATTTCGTATCTTACGTTTAATACAGTACTTTAAAATGCTTGTGGAAGCATCTTTGTCGACACCTGAAAGTTATTATGAAAAGAGGCCTGGCAGGTGTAGCGACGTAAAAATGAAAAAATGAGAAAGAGCCAACAGCACGCGGTGGTCCCAGGCGGTCACCCATCCAAGTACTAACCGCGCCCGATGTTGCTTAACTTCGGTGATCGGACGAGAACCGGTGTAGTCAACATGGTATGGCCGTTGGCGTCCTTATACTGTAGCCGCACCACGGAGGAAGCATTCGCCTCTTCTCCCAACACACGCAATCGCCGCTTTCCGCGGCACATTTGACGCAAAGCGCGTCTTTCCACCTCGAAGGTGGCGCGGAGTGCGCGCTCGCCTTGGCGTCTCATAGGCGACTGCCGAACGTAGGTGAGACGCACAACACAGCTGCTCGATGCACCGCCTGTCATTCGTTTGGTGCGCGCGGCCTCCGACACCCACTGGCGACGCGCCTTGTTCCTGTTATCCGGCGCAGGGCTTGCGCGCGGCCGGGCGGCGGGGGCACTGCGCGGGGTGTTGCAGTGTCCTGCTGGACCGACGGAAGCTTTCTCACCTGCCTGACACACGCCGCGCTTCCAGATTTATGCGTAATTTGCGCGGTGCATTTGCATTCGCGCCTGTCCCCCCTCCCGTCCCGACTTGTCCCGACTTTGCTCGACTGCCGCTCGGGTCGCGGCCCATATGACAGCACAAGCACGAGAAACATCTGCGAGACGGGCGCGGGCCTGACCGGCGTGTCCGAGACGCCGTGGGCGGCCGTTCGGAGCTACTAGAGCAGCGCTGTGCCGTGCCATGGAAAGGTGCGAAACCAAGGACAGAAGACACAGAATTTTTGTTTACAAATTTGCACGTGTACACTGCTACAAAACAATAAGCCGGACGTATTTCGGAACATTTCTGCCGCTTAATACTGTTTTGTTATTTCCAGAGACACTTTGGAAATCTTCCTTGGCACACGCTTCTTCAAACTGAGTTCCCTAATATCGTATCTTTTGTTTATTACAACAGATTTAAGTCATTGTGGAAACATCTTTGTCGCATCGGAAAGGTAGCGTGAAGAGACGGCTGGCAGGGCTGGCGACAAGAAAGCAAAATATGAAGACAGCCAGAGGTCCCAGGCAGTCGCCGATCCGAATACTAACGTTGTTGCTTAACTTGGGTGATGGCACGAGAACGGTTGGTTTTTTTTTATTTATTTATTTATTTAGTTACTTTTCGGAATTTAGCACTGCTGCGTAACAGTAGGCTCTGGCGCATTTCAAGAACACATCTGTCGATTGGTAGTGTTTTGTCATTTTCAACGAGTTCCTAGCACTCTTCCTTCGCGCATTCTTACTCAAACCGAGTTCATTACCGTAATTTCGTATCTTACGTTTAATACAGTACTTTAAAATGCTTGTGGAAGCATCTTTGTCGACACCTGAAAGTTATTATGAAAAGAGGCCTGGCAGGTGTAGCGACGTAAAAATGAAAAAATGAGAAAGAGCCAACAGCACGCGGTGGTCCCAGGCGGTCACCCATCCAAGTACTAACCGCGCCCGATGTTGCTTAACTTCGGTGATCGGACGAGAACCGGTGTAGTCAACATGGTATGGCCGTTGGCGTCCTTATACTGTAGCCGCACCACGGAGGAAGCATTCGCCTCTTCTCCCAACACACGCAATCGCCGCTTTCCGCGGCACATTTGACGCAAAGCGCGTCTTTCCACCTCGAAGGTGGCGCGGAGTGCGCGCTCGCCTTGGCGTCTCATAGGCGACTGCCGAACGTAGGTGAGACGCACAACACAGCTGCTCGATGCACCGCCTGTCATTCGTTTGGTGCGCGCGGCCTCCGACACCCACTGGCGACGCGCCTTGTTCCTGTTATCCGGCGCAGGGCTTGCGCGCGGCCGGGCGGCGGGGGCACTGCGCGGGGTGTTGCAGTGTCCTGCTGGACCGACGGAAGCTTTCTCACCTGCCTGACACACGCCGCGCTTCCAGATTTATGCGTAATTTGCGCGGTGCATTTGCATTCGCGCCTGTCCCCCCTCCCGTCCCGACTTGTCCCGACTTTGCTCGACTGCCGCTCGCTGCCGCTCGGGTCGCGGCCCATATGACAGCACAAGCACGAGAAACATCTGCGAGACGGGCGCGGGCCTGACCGGCGTGTCCGAGACGCCGTGGGCGGCCGTTCGGAGCTACTAGAGCAGCGCTGTGCCGTGCCATGGAAAGGTGCGAAACCAAGGACAGAAGACACAGAATTTTTGTTTACAAATTTGCACGTGTACACTGCTACAAAACAATAAGCCCGGACGTATTTCGGAACATTTCTGCCGCTTAATACTGTTTTGTTATTTCCAGAGACACTTTGGAAATCTTCCTTGGCACACGCTTCTTCAAACTGAGTTCCCTAATATCGTATCTTTTGTTTATTACAACAGATTTAAGTCATTGTGGAAACATCTTTGTCGCATCGGAAAGGTAGCGTGAAGAGACGGCTGGCAGGGCTGGCGACAAGAAAGCAAAATATGAAGACAGCCAGAGGTCCCAGGCAGTCGCCGATCCGAATACTAACGTTGTTGCTTAACTTGGGTGATGGCACGAGAACGGTTGGTTTTTTTTTATTTATTTATTTATTTAGTTACTTTTCGGAATTTAGCACTGCTGCGTAACAGTAGGCTCTGGCGCATTTCAAGAACACATCTGTCGATTGGTAGTGTTTTGTCATTTTCAACGAGTTCCTAGCACTCTTCCTTCGCGCATTCTTACTCAAACCGAGTTCATTACCGTAATTTCGTATCTTACGTTTAATACAGTACTTTAAAATGCTTGTGGAAGCATCTTTGTCGACACCTGAAAGTTATTATGAAAAGAGGCCTGGCAGGTGTAGCGACGTAAAAATGAAAAAATGAGAAAGAGCCAACAGCACGCGGTGGTCCCAGGCGGTCACCCATCCAAGTACTAACCGCGCCCGATGTTGCTTAACTTCGGTGATCGGACGAGAACCGGTGTAGTCAACATGGTATGGCCGTTGGCGTCCTTATACTGTAGCCGCACCACGGAGGAAGCATTCGCCTCTTCTCCCAACACACGCAATCGCCGCTTTCCGCGGCACATTTGACGCAAAGCGCGTCTTTCCACCTCGAAGGTGGCGCGGAGTGCGCGCTCGCCTTGGCGTCTCATAGGCGACTGCCGAACGTAGGTGAGACGCACAACACAGCTGCTCGATGCACCGCCTGTCATTCGTTTGGTGCGCGCGGCCTCCGACACCCACTGGCGACGCGCCTTGTTCCTGTTATCCGGCGCAGGGCTTGCGCGCGGCCGGGCGGCGGGGGCACTGCGCGGGGTGTTGCAGTGTCCTGCTGGACCGACGGAAGCTTTCTCACCCTGCCTGACACACGCCGCGCTTCCAGATTTATGCGTAATTTGCGCGGTGCATTTGCATTCGCGCCTGTCCCCCCTCCCGTCCCGACTTGTCCCGACTTTGCTCGACTGCCGCTCGCTGCCGCTCGGGTCGCGGCCCATATGACAGCACAAGCACGAGAAACATCTGCGAGACGGGCGCGGGCCTGACCGGCGTGTCCGAGACGCCGTGGGCGGCCGTTCGGAGCTACTAGAGCAGCGCTGTGCCGTGCCATGGAAAGGTGCGAAACCAAGGACAGAAGACACAGAATTTTTGTTTACAAATTTGCACGTGTACACTGCTACAAAACAATAAGCCCGGACGTATTTCGGAACATTTCTGCCGCTTAATACTGTTTTGTTATTTCCAGAGACACTTTGGAAATCTTCCTTGGCACACGCTTCTTCAAACTGAGTTCCCTAATATCGTATCTTTTGTTTATTACAACAGATTTAAGTCATTGTGGAAACATCTTTGTCGCATCGGAAAGGTAGCGTGAAGAGACGGCTGGCAGGGCTGGCGACAAGAAAGCAAAATATGAAGACAGCCAGAGGTCCCAGGCAGTCGCCGATCCGAATACTAACGTTGTTGCTTAACTTGGGTGATGGCACGAGAACGGTTGGTTTTTTTTTATTTATTTATTTATTTAGTTACTTTTCGGAATTTAGCACTGCTGCGTAACAGTAGGCTCTGGCGCATTTCAAGAACACATCTGTCGATTGGTAGTGTTTTGTCATTTTCAACGAGTTCCTAGCACTCTTCCTTCGCGCATTCTTACTCAAACCGAGTTCATTACCGTAATTTCGTATCTTACGTTTAATACAGTACTTTAAAATGCTTGTGGAAGCATCTTTGTCGACACCTGAAAGTTATTATGAAAAGAGGCCTGGCAGGTGTAGCGACGTAAAAATGAAAAAAATGAGAAAGAGCCAACAGCACGCGGTGGTCCCAGGCGGTCACCCATCCAAGTACTAACCGCGCCCGATGTTGCTTAACTTCGGTGATCGGACGAGAACCGGTGTAGTCAACATGGTATGGCCGTTGGCGTCCTTATACTGTAGCCGCACCACGGAGGAAGCATTCGCCTCTTCTCCCAACACACGCAATCGCCGCTTTCCGCGGCACATTTGACGCAAAGCGCGTCTTTCCACCTCGAAGGTGGCGCGGAGTGCGCGCTCGCCTTGGCGTCTCATAGGCGACTGCCGAACGTAGGTGAGACGCACAACACAGCTGCTCGATGCACCGCCTGTCATTCGTTTGGTGCGCGCGGCCTCCGACACCCACTGGCGACGCGCCTTGTTCCTGTTATCCGGCGCAGGGCTTGCGCGCGGCCGGGCGGCGGGGGCACTGCGCGGGGTGTTGCAGTGTCCTGCTGGACCGACGGAAGCTTTCTCACCTGCCTGACACACGCCGCGCTTCCAGATTTATGCGTAATTTGCGCGGTGCATTTGCATTCGCGCCTGTCCCCCCTCCCGTCCCGACTTGTCCCGACTTTGCTCGACTGCCGCTCGGGTCGCGGCCCATATGACAGCACAAGCACGAGAAACATCTGCGAGACGGGCGCGGGCCTGACCGGCGTGTCCGAGACGCCGTGGGCGGCCGTTCGGAGCTACTAGAGCAGCGCTGTGCCGTGCCATGGAAAGGTGCGAAACCAAGGACAGAAGACACAGAATTTTTGTTTACAAATTTGCACGTGTACACTGCTACAAAACAATAAGCCCGGACGTATTTCGGAACATTTCTGCCGCTTAATACTGTTTTGTTATTTCCAGAGACACTTTGGAAATCTTCCTTGGCACACGCTTCTTCAAACTGAGTTCCCTAATATCGTATCTTTTGTTTATTACAACAGATTTAAGTCATTGTGGAAACATCTTTGTCGCATCGGAAAGGTAGCGTGAAGAGACGGCTGGCAGGGCTGGCGACAAGAAAGCAAAATATGAAGACAGCCAGAGGTCCCAGGCAGTCGCCGATCCGAATACTAACGTTGTTGCTTAACTTGGGTGATGGCACGAGAACGGTTGGTTTTTTTTTATTTATTTATTTATTTAGTTACTTTTCGGAATTTAGCACTGGCTGCGTAACAGTAGGCTCTGGCGCATTTCAAGAACACATCTGTCGATTGGTAGTGTTTTGTCATTTTCAACGAGTTCCTAGCACTCTTCCTTCGCGCATTCTTACTCAAACCGAGTTCATTACCGTAATTTCGTATCTTACGTTTAATACAGTACTTTAAAATGCTTGTGGAAGCATCTTTGTCGACACCTGAAAGTTATTATGAAAAGAGGCCTGGCAGGTGTAGCGACGTAAAAATGAAAAAATGAGAAAGAGCCAACAGCACGCGGTGGTCCCAGGCGGTCACCCATCCAAGTACTAACCGCGCCCGATGTTGCTTAACTTCGGTGATCGGACGAGAACCGGTGTAGTCAACATGGTATGGCCGTTGGCGTCCTTATACTGTAGCCGCACCACGGAGGAAGCATTCGCCTCTTCTCCCAACACACGCAATCGCCGCTTTCCGCGGCACATTTGACGCAAAGCGCGTCTTTCCACCTCGAAGGTGGCGCGGAGTGCGCGCTCGCCTTGGCGTCTCATAGGCGACTGCCGAACGTAGGTGAGACGCACAACACAGCTGCTCGATGCACCGCCTGTCATTCGTTTGGTGCGCGCGGCCTCCGACACCCACTGGCGACGCGCCTTGTTCCTGTTATCCGGCGCAGGGCTTGCGCGCGGCCGGGCGGCGGGGGCACTGCGCGGGGTGTTGCAGTGTCCTGCTGGACCGACGGAAGCTTTCTCACCTGCCTGACACACGCCGCGCTTCCAGATTTATGCGTAATTTGCGCGGTGCATTTGCATTCGCGCCTGTCCCCCCTCCCGTCCCGACTTGTCCCGACTTTGCTCGACTGCCGCTCGCTGCCGCTCGGGTCGCGGCCCATATGACAGCACAAGCACGAGAAACATCTGCGAGACGGGCGCGGGCCTGACCGGCGTGTCCGAGACGCCGTGGGCGGCCGTTCGGAGCTACTAGAGCAGCGCTGTGCCGTGCCATGGAAAGGTGCGAAACCAAGGACAGAAGACACAGAATTTTTGTTTACAAATTTGCACGTGTACACTGCTACAAAACAATAAGCCCGGACGTATTTCGGAACATTTCTGCCGCTTAATACTGTTTTGTTATTTCCAGAGACACTTTGGAAATCTTCCTTGGCACACGCTTCTT